>NC_088404.1:47567690-47888502 GCF_034236695.1 Oncorhynchus nerka
CGCAGAAGAAGACAGATGCGATAGAAAAACACACACCAAACCAAAGAATGTCAATCTGCGTCCTCTTCAAATGTACTTTGCTCTTGGACTCGTTCCCCATGTTTTCAGCATGTTGTACTTCAGAGACGAGAATGTTCAATAACTGTTGTATATTTAAGCAATAAGGCCCGAGGGGATGTGGTATATGGTCAATATACCATGGCTAAGGGCTGTTCTTAAGCACGACGCAACACGGAGTGCCTGGATACAGCCCTTAGCCGTGGTATATTGTCCATATACCACAAACCCCAGAGGTGCCTTATTGCGATTATAAACTGGTTACCAACGTAATTAGACCAGTCAAAAGAAATGTTTGTTATATCAGTGGTATATGGCTTGATATACCACGGTTGTCAGCCAATCAGCATTCAAGCCTCGAACCACCCAGTTTATAATATAATACTTTAACACACTTATCCAACTGCCTGGGGGCAAAGCACATGCTAGGTCCACCCAGGAGGTTAAATTCAGGTCTCAATGACCCCCTATTATGAAAGTCTCTGTCTCCACAAGTATTGTCATCAGATAATGTGTTCACTGACAGATGATATGATCGATGGGAAGTGATGATGTGTGATGGTTGCCGAAATAGTTATTGAATTCTGAAAGGACAGATGTGACTTGTTTCAGGAAAGTAGGCATATATCGCAGGCATTTGAACGTAAACATGAATTTTTTTTGTCAAAATGCATTTTTTTTTGTCAGAAATGCCATCTGGAACATGTGCACTTTCATGTTCCTTAATAACAAATGGGTATGACATCTGTAAATATGAATACATTTTTTAAATTACAAGCTTAGTTGGTTTAGCCACAGAAAAAGACAAGAACTTTCCCGCTAGCCATGATTGGCTGAGATAATGGATGGGCTGGACATAACGAGAGATGTGTTCGGATTGGTCTGCCATGAAGCATGCTTTTGTCTATAACATGAGCTGCTCAGTATGTGTAGGTAATCCTTTCTAACACTGCTTATTTAAAGATATCTCAAAAAACTGCAAAAGTGTTGCTAATGCTCTCCACTTTCTGGAGGACGATCGTGCCATGCTGACTGTTTCTGACTCTGAGGAACTCCCTGATTTAGGTAAAAATCTTTTAATTGAACCAGACATTGTAGAGTCTTCTGAAATATAAACCAACAGTGTTGTTGCCACGGAAGAAGTTGACTGAGTTTTGAAATCTGTAGAATGCCCAGTGGAAGCAGAGTATGATAGTTAAGGAGATGGAGAAAATTCCAGCATTTGATCACCACTGATAAATCCACTATAATTGTGCATTTCAATAAGCATTTTTCTACAGCTGGCCATGCTTTCCACCTGTCTACCCCTACCCCGGTCAACAGCACTGCACCCCCCACAGCAACTCATCCAAGCCTTCCCCATTTCTCCTTCTCCCAAATCCAGTCAGCTGATGTGGATGTGATGTGAAATCTGGACCCCTACAAATCAGCCGGGCTAGACAATCTGGACCCTTTCTTTCAAAAATTATCTGCCAAAATTGTTGCCACCCCTATTACTAGCTTCAATGCCATACAACTCTCCTTCCGTGGCCTCCAATTGCTCTCAAATACAAGTAAAACTAAATGCATGCTCTTCAACTGATCGCTGCCTGCACCTGCCCGCCTGTCCAACATCACTACTCTGGACGGCTCTGACTTAGAATACGTGGACAACTACAAATACCTAGATGTCTGGTTAGACTGTAAACTCTCCTTCCAGACCCACATCAAACATATCCAATCCAAAGTTAAATCTAGAATTGGCTTCCTATTTCGCAACAAAGCATCCTTCACTCATGCTGCCAAACATACTCTTGTAAAATTGACCATCATACCAATCCTCGACTTCGGCGATTTACGGTCATTTACAAAATAACCTCCAATACCCTACGCAACAAATTGGATGCAGTCTATCACAGTGCCATCCGTTTTGTCACCAAAGCCCCATATACTACCCACCATTGCGACCTGTACGCTCTCGTTGGCTGGCCCTCGCTTCATACTCGTCGCCAAACACACTGGCTTCATGTCATCTACAAGACCCTGCTAGGTAAAGTCCCCCCTTATCTCAGCTCGCTGGTCACCATAGCATCACCCACCTGTAGCACACGCTCCAGCAGTTATATCTCTCTGGTCACCCCCAAAACCAATGCTTTCTTTGGCCGCCTCTCGTTCCAGGTCTCTGCTGCCAAAGACTGGAACGAACTACAAAAATCTCTGAAACTGGAAACACTTATCTCCCTCATTAGCTTTAAGCACCAGCTATCAGAGCAGCCACAGATTACTGCACCTGTACATAGCCCATCTATAATTTAGTCCAAACAACTACCTCTTTCCCTACTGTATTTATTTTCATTTTATTTATTTATTTATTTAGCTCCTTTGCATCCCATTATTTGTATTTCTACTTTGCACATTCTTCCACTGCAAAACTACCTGTAACGGTTTTCTTGTGGTGAAGGAGAGGCGGACCAAAACACAGCGTGGTTATATTGATTCATGTTTAATAAAAAAAGATAAACACGAACACTACAAAACAATAAACGTGGAAAACCAAAAACAGCCCTATCTGGTGCAAACACAGAGACAGGAACAATCACCCACAAAACCCAACACCAAATAGGCTACCTAAATATGGTTCCCAATCAGAGACGATGACTAACACCTGCCTCTGATTGAGAACCATATCAGGCCAGACATAGAAATAGACAAACAAGACATCCAACATAGAATGCCCACTCAGATCACACCCTGACCAAACAAAACATAGAAACATACAAAGCAAACTATGGTCAGGGTGTGACAGTACCATTCCAGTGTTTTACTTGCTATATTGTATTTACTTTGCCACCATGGCCTTTTTTTGCCTTTACCTCCCTTATCTCACCTCATTTGCTCACATCGTATATAGACTTGTTTCTACTGTATTATTGACTGTATGTTTGTTTTACTCCATGTGTAACTCTGTTGTTGTATGTCGAAAAGCTTTGCTTTATCTTGGCCAGGTCGCAATTGTAAACGAGAACTTGTTCTCAACTTGCCTACCTGGTTAAATAAAGGTGAAATAAAAAACATTTAAAAAATTGCAAAATATGCGGAGGGAGTCGAAAAAAGAACACACAGAAGAAGGCTATTGTATAAAACACCTGTCTCCGGATTACATCTTCAAACTAAGGGCAACCATGGCATCCGTGACAGAGGGGGAAGCGTTCATCCCTGTATACGGGAAGAGAGTCTAGCTAGCTATATATTCAGTTATTATACATTTCTAACTTTGGCAGAAAGTATTTTTCATTGCAAGTTAAGAGGTTAAGTCGACCCTCTACTTTTTTGAACATTCTGTTAAAAATCGCGCAACATTTCAGCGTCCTGCTACTCATGCCAGGAATATAGTATATGCATTTACTTAGTCTGTGTGGATAGAAAACACTCAGACGTTTAAAAAACTGGTTAAATCACTGCTGTGGCTTTACCAGAACGGCATTTACATCGAAAAGCACAGGAAAAACTGATCACTGAAAATGGGAAAATATATCCATGCGCTACTTGAACCCATTGATAAACGTGAACCACAATTAATTGACTGAGGTTACAGTACCTACAGCTTCCACACGGTGTCTAGAGTCTTGTCATTTCCCTTCGAGTTTTTTCTTGGTCAAACACATACAGGACACCGTATCTCCTCCGGTCTAGGACTGGATATTTTCGTTGAGTTTCTAGCCGGACATTTTTCCAGACGGACAGCTAATGATCTTTACATCGCCTCCTGATGAATTTTATCGCTTATTAACGTTTACTAATACCTAAAGTTGCATTACAAACGTATTTCGAAGTGTTTTGTGAAAGTTTATCGTCGACTTTTTGAATTTTAAAAAATGACGTTACGTTTTGAAACTATGTTTTTTTCGTTTATCACACAGTCTACATATAACGATATCTAGGCTTTATATGGACCGATTTAATCGAAATAAAGACCCAAATAGTGTTTATGGGACATCTAGGAGTGCCAACAAAGAAGATGGTGAAAGGTAATGAATGTTTTCTATTTTATTGTGCGGTTTGTGTAACGCCTGAAATGCTAATTATTTTGTTTACGTCTCCTGTGGGTCTGTTGCATGCTATCAGATAATAGCTTCTCATGCTTTCGCCGAAAAGCATTTTAAAAATCTGACTTGCCTGGATTCACAACGAGTGTAGCTTTAATTCGATACCCTGCATGTGTATTTTAACTAATACTATTAGCATTTAGCGTAGCGCATTTGCATTTCCAGAGCTCTAGTTGGGACGCAAGCGTCCCGAGTAGAAGCAACAGGTTAAAGCGTACCGTTAGCTAGCTAGCTAGCGTTATCTGTATGATCTGTGTAGTAATTGTGAGTGGACCAAGTAATTGGGCGTCACTCTAAAGCAGGAAGGTGGAAGAAACGAGTCAGGAATAGGTTTTCTTGATTGAACACAGTTCTCTATTGAGGGCATTTGGTCAACACAAACAGTCCAACATAATCAATGAAAATCTTCCAGGGAAAAACATATATCTTCTTCTCCGGATGAAACCGGAACACAATAGGCTTATCATTAACCTCTTGCCTCTACTTGGGACGCTTGCGTCCCAACTAGAGCTCTGGAAATGCAAATGCGCTACGCTAAATGCTAATAGTATTAGTTAAAATACACATGCAGGGTATCAAATTAAAGCTACACTCGTTGTGAATCCAGGCAACAAGTCAGATTTTTAAAATGCTTTTCGGCGACAGCATGAGAAGCTATTATCTGATAGCATGCACCAATACACTACAACAGAAAAGCACAGCAGGGGACGTAAACAAAATAATTAGCATTTCGGCGTTACACAAACCGCACAATAAAATAGAAAACAGTCATTACCTTTCACCATCTTCTTTGTTGGCACTCCTAGATGTCCCATAAACACTATTGGGTCTTTATTTCGATTAAATCGGGCCATATAAAGCCAAGATATCGTTATATGTAGACTGTGTGATAAACTAAAAAAACAGCGATTTCACAACGTAACGTCATTTTTAAAAATTCAAAAAGTAGACGATAAACTTTCACAAAACACTTCGAAATACGTTTGTAATGCTACTTTAGGTATTAGTAAACGTTAATAAGCGATAAAAATCATCCGTAGGCGATGTAAATATCATTAGCTGTCGTCTTGGAAAAATTTCAGGAGAGAGCTCTTCCGGAATGATCTGGGCGGAGACCGGAGGTAAGTCGTGCCCCTCTTTCGGTTCAACCAAGAATCAAAGAGGATTCAATTCACAAGACTCTAGACAACATGGGGATGCTGTGGGAGTTGAATGCTCGGTCTTATCTAATTCGGCTCACTGTTAACAATTGCTGGAAGTGGCGCAAGGATATTTATTTCCATTTTCTGTGATCAGGTTTTCCTGCGCTTTCCGATGTAACGCACGTTATGTAATAGCCACAGTCGTGATTTAACCAGTTTTAAAAACGTCCGAGGGTTTCCTATCCACACATTCTAACCATATGAACGTACTATATTCCTGGCATGAGTAGCAGGGCGCTGAAATGTTGCGCGATTTTTAACAAAATGTTCAAAAAAGTAGAGGGTCGACTGAAGAGGTTAAACTACAACAAAAAGTCACGGGCTTGTCACCGTCTTAGTGGTTCTTCCAGGATAGCTCCTCTCTCTCGGTGGCCATCTTCCAGAGATAGTTTTCCCCTCTCTCTGCTGGTTCCATTCTCTCTCTTATAGGGGAAGGAGAGTATGTCATTAGTACCGTCAGCTGTGCTTAATTGGCTCTGGTTACCTTGTCTCCCATGCCTTGTTGGGCTACTATCCATGAGCCCAGCCTGCCCTCTGGTGGTCCTTCCACATACCTTCCCCCCCAGGACCGAACCGGAGGGTCGGGCGCCAGACGCACCGTCTTGGTCGCGTCGGGACAGCGCGTCTGCATTCCCGTTCCTCGATCCGGCCCTGTGGATGACATGGAAAGAGAACGGTTGTAAAGACAAAAACCATCTGGCTATTCTGTTGTTATTGTTTCTCTTACCAGCCATCCACGTGAGGGGGGCATGGTCAGTAACTAATGCAAACCTCCGACCCAGTAGGTAGTACCGGAGATAATCGAGGGCCCACTTGATGGCTAAGGCCTCTTTCTCTACGGTCGCATACCTCTGTTCCCGATCGCTGAGCTTCCTACTAATGAAGAGAATCGGCTTCTCTGCTTCACCTTTACCCTGAGCTAGTACGGCCCCGAGCCCTGTATCCGAGGCGTCGACCTGTACAATGAAATCTTGTGAGAAGTCCGGAGCCTGTAGAACGGGATCAGAACACAGGCCATCTTTTAACAATTGAAAGGCCTCTTCCGTCTCGTCTTTCCACTCTACCTGGTTTGGCAGGTTTTTCCTGATGAGGTTTGTGAGGGGGTTGGCAAGGGTTGCATATCCCGGGATAAAATGGCGATAATATCCTGTTATCCCTAAGAAGGCCCGAACGTCTCGCTTGGTCCGGGGTCGAGGCCAGTCACGAATTGCCCTGGTCTTCTCTGCCTGTGGGCGTATTTTCCCATTCCCCACGGTGTACCCCAGGTATTCCGCTTCGGACAAGCCCAGGCAGCATTTATTTGGATTGGCTGTCAACCCCGTGGCTTCAAACTCACGAGCACCGCCCGTAATCGCAGGAGGTGACTATCCCAGTCCTCGCTGTGGATGACCACATCGTCTATGTACGCCGCTGCATACTCTTGATGGGGCCGTAGAATGGCATCCATGAGGCGTTGGAAGGTTGCAGCGGCACCGTGCAGTCCGAAGGGCATCCTCACATACTGGAAAAGCCCCTCTGGGGTGGCGAAGGCAGTCTTTGGGCGATCCTCCGGAGCCACCGGCACTTGCCAATATCCCTTCGTCAAATCCAGGGTAGTGATGAACTTGGCCTTTCCTAAGCGCTCCAAGAGTTCATCCACGCGGGGCATGGGATACGCATCGAATGTAGAGATGGCATTCACGCCCCTAAAGTCGTTGCAGAGTCTCATACTACCATCGGATTTGGGGACCAGGACTATGGAACTGGACCACTCACTCGTCGAGGGCTCGATCACGCCCATCCTCAACATCTCCCTCACCTCTTTCTTAGTGATGACTTTGCGAGCCTCAGGAATCCTGTAAGGGCGGATATGCACCTTCTTGCCGGGTTCAGTGTGGATATGGTGGAACAGGACATCTGTTTGTCCTGGGAATGGAGAGAATATTCGACCGAAGTTCATAATCAGCTTGTCTAGCTGTCTTGACTGCTCCGGTAGGAGAGTTTGGCCACGGCGCACCTGTGGTAGAGCCTCCTCTTTTCCTTTGCCCTCCAGGGCCATCAAAGCCACCTCCTCCTCTCGTCCATGGTACGTCTTCAGCAGGTTTATGTGATAGAGTTGGACCTTCTTCCTCCTGTCAGGTTGCTTGATGAGGTAATTGACCGATGAGACCCTTTTCATTACCTCGTAGGGCCCCCTCCACTGCGCCAGCAAGCGATGTTCGGCCGTGGGCACAAGTACCATCACTTTCTCTCACACGGTGAACTCACGGGGGGTCGCAGACTTATCATAGGCCCGGCCTTGGGTCCTTTGGGCCTTCTCCATATGCTCCTTGACTATGGGCCACACTGCTGACAGGCGGTCTCTCATCAGGGTAACGTGTTCTATTGTGGATTGAAAGGGGCATGGTTGGGTCTCCCAGGTCTCCTTGGCTAAGTCGAGGATTCCTCGACAGGGTCTGCCATAGAGCAATTCAAACGGAGAGAATCCAGTGGATGCCTGGGGTACTTCTCGCAGGGCAAACATTAAGTGTGGGAGAAGCATGTCCCAGTTTTTCCCGTCTCGGGACACCACTCTTCTCAACATGCTTTTAATCGTTTTGTTCAAGCGTTCACACAACCCGTCTGTTTGAGGGTGGAATATGCTTGTACGTATCTGTTGAACCTGATATAACCGACACAAGTCCTTCATCAACCGGGACATGAACGGGGTTCCTTGATCAGTTAAGATAGTCTTGGGGAGGCCCACACGAGAGAACATCAGGAATAACTCCTTGGCAATTCCCTTTGACGACATGTTACGCAGGGGTATGGCCTCCGGGAACTTGGTAGCGTAATCTATAACCACTAGGATGTACTCGTGTCCTCTGGCGGATTTTGGGAGGGGTCCTACGAGGTCCATAGCTATGCGTTCAAAGGGAGTCTCTATGATGGGGAGAGGAATCAAAGGGTTACGTAGGTGTGGCCGTGGGGCTGTACGTTGACATTGATCACACGTCCTACAATACCTGGCCACATCCCGGGTGACCCGGGGCCAATAGAATCTCTGCATGATTCTGTCAATAGTCTTGTCTCGTGCCAGGTGTCCTCCTAGGACGTGGGAATGGGCTAACTGTAGAAATGTATCCCTGTATGGCCTAGGCACCATTAGTAATTCCTGGTTTTCCCCCCTTCGTCGTATTAATGCGAAGATCTGGGCACGGACGGGTTGATCAGCTGTATAGGTCCATTGATGGAACTTTACAGCCCTATCTCTGGCAGTCAGCTGGTACCGGGACAGGATCTCGGTTTTTAGTCGCCCATAGTCCGCAGCTTCGCGGGAATCCAGGTCAAAATAGGCTTCCTGAGCCACCCCGGTCAAAAGAGGGGATAATGCGCTCGCCCATTCTGTGGGCGGCCACTCTTCCAAGGTGGCCGTCCTTTCGAAGGTCATGAGGAAGGCCTCAAGAGACGAGGTAAGATGGCGTGAGCAGCCGCTCTTGGCTTAACACTAGGTTCTTCTCGACGGCTCAGCTGTTGTTGCATGAGTTCTATGGTTGTCTGCTGTGCCGTGATCAATTGTTGTAGTAGGGCGTTATCCATCGTTCTTGAATGGTTCCTCCGGGTCTACTGGAAGAATCTTGATTTACTCACTTATCCTTGTGTCACTCGTCCACCTAATGCCTGCATCCTCCACCAATGTGAGCGGACCAAGTAATTGGGCGTCACTCTAAAGCGGGAAGATGGAAGAAACGAGTCAGGAATAGGTTTTCTTGATTGAACACAGTTCTCTATTGAGGGCATTTGGTCAACACAAACAGTCCAACATAATCAATGAAAATCTTCCAGGGAAAAACATATATCTTCTTCTCCGGATGAAACCGGAACACAATAGGCTTATCATTAAACTACAACAAAAAGTCATGGGCTTGTCACCGTCTTAGTGGTTCTTCCAGGATAGCTCCTCTCTCTCGGTGGCCATCTTCCAGAGATAGTTTTCCCCTCTCTCTGCTGGTTCCATTCTCTCTCTTATAGGGGAAGGAGAGTATGTCATTAGTACCGTCAGCTGTGCTTAATTGGCTCTGGTTACCTTGTCTCCCATGCCTTGTTGGGCTACTATCCATGAGCCCAGCCTGCCCTCTGGTGGTCCTTCCACATAATATTATTTGTATCTCAGAAAGCCATTTGCATTGCTAGTTATAGCCTAATGTTAGTTAGCTAGCTAACATTGAACCTAGTTGGTTAGCTTTAGCTGCCTGCAGATTCATGCATGGCAGTAATGTTATGAGTTGGGATTATGGTTCATTGTTTAGCTGGCCAGCTACATGTCTAAACAAAAGACTCCATTATGCAAGCAACCATTTCACTGTACAGTTTACACCTTCTGTATCCTGTGCATGTGACAAATAAACTTTGATTTTATTTGATATAGTGTATGTTACCCAGAGACGGTAATGTGAAAACAACATGACCTACACCAAAGTCAAATTAGGATAGAACGTTAGGCCAACGAGACAGTGTCCAAGTTCTAAAATTCTCTTGTAGAATGCCCTGCTTCTATTTCACCACACTCACAACCGTAAGCTATTTTCTGTAATTAGCTCGCCATTAACTTGTGAATAATGATCTTGTTGTGAGTTTATTTTCCTGTAATAATTAATAAAGAATGAGGTAAAGTTAAGACGTTGTCAGCTGTGATATGGTCATTATTTGAACTGGCTAACCAGCTAAGTTAACGTTTGCTAACAAGCTACAAATGAACCACAACTTTGTTCAATAAGAGCGTCTGCTAAATGACTTAAATGTAAATGTAAATGTTCAGAAAGTTGCTTTTAGTTGCCTGGTTTGCTAGAGTGACATACAGTGTACACTAATTTCATTTTGAAACTGATGGGTTTGTTGGTGTTAAAACACACCCGTTATGCTATTTTGGGACCACCAGGCTGCTGATGTCATGCAGTCTGTCGTTTCTGTGTTTATACTTTTTCATAAAGACAACGGCAATTTTGATGTTGGACGACAATAGAATTTTCATGATGTCACTGCGACAACTGTCTGCAGACATGTCGATAGACGTAGTGTAAACCAGACTTTAGTCATGAAATCTTTGGTTGTTTACTACACTACTCTACTCACTCTGTTTAGCACATGGCCTCGCATGTGATTGAGGGTGTGAGCAATGCTGAATGGGCGAAGACAAAGAACAGCGCTCCAAAAGGTGTACCAAAACATTCAAGGGACATTTTTTCAATAGTGGGGTTACAAGTCTATCAAAGTTCAAAGCAGAATTACTTCCCCATTGTTCCTCAACTGTAGTGTATGATATACCATGTTCTAGCTCTGAGTCTCTACTTCTATCCAATGTGAAAATTTCAAATTGTGCTACATGACCGTATTAAGACGGTCACATATGGCTGTCAAATGGGGAGTCCGATGCTACACTGCTAAAGCATCAAAGGTGATCGACAGTGAAGTTTCTACAAACTGACAATGGCATGATGGTGGTTGCTTGGGTCAAGGCAATTTCTAGCACATCTCCTGACTTTCCTTAGTAAATATGACCCTTGGTTACTTTCAATGTGGCGTAGTAGTTGCAATGTTTTCTATGTTGAATGTTCTGGAATTAAATATTCTTCTTACTCAATAAAGAAGTTAAAAACCCTTGTGACTTTTCCAGTCAAGCATAGTGGACTGACTTTGTTGGAGATATATTCCCTCTATTTTAGCAGTTGAAGGGCTTTGCATGTCAATCCTCCATATTACCCTAGAGAGGAAAACAGAACACTGCTATGGTTGGTTTCTATCCAGGGTCAGAGTCTCCCTGAGGGAGAGCAAGGGTTTTTGCTCCACCCGCTGAATGTAGCACAGGGGCCACTCCAGAATGTATCATCTGTGATGCATAGCTGCCCTTTACTACATACTACTGTCGCAGCAGTCTCCCAGCATCCCGGCAGCCCTGTGGTTTGGGTGGTGTAGGCCCTGGAAGTTTGTTTTTGTCTCGCAGGCCCTAAAATCAGATCTCATCACCCAAGGACAGGACCATTTACTATTTTGATTCACTAGCGTGTGGAGTTGTTCCACTCAAAAAATAGGGATTTCAACACCCACCATCTCAGATTGTTCTGAAACTTTTTTTCTGAGTAGGGGAAATAGTACATCACCAAATTGACTGAGAATACATTACATAGTATGAATAAACAATACTCCAAGCCGCAGCTTCATACTACTTGTCAAACTTAAAGAACTGATACTGTATACTAGCGTTTGGGGTGGGCTTGGTGTGTGGTCTGGGGGTGGGGGGGGGGGCTCCGTGGGTGTCTTTTTACCATTTATTTAGATTCCTCAAGTCTTAGTCATTATGAAGAAATAGTTTGGTCAAAATTGGATATTGGGTACTATATTTAATGAATATTATATGAATCCTATGAATTGAAATGAGTGCAATCAATTAGCTTACTTTCTCAGAGTTCATATTGTCTTTCAACAAAATAATGTTGCAGGAATGCTTATCTTATCTGTTTCTAACTAAAGATATCATTTCAGAACAATTTGAGATGGTGGGTGTCATGGCTTGCTGAAATGAAATGACCCTGTGGTGAGAAACATGACATGATAAAAAAAACTGTAACTGTAATCAAGTACAGTACATTACCAGCAAAATATTGTAATCAGATACTTTGAAAAAATATAATTTCTTCTTGGATTATCTTTTAAATTCAGAAAAAAAAATATTATGACAGCTTTGTTTTCTCAATGACATTCAACTCAGCATTTAAAAAAGGTGAAAGTTTAAGTTTGTTCCACCTGAGTGAGTTTGACGACAAGTCAAAGACCACTATGATGACACGCCAAATACATTTCATAGATCTTTTTTTGTATTTTTTGTGTATTTTTTTTTCTTCTAATGCCTTTTGGACAGGTATCTAGTAACTCTAACGGGTTACACTCACCCCCTAAGGTCGATGTCCTCGCTCCCGTGGAAATCTAATTATCATAACAAAATAATTCCCCATCAAAATCAGTTCAAGCTAGAGATATCTGTTTTTTGCATTGGATGCGTCTCAATCCATCACATTCGCCTCTGTCGCACTTTGCTGTGAAAGGTGACAGAGCTAGAGCGGTGTTTGTCAGACCATGAGACATACGGAAATCGGTCTTCTCACAAAATCGCCTGTCGGGTCCGAATGGTTTGGCCGACAAACTTAAAAAACGATGAGACTCTCAGGAACACAATGGTGTTCTCCGTTTTGCTCTACGACCCCCACAGGTGTCTTGGGACTCGTAGGAAGTTGGTACAGTCGATCTGCCAACTTCTATCTGTAGCAGCCGAACAGTTTGGGCTACACACTAATATGTGCAAAGGTATGCAAATGTGAGACTCTCAAGAACACGTACACTACCGATCAAAGGTTAAAGGACACCTAGTCATTCAAGGGTTTTTCTTTATTATTGCTATTTTCTACATTGTATAATAATAGTGAAGACATCAAAGCTATGAAATAACACATGTGGAATCATGTAGTAACCAAAAAAGTGTTAAACAAATCAAAATATATTTTATATTTGGGATTATTCAAGTAGCCAAATAGCCAAATAACGCCCTCCCCCAACCCTCTCCACTCTTCTCCTAACTTAGACAGGGTTTATACTCTTTTAAGAAAGTAACCTAACACTGGATACTGTATTTACATTTTTAGGTACGTTTGACATACACTACATGACCAAAAGTATGTGGACACGTGCTTGTTGAACATCTCATCCCAAAATCATGGGCATTAATATGGAGTGGGTCCCCCCTCCACTCTTCTGGAAAGGCATTCCACTAGATGTTGGAACATTGCTGCAGGGACATGCTTCCATTCAGTCACAAGAGCATTAGAACTGATGTTGAGAACTGATGTTGGCCGATTAGGCCTTGCTCACAGCCGGCGTTCCAATTAATCCCAAAGGTGTTCGATGGGGTTCTGGTCAGGGCTCTGTGCAGGCCAGTCAAATTCTTCCACACCAATTTTTAAAGCTAAGAAATGCTCAGAAATGTCTAGAATGTCATTGTATGCTATAGCATTACGCTTTCCCTTCACTGGAACTAAGGGGCCTAGCCCAAACCATGAAAAACAGCCCCAGACCATTATTCCTCCTCCACCAAACTTTACAGTTGGCACTATGCATTGGGGCAGGTAGCGTTTTCCTGGCATCCGCCAAGCCCAGATTCGTCCGTCAAACTGCCAGATGGTGAATCATGATTCATCACTCCAGAGAAAGCGCTTCCACTGCTCCAGAGTCCAATGGCGGCAAGCTTTACACCACTTCAGCCAACGCTTGGCATTGCACATGGTGACCGTAGGCTTGTGTGCAGCTGCTCGGCCAAGGAAACCCACTTCGCGAAGCTCCCGATGAACAGTTATTGTGCTGATGTTGTTTCCAGAGGCAGTTTGGAACTCGGTAGTCAGTGTTGCAACCGAGGACAGATGGTCCCATTGTGTGAGCTTGCTTTGCGGCTGAGCCGTTGTTGCCCCTGTATGTTTCCACTTCATAATAACAGCACTTACAGTTTACCGGGGCAACTCTAGCAGGGCAGACATTTGACGATCCTGTGAAGCTGCCACGTTGAAAGTCACTGAGCTCTTCAGTAAGGCCATTCTACTGCCAATATTTGTCTATGGAGATTGCATGGCTGTGTGCTCGATTTTATGCACCTGCCAGCAACGGGTGTGGCTGAAATAGCCAAATCCACCAATTTAAAGGGGTGTCCACATACCTTTGTATATAAGGAGGGATTTAAAAGTTGGCAATTTGATCAAATGGCATTTATCCTACATGAGTCTATACACAGTGTCATAACATATGACGACATGGTCATAACCATGTCATAGTATGTCATAACAGCTGACTTAACCAGTCATAACCTGTTATAATATGGTCATAACACTGTCATGCGGCATCTATTTAGACCTGTTGTGGCATACATTTGGCTATTGCTGTTATGACACTGACGAAACTGACCACACAAGGCAAAACATTACATTACACCATACCCTGCTTGTATGTTTATGTAAATTTTAAATGTTTTATTAATCATGTTAAATTATCATTGTAATTGCACACACATTGATATCAGACATGCATCTACCCCAAAGCTATGTTGCTGGTGACTAGGATGAATGCAGGAGCAGATTTCAGGAGCAGGACAAGACACACTCTTTTTGACTGATGACTGACATGAGGGCATGTACGTGATAGGCCTATCTGGTTTATATGATTATGACGGTCATAATGCTTCTTGACAGTGTCATAAAGTGTATTTTCTTCATCCAAGTAAAGTGACACATGATGACCACAATAATTCATGACAGTGTCATAAAGTGGATTTTCTTCAAGTAATTTATAATATGCTGAAGAAACAAAATGACAGCAAAGTATTCATTACAATAACAACAAAGGATTAAAGAGAGAAACTTTAAAACAAAAGGAAATTCTTGGCATGGAAAAACTCAATTGAACAAATGTGGGTCTTGACACTCTTATCTAGGTGTGAACCAGCCATAAAATAACACAGTATTTGTCACAACAGGTGTAAATATATTGGTCATGACAAGTTATGTCAGCAATGACACATTTTGACATGGTTATGACCGTGTCATAACGTTTTATGACACTTGGTGTGAAGTAAAGCGTTACCAAATAATCATATATTACTAGATTGGATTACATCACACAGACTTAATGCCCTCTTCACCTATAGGAAATCTATGGACCCATGCCGGTAATCCTGAGAGGCACCCTGTACCCTCTGTCTTGTGGCCAGCCCAGTTGATATGTGGGGATGGGAGCAGCCTGGTTGGTCAGGGAGAGGCTGGAGGGAAAACAGCAGGGCCCAGGCTGGTGGCTGGGCATAGAGAGAGAGACAGCCTAGCCCCATTCCCAGTCCCCATCTCTGTCCAAGCAGCTGCTGGCTGACTGAGCTTCCTTCACAGTGCCCACTGCAGCCCAGCACCCGCTGCTCCCTCTCCCGCCGCGGTGTGGCCAATACCCAGCCACAGGAAGTGTCTCCCACCGCTCCCTCTCTTTTCCTCCTCTTCTTCTCCCTCCCGGCGTGGAAACTATTAGCAGGGCAGGGTTCCATGGAGCTGTAAGGGGAGGTTATCTCTCTCTCTCTCTCTCACTCACTCACTCACTCACTCACTCACTCACTCACTCACTCACTCACTCACTCACTCACTCACTCACTCACTCACTCACTCACTCACTCACTCACTCACTCACTCACTCACTCTCACTCTCTCACTCTCTCTCTCTCTCTCTCACTCTCTCTCTCTCTCACTCTCTCTCTCTCTCACTCTGACTCTCACTCTCTCTCTCAAAGTAAGCCCCACCACACAGCCCAATATAGAGGGGAGACTCACTTCACTTTGGCTTTGCCCTCTTTTTTTCCTTTTTTTTCTCAACCGCCACACCACAGGGTAAGAATTTTTCCTGATACGCGCGTGGTGAAAATGCGTAAGACCTGACCTTTTTTCTACTCCCTTGTGTGTCACAGACAGGAGTGACATGGGAGGAAGGAAAATGTGATCGCAAGCAAACTGCAAAACAGTTAGAGTGTCAACACTAAGACAGAAAAGAGTAATAAGGGTTAGGGTTACAACAGGACAACTTGAGAGCTGAATGTAATGTACCTGCTCTGTGGGCAGTGAGTCCAGTCTGTACTGCTCTCCTCTTATACCCTAATCTTCCTCCGCTTCTCCTTCTTCAGAGGCTCATGTTGCATTGGGCAGCCTCACTGAAAGACCTCCATTTAAACACACACCTGCTAACAAATGGCAACAATGGCGTGCAGGGCTGCCAGTTCAGTGAGCTACTTACACTGACCCCTCTCTCTCGGCCCCCTGCCGGATATTAAACTGCCTCTATTTACCCAGATTGGCACACACCTCAGCACACAGCACAGCAGTAATGTTAAAGCACAGTGCATGCCCCATCCCCACAGAGATTTGTCAGGGGTGTCCTCAATCAGCCATTGTCGAGAGACTGAGAAGCGTCTGCTAAGAATGCTGAGGTAAAACTGAGGTTTAGATCATTCTGAGATTTTGGAAAAGACCTTGGGAAAGGCATATGAGTAAGTCCTTGGCAAAAAGGTACTACTTCACTACCTAGGCAGGTGCCCAAAGATAGATCAAATGGTGTGTCTAGCTTGCTATTAGCAATGAACTTCAGGGAAGTTGAATGCCCATGCTATTACCATCACTGTAACTCTCCTCCCTCTCTTTCCTATTGGTTATCGGGCCACATGTCTTTATCACCGTGCTGTAAACAGAATAATGGAGTTTCAACATGTTCTTTAGTAGGTTGTAAAATGAGAACCATGAAATGAAAAGATTTGCCCGTATTGAGATAAACTGTGTCTCCTCCTCCTCGGTGGACATACAGGGATAAAGCCATGCTGGGAGCCGGTAACACCGATGGCTGCCATTCTTCAGATGGGACCATTCTCCAGCACAGCTCAGCCCTGGCCACTCCTTTTGTGTGCTCTGAGGGGGGCAACCCATTCAGGCCTATCTGAGGGATAATAGCACACTGGCCCACTCCCCACAGCAGCCCCATCCTCCCATCAAATTCCCCTCTTTAATTGCGTTCCCTGGAAGCCAGGAGGAGAAGAGGAAGAGGAGAAATGCAAAGGAGAAGAAGAAAAAAAAGAGGAATCTATAGCGGGGAGGCTTTATTCATCCAAGACTACACATTGTTTTGAAACAACAAACTGTGAACCCAGTTTCTATGAAGAAAGAGGCACAACGGTCAAAAGGACCATGTGGAGGACTGGCCCACCGGTTTCCAATTGAGCCGGGCCTGGCTTCTTTAATGACCGATCGGGTTGAGAATTAATCCCCCCTGGCTGGTAATAGAAGTCTCTTTAGAGGCTCAATTGCCATTGGTGGGACACAGGGGTACTGTTGTGTCCTGGGGATTAGAGCCGGCGGAGGAATCAAAAGGCACTTTACAATACAGTAATCAGCATGTTTTCACTCTGAAAAGCCCTCCCAGTCCCCCATTTAGAAAACACAGAGTATTACCCCTTTTCTGCTCTCTACAAACCCATTCAGTTACCTGTTTTATTATATGGATTACTCCTATGTGTTTTGTGGACCCCACTGCTTGGCAGGCCGGGGCGAAGGTGAAGAAGTGTACCACTCCAGAGGGGTGAGTGAGGGAAGGGGAGTGAAAGGGACAACCACTGCCTCGTTCCCCAGGCTGAGCCAGGCCTCTCCTCACCTCTATGGACACAGAGTTAACCCTTTACTGTCTAGACTCAGTTCAACCAAACCTTCTCACGGCACAGATCCACAACAAGCAAGTGGTGGACATTGGTCACGATGTGGACAATGTAATAATCATCGGATGTTAGGTATCAAATCCAAGCCCTTGAAAATGTTCACTGAGCGTTACAACGTGAGCGTCTTTCAATTTGGTCAGCTTTCATATAATCAAAGAAAGGGATAGGGAAACTTCCCAAAGCCATACAAGTTCCTATTCAGCTTTAGTTTGATTGTTAATAATGTGTACCATAAGGTAATGACAATACTGGAAATGAATAGCAGAATAAAGAGCTGCATATTTTAAAGAACAGAGACTTGAGAACTAAAAGTAATTATATGGGTAGAAACGTTGAGTGATGAAAAAAAAAACAGCATGCGACTGAAAACAAGGGCCATCTGGGAAGAGAGGAGGAATGGAGAAATGCACCACAGCAACGCATAATGATATCAAAGCTGCTATTATGCTGCCCATCGTTACAGAAGCCTGGTCTGGTATCATGAAAGCGGAACTCCTTGTGCCGGGGATGAGGACAGGAAGTATTCCATTTCTCTGTTCTTCAACTTCCTGATGAAAACAACCACGGTCCATCTGCCTTCATTTACAGTACATCACCACCCACCAGTCTCATTGATCTCTGTAACAAAACAAGCACTGTGTATGTCAGACTGAGACTTAGCTATAGGCAAATCACAAACTCCTTCCTACCCTTGACTTTTTGACACTCCTCAACCAATCAGAGGCATCGAAAACAAAACATTTCAGAATGTCAAGGAAAGGGTATTTCATAACCAAATGGACACCTCTTGAACGTCAACAAACCTGACATCTGCAACAGTAAATGCAGTGAAGCGTTGAGCCGTTGTTAGCTCAACCCCTTGCTCTGTGAGCCGCCGCTTGTGGACTAACAAACCATTAACATACCAGAGCCAACCAACGCAGAGCGAAAGTGGAAAAAAACACTGTCATGTTTGCTTACCCTACAGCCAGCCTATTAGGAGGTGTTGTGAACAATACAACTCAGATGAGTCATGTGGTTTATAGACGTAGCTAGGGAGGAGGAGGAGGGCAGTGATGCAAAGACCAGAGGCACAGACCAGGTTCACAGAAGGGCAGAGATGCTAGGTAAACTGACCAATGAATGGAGAAGTTGGTCAATGATCAGAGATCAGAGAACCTCAGTTCAGACCTCTTCTGTGGGATCACACTCCAAAGGTCAGACCAGAGCCTTTTATAGAGAATATCATAACATACTGTAAGGCTCTGGATTAGACAGGTGGACAGAGGAAGCAGACAGGCTCTGTGTAAAAGTTCCTACACTCTAAAAAAAATACTGGGCCCTGGGTAAATAGTGGACAGAATACACATTGGGTTATTTTTGACCCAGACAGTTGGGTCACTTAGTTGGGTTATTGAGAAATGATCCACCGGGTCAGATCAGAATACTGGAGGCGTGGTTTAGTAGGGGTGTGTCTTTCAGGTTTTTTGGCCACCCGTGATAGTAAATGTTGTCCCGGTTCATCTGTTCTGTTGTATTGTCAGCCCATGTTAAGGTTGAGTATTAACACTTTTGTTGTTTAGAGGCTTAAACAAGTTAAGTGCCTATGTGTATCCCAATGTTAAGATAGTTACTACTTTGTTGTGATATTTAAATAATAACGTTATTAACCCTTTCTAACACATTGCTATTGTCGACGGCCGTTAATTAAATTACCGTAGCTAAATTGACGTGCTAAGAACTTGCTGTCTTATTCACGTGCCTGTTGTCATCAACCGGAAACAGGGTATGCTGTCACATGACTTTTTCACAGAGCAAGAGGCTATACAGTTGAAGTCGGAAGTTTACATACACCTCAACCAAATACATTTAAACTCAGTTTTTCACAATTCCTGACAATTAATCCTAGTCAAAATTCCCTGTCTTAGGTCAGTTTGTCATGCCCTGACCTTAGAGAATAAAAAAGATCTCTATGTTTGGTTAGGTCAGGGTGTGACTCGGGTGGGAATGTCTATGTTTTCTATTTCTTTGTTTTTGGCCGTAGGTGTGTGGTTCCCAATCAGAGGCAGCTGTCTATCATTGTCCCTGATTGGGCATCACATATAAGTTGTCATTTTCCTTTTGGGTTTTGTGGGATCTTGTTTTCTGTTTAGTGTCTGTACCTGACAGAACTGTGCGTTTTCGATTTTCAAGTTTGTTATTTTGTTTGAGTGTTTTTTTTGTAAATAAAATCATGAACACTTTCCAAGCTGCGCTTTGGTCCACTCCTTTCGACGAGAGCCGTTACACAGTTAGGATCACCACTTTATTTTAAGAATGTGAAATGTCAGAATAATAGTAGAGAGAATGATTTATTTCAGCTTTTATTTCTATCATCACATTCCCAGTGGGTCAGAAGTGTACATACACTCAATTAGTTTTTGGTAGCATTGCCTTTAAATTGTTTAACTTGAGTCAAACGTTTCGGATAGCCTTCCACAAGCTTCCTACAATAACTTGGGTGGATTTTGGCCCATCCCTCCTGACAGAGCTGGTGTAACTGAGTCAGGGCTTTGTGATGGCCACTCCAATACCTTGACTTTGTTGTCCTTAAGCCATTTTGCCACAACTTTGGAAGTATGCTTGGGGTCATTGCCAATTTGGAAGACCCATTTGCAACTAAGCTTTAACTTCCTGACTGATGTCTTGAACTTTTGGTTCAATATTTCCACAGAATGTTCCTGCCTCATGATGACATCTATTTTGTGAAGTGCACCAGTCCCTCCTGCAGCAAAATACCCCACACATGATGCTGCCACCACCCGTGCTTCATGGTTGGGATGGTGTTCTTCGGTTTGCAAGCCTCCCCTTTTTCCTCCAAACATAACGATGGTCATTATGGCCAAACAGTTATATTTTTGTTTCATCAGACCAGAGGACATTTCTCCAAAAAGTTTGTCCCCATGTGCAGTTGCAAACCGTAGTCTGGCTTTTTATGGCGGTTTGGAGCAGTGGCTTCTTCCTTGCTGACCGGCCTTTCAGGTTATGTCGATATAGGACTCGTTTTACTGTGGATATAGATACTTTTGTACCCGTTTCCTCCAGCATCTTCACAAGGTCCTTTGCTGTTGTTCTGGGATTGATTTGCACTTTTCGCACCAAAGTACGTTCATCTCTAGGAGACCGAAAGCGTCTCCTTCCTGAGTGGTATGACAGCTACGTGGTTCCATGGTGTTTATACTTGCGTACTATTGTTGGTACAGATGAACGTGGTACCTTCAGCCGTTTGGAAATTGCTCCCAAGAATGAACCAGACTTGTGGAGGTCTACAATTTTTTTTCTGAGGTCTTGGCTGATTTCTTTTGATTTTCCCATGATTTCAAGCAAAGAGGCACTGAGTTTGAAGGTAGGTCTTGAAATACATCCACAGGTACACCTCAAATTGACTAAAACGATATCAATTAGCCTATCAGAAGCTTCTAAAGACATGAGAACATTTTCTGGAATTTTCCAAGCTGTTTATTAAATAAAACAATAAAACTCGCCTTCTTTAGACTAGTGTCAAAATTTGTGAGTTCGATTCCAGCCTCAAAATGGCCAGAAACAAAGACCTCAAATCAAATCAAATCAAACTTTATTTGCCACATGCGCTGAATATAACAAGTGTAGACTTTACCGTGAAATGCGTACTTACAAGCCCTTAACCAACAGTGCAGTTCAAGAAGAAGAAAATATTTACCAAGCAGGCTAAAATAAAAAATAATAATAAAAAGTAACACAATAAAAATAACGAGGCTATATACAGGGGACACTGGTACCGAGTCAGTGTGCAGGGGTACAGTGACTATGCATAGGTAACAAAAAAACTACGAGTAGCAGCAGTGTACAAGAGAGGGGGGGAGGTCAATGTAAATTATCCGGTGGGGATTTTTATGAATTGTTCAGCAGTCTTATGGCTTGGGGGTAGAAGCTGTTGAGGAGCCTTTTGGTCCTAGACTTGGCGCTCTGGTACTGCTTTCCGTGCGGTAGCAGAGAAAACAGTCTATGACTTGGGTGACTGGAGTCTCTGACAATTTTATGGGCTTTCCTCTGACATTATATATATCCTGGATGGCAGGAAGCTTCGCCCCAGGGATGTATTGGGCCGTTCGCACTACCCTCTGTAGCGCCTTATGGTCAGATGCCGATCAGTTGCCATACCAGGCGGTGATGCAACCGGTCAGGATGCTCTCGATTGTGCAGCTGTAGAACCTTTTGAGGATCTGGGGGCCCATGCCAAATCTTTTCAGTCTCCTGGGGGGGAAAAGGTTTTGTCGTGCCCTCTTCACGACTGTCTTGGTATGTTTGGACCATGATAGTTCATGGTGATGTGGACACCAAGGAATTTGAAACTCTCGACCCGCCCCAATACAGCCCCGTCGACGTTAATGGGGGCCTGTTCGGCCCACCTTTTCCTGTAAGTCCATGATCAGCTCCTTTGCCTTGCTCACATTGAGGGACAGGTTGTTGTCCTGGCAGCACACTGCCAGTTCTCTGACCTCCTCCCTATAGGCCGCCTCATCGTTGTCGGTTATCAGGCCTACCACTGTTGTGTCGTCAGCAAACTTAATGATGGTCAGTCATTTCTTGTTCTGAGAAATGAAGGCTATTCCATGTGAGAAATCGCCAAGAATCTGAAGATCTCGTAGTTCCTCTGTCCAGTGACTGTGTTATTCTGCCCATCTTAATATTTAATTTTTATTAGCCAGTCTGAGATATGGCTTTTTCTTTGCAACTCTGCTTAGAAGGCCAGCATCCATGAATCGCCTCTTCACTGTTGACGTTGAGACTGATGTTTTGCGGACACTATTTAATGAAGCTGCCAGTTGAGGACTTGTGAGGTGTCTGTTTCTCAAACTAGACACTCTAATGTACTTGTCCTCTTGCTCATTTGTGCCCCCAAGGCCTCCCACTCCTCTTTCTATTCGGATTAGAGCCAGTTTGCGCTGGTCTGTGAAGGGAGAAGTACACAGCGTTGTACGAGATCTTCAGTTTCTTGGCAATGTCTCACATGGAATAGCCTTCATTTCTCATAACAAAAATAGACTGACGAGTTTCAGAAGAAAGCTGTTTGTTTCTGACCCTTTTGAGGCTGTCATCGAACTCACAAATGCTGATGCTCCAGATACTCAACTAGTCTAAGGCCAGTTTTATTGCTTCTATAATAAGCATAACAGTTTTCAGCTGTGCTAACAGAATTGCAAAATAGTTTTCTAATGATTAATTAGCCTTTTAAAATGATAAACTTGGATTAGCTAACACATTGGAATACAGGAGTGATGGTTGCTGATATTGGGACTCTGTACACCTATGTAAATATTCCATAAAAAAATCTGCCGTTTCCAGCTACAATAGTCATTTACAACATTAACAATGTCTACGCTGTATTTCTGATCAATTTCATGTTATTTCAATGGACTAAAAATGTGCTTTTCGTTCAAAAACAAGGACATTTCTAAGTGACCCCAAACTTTTGAATGGTAGTGTGTATATATAATCAATTTTGAATTCATTCTGAAAAAATGTGATTTGTGTAATGGGATTTGATTGATTGAAGGTGCTGTGTAGCATCATGTTTTAGTGTAGTTTATTAGGATCCCCATTAGCTATTGCACATGATGCAGCTACTCTTTCTACCACATGAGGATACTGTATATGGTGTGTGTGTGTGCGTGTGTGTGCGTGCGTGCGCGTGCGTGCGTGTGCGTGCATGTGTGTGTGTGTAATGGGTGACGTGTTGTAACCGTATCCAGTAAGGGTACGTGGGTAAAATCGCCTGAGGAAGCCAAGCCAGTAAAAAAGCCACACTACAACCTCTGTTGTGATAATTGCTTTGTTTGCTCTAAAAAGCCATTCATTCATACTCCATACAATAAGGCCGTGACAACAAAAAGTCAACCGTCACACAGTGGAGGAATAAATTAAAATACACGTATGTTTCATCACAAAATCAGAGAGCATCATCTGTCCGGTGAACTCCACAAAGCAAATATTCAGTTATATCACCGGAAACATGATCAAGCAAGTTAATGTTTTCCACAGTTTACGAAATAACTACTGACTTAGAACCACAGAGTTACAGCAAGTCAACACAAAGACAAAAGAAGCACTGCCTCCACTATTCCAGCACCATTTCAACTTAAACAGTTACACACCATCAAATCAACAAGCCTATATATGCTTAGTTTCACAAAAACAATTTAGTCCAAACAATGTTGCTAAATATCATGCGATTGTCCATGATATTGATTTCTGTGTGTGTTTCTGTGTGGCCATAGATATGATATGCACTACAAATACGTAACTCATTTGAACATAATCCATTTCTAAATGTTCTTGACTGTCTTAATGAATTATCACATTAACTACAATCACATGAATATCACCACAGTTTTCCCTTTCAAACCACTCGGTGCATTGTATTATGTGGCATATGACTTGGCTAGATTGAAGAGTCGTCCCTGTCCCAAATGCTCTAATCCCTGCTCCTGTCCCCTAAACTTTTGAAAGAAGAATAAACACCCTCCACATGTCAGCCACCTCAGTGTCACAAGTGTGTGTGTGTGTGTGTGTGTGTGTGTGTGTGTGTGTGTGTGTGTGTGTGTGTGTGTGTGTGTGTGTGTGTGTGTGTAAATTGGAAAGTAACATCCCAAATTCATACAACCAATAGGCCTAGGCTACATAAAAGAACAGCCTGGTCTCCTAGACTAGACGTGACATAGTTATCCGGGATACTCAAATTTGTATGACACTGTACGTTACATTTGGTAGGGTTGCATAAAACACATGGTTACTTAAGGCAAAAATTAAAGTAGGGTGGTTGGTCGGGGTGGATGGATGGATGGATGGATGAATTGGTGAATCATAAAACACGGGACGAGATGTTAAAAACTGTCCATTGTGCCAATAGATGGAATGCACTCGCATGAGATTTGCCGTGATGTTGACAGAGTGGCATGGGAGGTTTATTTCATAGACTGGGGTAAGATGTCAATTTTTGGGACACATCCTCAGTAGTGTGCCTTCGAATCAGTGGGTGTTTCGGCCTTTAATCACTAAACACCCTCATCAAAGGTGGCCAGCTAAAGGGTGATCAAGCTTTAGCTTGTGTCCCATGCCCAATTAAGATGTCCCACGGGACTATGCAAGGCAGGGGCGTCCTCTTCCCTGAGCCAGCCATACAGCTGACCGCATACCTCATATGCCCTCCTCAAGTTGGAGGGATCTGAATTGGGTTCTCAGGTGGGGGTGGGGGGTCATGAAGTTATAGCCCAGCAAGGGTCCTTCCGTTTGATCCAGATCCACTGGCTGCCTCTTTCAGCTGCTTGAGAAACTGCCGCAGAGCCTGTCCATGGATTCCAAGTTCTTTCAGCAACCTGATGATGGAAGAAGCCACGAATCCTCTGCATCCCACTTCAACTGGCCAGACTTTTGCATTCCAGCCACGCTGAGTTGCGTCTGCTGCCAACTCTGTGTAACGCAGTTTCTTACGCTCGTAGGCCTCTTCAACAGAGTTTTCCCACGGGACTGTGAGCTCTATGATGTACACAGCCTTTCGTGAAGGGGACCAGAGTACCATGTCTGGCCTAAGGTTGGTAGAAGCAATCTCAGGTGGAAAAATGAGTTGCTGGCCAATATCGACAAGCATCTTCCAGTCCCGGGCCATGGTTAGGTGTCCAGTTTCTGGCTTTGTAGGAGGATACTTGGGCCTTTTCTGTCCCTCCCGGATGAATGTTGTTGTTTTGACGGGATTGCTTGTTTTTGGAGGTAATGAATTGGTTGCACTCCTCTTGGTCTCAAGTGCTGCAGCCAGGCTCTTGAGGACCTGATTGTGCCTCCAGGTGTAGCGGCCTTGTGAGAGGCTGGTCTTGCAACCTGTCATTATATGCCTGAGAGTCGCTGGAGCTGGGCAGAGGGGGCAGGTCGAGTCCTCGCCATACCATTGATGTAGATTTTTTGGTGATGGAAGCACATCATAAACAGCTCTTATGATGAAGCTGATGTTGCTTGCCTCCATTTGCCAAAGCTCACTCCAGTTGATCTTTCTCCTCTCCAGGCCTTCCCACCGCGTCCATTGCCCTTGTTTAGCAAGAGAGACAGCCTTTGCACTTCTTGCAGTCTCCTCCTGTCTGCGCACCTCCTCGACCACCAGATTCCTCCGTTCAGATGTTGTTGCCTTATGGAACGTTGGTTTGCTTGCTGCCAGGCCAAAGCCTCCTCTTCCATGCTGGATATTCCCCACAATGTCTTGGTGTCACAGAGCTGATGTTGCTTGCTGCACAGCCTTGGATGATGTCCATTTCCGTCCAGTTTGTAGGAGAGGTGCAGCCTTGCTAATGGTCTGGTCTTTGGAGTCCTTCAATGTCATCTGAAGTCTTACTTTAGAGCACTTGTACTCCTCCGTTAGACTTGTAAGAGGTAGTTCAAGGACCCCTTTGCCATAGAGGCCGATGTTACTCAGGCATCGTGGGACACCCAGCCATTTCTTCACGTATGAGGTAATGGTATTGGTACCTCATAGACGGTGAGTGGCCACATTACCCGGGGGAGAAGTCCAAACTGTAGGCACCAAAGCTTGAGCCTCCCAGGCAGTAGGGTCTTGTTGATGTTCTCAAGACCGTCGGCGATGTCCTGCCTTACTTCCTGCACTTGATCTTTATCCCAGAGGCTTTCGTTGTACCATCTACCCAGGCTCTTGATGGGTTGCTCAGACACCGTTGGTATCGGGTCATCTCCAATGCAGAACCTCACATCTTTAAGCTGTCCCTTGACTATGGAGATGCTTCGAGATTTGCTTGGCTTGATTTTCATCCGGGCCCACTGGTGCATGCTGCAGTGGTTGTCAGTGTAGTCATGTCATCCATGTATGCTCGGATAGGTGGGAGACGGAGCCCTTCCTTAGTTCTCTCACCGCCGAACACCCATCTCGATGCCCTGATGATGACTTCCATGGCCATAGTGAAGGCCAGAGGAGAAATTGTACAGCCTGCCATTATGCCTAATTCCAAGCGCTGCCATGTTGTTGTGAAGTCAGGTGTTGTGAAACACAATTGCAGGTTTTGGAAATAGGCCTTTACCAGTGTAGTGATGGGTTCTGGTACGTGGAAAATGTTGAAGGATTCCCAGAGGAGTTCATGGGGAACTGAGCCAAAGGCATTGGCCAGGTCGAGGAAGATGACATAGAGGTCTCTCTTGTCCTTCTTAGCTGTTTGGATCTGGTCCCAAATCATACTAGTATGTTCCAGGCAACCAGAGAAACCAGAAATGCCTGCTTTCTGTACAGATGTATCAATGTACTTGTTCCTTTCCAGATAAGTGGACAGCCTCTGTGCTATTATACTGAAAAAGATCTTCCCTTCGACGTTGAGAAGGGAGATTGGTCGGAATTGACTGATGTCTGTCGCATCCTTCTCTTTCGGGATTAGCACACCACCAGCCCTTCGCCATGCCTTTGGTATTATTTCCTTCTGCCACACTATCCTCATGAGCCTCCAAAGAAAGCGTAGAACATCCGGGGCGTTCTTGTAGAGCTTGTATGGTACTCCATTAGGCCCAGGAGCCGAGGCCGCTCTTGCTCTTCGGACAACGTTCTCTACTTCCCTCCATTTTGGAGGGTCAGTGTCCAGATTGAATTCTGGTGATTGAATAGGTGGGATGTCATGTGGGATGACTATCTGCTCATGCCTTTTCATGTCCTGGTGGACCTTTTCCAATTTGTAAGTCGCTCTGGATAAGAGCGTCTGCTAAATGACTTAAATGTAAATGTAAATGTTTTCCAGATGTTCTTCCAGTTCAGGCTTTGGAGTTTTTAGGATTCCGCACTTCTCCTTTGCGAAGAGATCTGAGCATATAATGCCTAGCAATGTCTAGCAACCAAAAGGTTTTGAGTCACATCATGGACAACTTTAGCAGTTTAGCTACTTTTTAACTACTTAATACATTTTAGCTACTTCGCAACTACTTAGCATGTTTTCTAACCCTTCCGCTAACCCTAACCATTTTAGCTAACCCTTCCCCTAACCATAACACTTTTAGCTAACCCTTCCCCTAACCCTAACCTTAACCATTTAACCTAACTCATAAAACTTAACCCTAACCTTAACCTTAACACCTATCCTAGCTAAAGTTAGTCAGCAAGCTAACATTAGCCACCTCGCAAGAATTTGTAACATATCATACATTTTTTACATTCGTAACATATTGTTAATTTAGCAAATTCATAACATATTATACATTTTGAAAATTCGTAACATATAATACAAATTATAATTTGTAAGATCCAGAAATGAATACATACCATACGAAATGTAACATATCATACTAAATGGAGTCTCGGATCTACCTTCAGAATAATACAACATTTACTGAGACTATGTTGCAGCTAAAAATAAATGCTAAAAAGCAATGAATCTGATGCAACAGATCCAAACGTTTAGCTTAAAACGTTGATTAAACAGCGCAGCAATAATGAACTAAAGTTGAAAACCAATAGAACATGAGAAAAGTAAACTACTGGTTTTAATGGCACATGGAAGTCTTTAGAAAATAATTGCCACGGATATTGTCGGATGCCTTAGGCTACTTTGAAGCAAGGTAAAACATGCCTCATAATAGAAGGACCTTGGTCAGGGAGGTGACCAAGAACCCGATGGTCACTATGACAAAGCTCTATAGTTCCTCTGTGGAGATGGGAGAAACTTCCAGGAGGACAACCATCTCTGCAGCACTCCACTAATCAGGACTTTATGGTAGAGTGTCCAGACTTAAGCCACTCCTCAGTGAAAGACACATGACAGCATGCTTGGAGTTTGCCAAAATGGAGGTAAATACCCTCAGACTATGAGAAACAAGATTCTCTGGACTGATGAAACCAAGATTGAACTCCTTTGGCCTGAATGCCAAGCGACACGTCTGGAGGAAACCTGGGACCATCCCTACTGTGAAGCATGGGGGTGGCAGCTTCATGCTGCGGGGATGTTCTTCAGTGGCAGGGACTGGGAGTCTAGTCAGGATCAAAGCAAAGATGAACAGAGCAAAGTACACAGAGATCCTTGATGAAAACCTGGTCCAGAGCGCTCAGGAACCAGGACTGGGGCGAAGGTTCACCTTCCAACAGGACAACGACCCTAAGCACACAGCTCGAGTGGCTTCGAGACAAGTCCCTGAATGTCCTTGAGTAGCCCAGCCAGAGGCCGGACTTGAACCCAATTGAACATTTCTGGAGAGACCTAAAAATAGCTGTGCAGTGACGCTCCCCATCCAACCTGACAGAGCTTGAGATGATCTGCAGAGAAGACTGGGAATAACTCCCCAAATACAGGTGTGTCAAGCTTGTAGCGTCATACCCAAGAATACTCGAGGCTGTAATCGCTGCCAAAGGTGCTTCAACAAAGTACAGAGTAAAGGGTTTGAATACTTATGTAAATGTGATAGTTCCATTTTTAATTTTTTTAAACTGTTTTTTTAAATCCATTTTAAATCCATTTTAGAATAAAGCTGTAACATAACAAAATGTGGAAAAAGTCAAGGGACTGTATCCATTCAACACCAAGACGGGATAGTCTAAGTAAAGACAAACGTGTATAATTTTCTAAAACCTCCCACACATTCCTGACTAACCCCCCTCACGGTCTTCTTCTGTGAGCGTGTTGCAATAACCTCAGTGGTGACCCCTTTGCTTAAATCAAAGATTTAGATGGAAAAAAAAGCAAAGATGAAAAATGCGGAAGAACAAAATGGTGGTACTGTACAAGTGTTTTGAACGAGGAGGAGGAGGATGATAACGTAAAATGATATCCCGAAGGCCATTGCTGTGTGTGGCACGCAGTGTCATGACAGACAAGTAACTTTACTTCACTATTCCACGGTCTCTCTTCCCTCTGTGAATTGTGTAACCTTTTTAGGAAAGGAGGAAGGGGGTTTCTCGCTTGCTTATTTTTAGTCTGATAAGAAAAGAGCTTTCCCAATGAGAGAAGGAAAGAAAGAGAGGAGAAAGGGTCTGAGGTGAGTTTGGCAGCTTTCCATAGAAACCATTAAAGGTCCAGTGTGTGTGTAGGACGTGGTGCACTCCTCTCCTCCCTTTCCCAGGTTACCACTTTAGTTACGTCCCAAATGGCACCCTACCCCCTATATAGTGCACTACATTTGACCATGGCCCATAAAAGCTCTGGTCAAAAGTAATACACTCTATAAGGAATAGGAAATAAGACTTGTGCATTATGCCGTGACTGCCTTCCACTTGAAATTTTAAAACAGATCACATGGCCCCTGGCTCCCCTCCCGCGGTATGACACTCCTGGTCCACTACTGGCTCCACTTATGGAGCAGGTCCTTCCAATTGCATTAATATGCAATCTGACCCCAATGACTGGGTCATCATCATCATCATCAGTCACGGTCTTAACAAAACACCGCTCTCTTCTCTCTCTTGTGCAGGAGCGGGAACCAGTATGTCCAGTGCGCGGGCTCGCTATAGGTGAGCCCACAACGGTTTGGCGCAACGTGGCCCATCCTGCCCTCCTGAATCGGCATCGGGACCTGTCCTGGATGGTCGCCCACGAGATCCTCCCGGTCAGGGCCGTTATGCACTCACGGGGCATGGCGAGGACATCCGCGTGCCCCCGACCAGGCTGCGGCCAAGAAGAGTCGGTGAGGCACATGCTCTGGGAAGGAAGCAGGCCCCCTGATCACCTCGTGTCTGCCAGCAGGGGAGGACCTAACACCTCAGCTTGTGCTGTATGGGGTGGGCCGAAGGCCTGGCGGCCACGGCCTAACAGTGCTGCGGCGCCTAGGGCGATGCGCCTAGGGGAGGGATCTCCTCTGGGCCCCGAAGGACGGGACGATGATCTATTCAGAAGAGCAGGACGAGGTGAGCTTGATAAAGACTCACCCCGCTCCTGTACAAGGGACTGAAGACAGCTTTTTAACAAAGTGGCTTTTTAACATGTTTTTCATGTCTTAAAAATGTTTTACCTTTGTTAGATCATTAGTACACAATTTAAATGGCTTTTACAGATTTGATGTTTTTACAAGGAAAGTACTTTTATTCTTGGTTGTTTTCATTGGTTTTAACAACATGTACTTTTTAACAAATTTAAATGTAACTTTCAAATGCTGTGTTTTATGCTTTGTTGCCGTTTTTATGTGTATAAATGATGTAAAAAAATGTATGAGCTGTTTTTAAAGGAATTGTGTCAATAAAACTTTTCCAAAAGAAAAAAAATCATCATCATCATCATACTGGACATTGACATGTTAATGTGATAATAAGTGCGGTGGAGTGTGACCAGGTTTTTCAACTTGCACGGTAGTACATATAGTAGTACATATAGTAGTACATATAGTAGTACATATTCCTCATGGGGCTGAAAGCAAGGATGAATGAAAGCAATGAAGGCAATGATATACTGGCTGAAGAGGAAACCACAGAAAAGTACACAATGGTACCATGACCTTAATAAGAGAAGGGTTGTGACTTAATCGAGAGGCTGAGAGTGAGTCGGGAACATTCTGGAGCATTATCAGTGACGCTGGTTGGGGTGCATATGATGGGGAAGGTGATGCTTATTCTATGAGTAGTGCTCTTGTTAGCATGTGTCGTCATGCTAACTCAGCCACCCATTCGGCCGGTGGTCGCTGTGGGCTGAAGTGCGACAGGGTGATTAGCTGCAGTAGGAGCTAATACTCCCATTACTCTGTTGTCTTGCAGCCCAGAGGTGTAATGAAACATGGCCCAGAGGCCAGAATCCTTAGAAAAACTCAACTCTCTTAGATTGTGGAACCCAGATCCCCCGTATTCACTCTGGCCTCCAATGTTTCCATGGTGACTGTAGTAATACCACTGGTGTATTTGTTGCAAATCAACATGAGGGTTTCAAGTAACTGGGCTATGAAAGCAACATGAATGTGAAATAGAGAGACTGTGTAAACATCAGATATGGTTTTATAACTTTTGCAACTACAGATTTATTCTAAAAGGCTACGCCAAGCCTTTGTGTGTTGACGTATTGCTATAATTTCCATCCACCTCATACTTTAAATTTGTACATAACATGAATGTAGCACAATAGAAGCTACTAAGATATTGGATCAGATGGGTGAGTGCCGTAGAAAGCAGGCTCTACGCCAAGAAATTATAACTAATCCCTCTACGCTCACTGAATACGAAGTAAAGTGTGTGTGTGTGTGTGTGTGCGCGCGCGCGTGTGTTTTGCCAGTTCAACATAACCCCTCTTCGCCTTTGACCAGCCTTACATCCAAAAGAGTCACAATGGCTAGTTAAACATTACAAGAGAGCGCTGAAGGAGCATGAACCACCTGGCACTATGGAACAACATAGCCAGTGTTTCTCAATACCAACAACATTTAGAACTTAAACCTGCTTCAATGGACATTGACACAAATACAATCAAGCAAATACTGAGGTGGGTTAACAGGTTCATAGTGTCTTTAAGTATTAATTGTTGATAAAGTTTAAAATCAGATTCCAAAACCATAATAAAACCCACATTTTAGGTCGGCCAACTTATATCTACTTACTAACTGAGTTGTTTATGCATCGTGGATTTATTTATTGCTTACTTTACAGCTGTTAGTACTTTTATTGCGGCTGCAAATATGCTTTGACCTCAAATTGGGTATTATGCATAAATATCTTTCCTCTTTTTCTATGTGCTCCCAGTGACAAACCGTAAAAAGTATTCTCAAAACAAGGCTGTTTTTCTAATTAAATGTTGGCTGAAGGTGAAGTCCTCACTGAACTGAACTCCCGTCCTCTGACTCTCCTCCACCCCGTCCGGAGAACCAACCACCAAAATAAAAACTCTGCAGCCATGAACAAACACACACAGGCCGCGACAAAGCCTTCCCATGCAAGGCTGCATGACAGCCTCCAATATCCCCACGGAAACCACAGAGAGATGAATTAACCCACACACATCTCTTAGCGGAGGGAGAGGAAGGAAAGGGAGGACCGAGCCAGACTAGGCCCAGGACGGTGTGTTACTCACGGCATGCCACGCCAAGTTCACAGGTCACGACTGGACTGGGCCGTGGCTCACCAGAAGTCCCTATATCTACTGGAATTCATGTGTATCAATCTACTCAACACGTTTAGTTGTACTGCTTCACATAAAGTCTTAACAGGCTCATAAAGGATTTATAAGCAGCCCTTGATAACATAATTTTTTGAAGAGGAGAGAGTAGTCCTTAAATCAAACTGTTAGTCTAAAATAAATACTAGAACGCTTGATAGAACCTTCAATTAACGTTTTTTTCTCTTCAGTTTTTCAGTATGTGAGTCTGAGAAACGCTGTGGTTAGTAAAATGACTTACCGACATGCCAGTTTAACACTTCTTTCACTGTCTTTTGTTCTCTATTGGGTTTCTCTATCTATTCAACTATACCATTTTGTTCCGGAAATAAACTCGCAGTCACAGAAAGCTCCTGATGGATATTTTCTGAGGAAACCACTAACACTTGAACTGTCTGCCAAGAGCAAAGCATTTGCTCATTTGCTAATCACATATCCAAAACAAAATACAAAGAACATGTTAAGCTCATGGAATCGACCACAAGCATGACACAAACATTAATTCCCCAAACATCGTAAAAAATGAGCCTCAGCAAAGGCAAACACAAATAAAATGCCGTGCGAGTCTTTTCTTCCCCCTGCTGCTGGGAGCTATCAAGGCAGAAAACCACCGCTCGCAGAATGAACTCAACAGTAAAAACATCCTGAGGGCCTGCCAAGGGAAAACACCAACACTAAATACAGGGACACCTCACTGTCACATCTGGCTTGCTGGCCCAACCCAGACCAACCGATCAACACACAGCCAGTCTCTGGTTCATTTGGCTGCAGACACTGTCAACACCTGTTTCAGTAATATCACTATTTGTAGCCTTGTTTGAATAAAAAAATAGTCTTGACTTCTGCGCACACACCACACACACACACAAACCATGTATCTCATTAACCATGCCACTTAGTGTACACTTAACTGTCCAACACCTTTTAGATGTCTCCATTTAACACAGTCTCCCAGTCAGACGGCCAAGGATTCATCTGTGCAGGTAGACATAGGAAGCAGCCTCGTCCGGCCCTGCTGGTGCCCCCACCCCATCGCTCTGATGCCTGACACTTCAAATGGAGCCATTGTTCACACACACACACACACACACACACACACACACACACACACACACACACACACACACACACACACACACACACACACACACACACACACACACACACACACACACACACAGCGCCAGTCGGTCCAACCCAGCAGCACCCTGCCTACCTCCTTAGGGCCCCAGAGCCCCTCCAAAATACCCATCCCTCAGAGGGAGCGAGAGCTCAAACAGTTCCCCTGCCAACCAGGTCATGCCACAGTGACAAGGAAGCACAATAGATGATCAGCCAACGAAGGGAGAAGGGCCCATCTATCCCAATCGCCCCTACTGTAGTAGACAGCGATTCCTCCAGGTTGTTGAGTGACTTTCCCTCCCTGAGACATGTGCCTGACCTGACTGGCTAAGAGGCATGGGGGGAGGTGGGGGAGTTTGGGGGGAGATGGGGTAGGAGGTGCTCAGGGGACGTGATGAGAGAGAAAGCTAGCGCGGCTGCAGGTGAATCTCCCAATCAGGGAGATTTGACATGCTTCACTGTCAACAGTCAGACCAGGCCAGTAACTCATAGGGGTACCATACTCATTCACAGGTACTGTACGGTGATGGATATATACTGTTTAGTGCTCATGTATAGGGGAGGTGGTTGGGTGAACTATAGACTCGCTTGATGAGCAACAGTCTCCGAGACCTGAAGATGTTGGCGCCCAGAAGATGTGTTAGCGCCCAGCTCTAATGCCTAGGCTTTAACTCAGTGGGATAATGCGATAGTGAGCCGCACAGACAATCTGAGTTTGATACCCGGTTTGGTCACACTCACACCTTCTCTGTTTAGCATAACAAAGCTCTAGTTGCCGTTGGAATTTGCTAGATGGGAAAGTATCATGAAAAGCCACTGCTGATTACTTTGGGTGTCTAATCCTTTCTCAGTGCCATTGGGTGGTCTATTTGCATAAGCCAAATGCCCCTCTCAAGGAATTACAAGCCTTAGCTGGTAGCCCTTTTTTAGGGTTTCATGTCGATACGTCCATCTTGTCAGATTAACTGAGGCTCAGAGTGAGAGCGTTTAAGCAGTAGAACAGGCCAATGCTAAAACGGATTAGAGGTTAAGCATGGCCCAACTCAACACAGTTATCTCCCGGGGTAACGGACTGTTTCAACAGACTCACCAACAGTGCAAAACTCTTTACTCCTTAGCACACCCTATAACTAAAGATTGCGTGCACTCTGTACAGAATAGGGTACCATTTTCGGAAGCAGCCAATAACATTGTACTTTACCTCAGCCCCTGATTCCTCCTCCTCTCCTAACCACACAGCTCCCCTGTGCTACTTTCTCTCCCCCTGTGCGGCAGGCAGGCTGGCCTGCATGTGCACCGTTCAGACAATGAGCCTAGAGCCAAGGTTTGAGCCGTGCAGTGAGTCATGGTTTCACCCAGAGCAAAGCAGAGCAGAGCATGGCATGCTGCTACAGCTGGATGTAAAACAGACCCGTTGCTTCCTGCTGAGTCAAACCCACAGCTCTCATTAAGTCATTATGCAGTAATTAGCCTGTGTGTTATATAGTTGATAGGTAGAACAGGAGGAGGAGGAGGAGGAGGAGGAAAGAGATACTTCAGCACACTGCAGGACACACACCCTGGTCACAGATCACTACTGCATGGGTCTGGTTGTTTTGTGATTCAATTTAATGTCAACACTTAGGCAACTTATGGCCATGTTCTGTAGCTGATTTTGTTACTCATGTTTGTTTTAAGAGTGGACTGTGAAATGCAGGTGTCTTATACACTGCCTGGGTGAGTTTGTGGTTAGATTGTGGTCCAGGCCAGGTTCTGCGAGTACATCCCGGTCACTGTCTCTGACAAGGACACGCTGGGCGCATCCGTAACCTAGCAACGGAGCGGAGGGCACATAAATCTGAGTGGAGAGGGAAAAAGAAACAGAGCCGTCCGGGCCGAGAGAGTGAGAGACAGGGCGCTGAGAGTTAGAGGGCTTCTCAAACAAACTACTCCTCTCCACTCTACAGGGCAAACACTGCAGCCATTCTCTGCATGCAGAACAAACAGCAATTAAACAGTGTGCCAGGCTGCGGAGCATGGAGAGGAGCGGCTTGCAGTGCAGAAAGAGACATGCCGAGAGAGGGGGTCCTTACTGACGCACATATGTCCCTTTGTCCCTTCCCTGTACCCCTGCTCTGTCCTGCCTCACTGCCCCTACCCCACAGCCAGGGGCCAACACATTCCAACACTGGGCTTCTGTCTGAACTGTAGTGTTGGTTTCTACTATGGCCAAGGAGTGGTGTTGGGGCTGGAGATAGGGTTATTGCTGAGGTTAGGGTAAGGGTTAAGGCTAGGTTTAGGGTTGAGCCGGGGTGTGGACATGAAGCTAACATGCTGACAAGACTGACGCACTAGCTTGCCGTTTAGCTAGCTATTTTGTCCTGGGATATAAACATGGGTTGTTATCTTACCTGAAACATGCAAGGTCTACTCCAACAATTAATCCACAGATAAAAGGGTCAACCCAGTTTGTTTCTACTAATCTCACCTCCTTCAGTCTTCTTCTTCGGACTTTACATGGCAGTTGGCAACCAACTTTAAGGTGCATTACCAATACTAACTGGACTGGAGTGTGGACGTCAGTTCATCTTTCAATCACCCACGTGGGTATATGCTCCTAAAAACCATTGAGGGGATGGGAGGAGCGGCATTTGCAGTGAGTCAAGATTCACAAATAGAAACAAGTTCTATTTTAATGCCTGGCTACGCAGACACTCGTTGACTCGCACGAGCAGTTTGGATGCAATGATTGAATAACATGTATGTTTTCCAAAGCGAGAGCGTGTAATGCGAGCGGTGTGGTCAGCATGTAAGGGTTAGGATTATGACTAGGGTTAGGGTTGAATGTGTGGACATGAAGCTAGAGCAAGGTCATATTGTAATGAATCCCCAAGGTTGATCCGATGCCTTCCAGCTGTGCGGAGACTGCTGCTGTACAGCAGCCCCCTGGGGTCCGGTCACAACCAGCCCAGGACTTAGGGATAGGTATTTGGTTGCAGCCAGGGTGGTCCAGCCCATGTTACGCTTGGTCCACCTGCCACCAGTGCCCATCCGCACCTATTTGGTTATGAGGTACTATGGTAGAGTGAAGATGTAGTTTACCGTTGAGGCTTAGGTTCTGTCCATTGGTCAGGGTAAGGACAAGGGTACAGTTAGGGTAAGGGTAGGGTTAGGTTAGGGTTGAGCTAGCCTCGTTGAGATCCAGGCTTTCCTATTACTGGAAAAGGGTTGGGGACTCGGTGCAAATCAAACCAATCAAATGCCTTGCTCGGGCGGGGTTTAACATGCAGCAAATCAATTAAATACCTTGTTTGGGTAGCTTAGCATGCAGCACTTCTTAAATGGGCATGTGGGGGAGGGTTCTTGAAATGTAACATCAAATAAAAATATAGCCGCAGGACTAACAAAATTCTCCAAAAGTTTTTGGAGGTATGGCTATGCGAGACTAGGGTTGAGCCAAGTTGTAGACATGAAGCTAGGGTTAGGGTCATGGCTAGGTTTAGGGTTGAGCCAAGTTGTAGACATGAAGTTAGGGTTAGGGTCATGGCTAGGTTTAGGGTTGAGCCAAGGTGTGGACATGAAGCTAGGGTTAGGGTCATGGCTAGGTTTAGGGTTGAGCCAAGGTGTGGACATGAAGCTAGGCTTAGGGTCATGGCTAGGTTTAGGGTTGAGCCAAGGTGTGGACATGAAGCTAGAGTTAGGGCTGGGGCTGAGGGCTGGGGCGGCATGCAGCAAAGGCCTGGCTGGAATGAGGGGCCGTGGCCTGGAGGGCTGTTTGTCACCAGTCTGCTACCGTTTCTCCCAGTGAGTGGTGATGGTAGAGGTCCGCGGGGCATGGAGCAGACCCAGCACACCGAGCCAGGGCACCAGCTGCTCCCAACACATGAGGAGCTGATGGCAGGTACAGCAGGTGCTGTGCCCTAAAACCACAGCCATCGCTTTTATCAGCCGTTAAATGAATGACATCATGATGGGCTGGTTCAGGAATAACTTCAGTTTAATAAATGATTTAATTGAAACGCTAATCCCGATGGAGAGCCAAGGGGCAAGGCGAGGAAAGGAAAATAGAAAGAGAGAAAAACAACTTTGATTAAGTAGAGCCCAGCTATTGATCTCAGATCAAAGGTGGAATGTTAATTTCACGCAGGGGGATTTTTTTTACCCCAAGGCTACTGTACCTCAGAATACCTTGTTTTAATTGAACTTCCAAAAGATATCACTGCATACAGGATAGTGGTGTAAGACCAAATTGCTTAATGTTAATGTCCCAGTCTTTTGAAAATGGTAGCAAAAATGCCTTAAAAGGTATGGTGTGACTATGAATCATCTATGTATCATCAGTTATTATGAATCATGTGATTCATATTGGCATCATTCTAAAGAAGACAACAGAGATATATATGCAACAATGTCCCTCCCCTGTCTTCCACACAATCACAGTAATAATCACATACATCATGGAACGACCACAGATTACAGGCCACTTCTCTGGTAATGACTAGTGCCCCAAACCAGGGCAAAAACCAAGCAATTTCCGCTATGACGAGTTACCATTCCAAAAGTATCGGGTTCTGCATGGAATTCAGGATTACCCCCCCCCCCTTTTTCTCTCTTTTTTATATATACCTTTCTTACACTCGCTTGTGAATCTTCAGATAAGAGAATAGCCATTACTTTGTGTGCTACTGTGTTCATGTCCTATCGCCGTGGTAACACAGCACCCAGCCTTCCTCCTCACCGGCTGTGAGTCCCACACCTCACTGAACTACCACGGAACACTCAGGAACACAGGCTGAACTAGCTGACCTCACACTGACAGATAGGTATTGCAGGAAACACAAGGAATGATACTCCATGCCCAACATTTCCAAATAAACTACACAGCAAATTCTCTAGTGTTAAATCAACACTGACAGTGTTCAGTTTAACACTGATCCAGTGTCTATATGGATACACACTTTTCAGTGTCAAATTAACACACTGCTTAGTGTACAGCCTTATTTGCATATTTCCCAAAGTGCCCTGCCTTTCTGGTGAATTGTAGAGTTACCACCCATGACTGAATCTGTTAGTAACAGAGACATGGTTGTTGCAGTATTTGTCTTACCAAGTTGGAATTTAATGAATGTGTTATCTTTCAAATTAAGTTCTTTAACACAGCAAGGCCTTATTTTGAGGGTGTAGTTGTAACTAATATAGTGTTCTGAAAACATATTTAGCTTAAAATCAGTATGCAAATAAATTGGATGTAGTGATCACGATATGAGGAAAACCAAAGTTCCAAATGCTGGGCCTACTATAGTGTATAAGAGGTCATACAATAAGTTTTGTAGTGATTCCTATGTTGTTGATGTAAAGAATATTTGTTGATCCGTGGGGTGTAATAAAGAGCAACCGATGCTGCACTTGACACATTTATGAAATTGCTTTTTCCCAGTTACTAATAAGAATGCACCCATTAAGAAAATGACTGTAAAAATCTGACTGATGAGGAATTAAAAATGTGTATGGCTCACAGGGATGAGGCAAAAGGAATGGCAAATAGTCTGGCTGCACAACCGATTGGGAAACATACTACAAATTCAGAAATCATGTGACTAAACTGAATAAAAAGAATAAGAAGCTACACTATGAAACAAAGATAAATGACATAAACAAATTATAGCAAAAAGCTTTTGAGCATCTTAAATGAAATTCTGGGCAAAAAGGCAAACTCAGCCCCGAAATTAATTGAACCCAACGGCTCATTCATCACAAAAACAACTGTATAGATTTTTTTCATTGGCAAAATTAGGCATGACAGCAAAAAGCGCTGATGCTACACATCCAAGTACTGTATATCTGATCAAGATAATCCAGGTAGAATCAGGAATTCCTCAGGGCAGCTGTCTTGGCCCATTACTTGACGACATGCCAGTAAACGAGTAAAGCCATGTATGTGGATGACTCCACACTATACACGTCAGCTGCTACAGCGACTGAAATGACTGCAACACTTAACAAAGAGCTACAGTTAGTTTCAGAATGGGTAGCAAGGAATAAGTTTAGTCCTAAATATTGCAAAAACTAAAGCATTGTATTTGGGACAAATTATTCACTAAACCTTAAACCTCAACTAAATTGTGTAATGAATAATGTGAAAATTGAGAAAGTTGAGGTGACTGCTTGGAGTAACCCTGGATTGTAAACTGTCATGGTCAAAATATAAACATACAACAGAAGCTAAGATGTGGAGAAGTCTGTCCATAGTAAAGTGCTCTGTGTTCTTCATAACAACACTATCAACAAGGCAGGTCCTACAGGCTCTAGTTTTGTCGCACCTTGACTACTGTTCAGTAATGTGGTCAGATGCCAGAAAGAGGGACTTAGGAAAATTGCAATTGGCTCAGAACAGGGCAGCACGACTGGCCCTTGGATGTACACAGAGAGCTAACATTAATAATATGCATGTCAATCTCTCCTGGTTGAAAGTGGAGAGATTGACTTGTATTTGTGAGAGGTATTGACATGCTGAACGCTCCGAGCTGTCTGTTTGAACTTCTGGCACACAGCTCGGACACCCATGCATACCCCACAAGACATGCCACCAGAGAAGTCCAGAACAGACTATGGGAGGTGCACAGTACTACATATAGCCATGACTATATGGAACTCTATTCCACATCAAGTAACTTCTTCAAGCAGTAAAATTGTATTTAAAAATTGTATATAAAAATGCACCTTTTGGAACAACGGGGACTGTGAAGCAACACAAACGTAGGCACAGACACATCCATACACACACACGATAACATTCACACTACACACACAAGTACACATGGCTTTTGTGTTGTAGATATGTGGTAGTAGAGAAGGGGACTGAGGGCACACAATATGTTATGAAATCTGTTGGGAATGTATTGAATTGTTACTTGATGTTTCTAAAAGTGTATAACTGCCTTAGTTTTGCTGGACCCCAAGAAGAGTAGCTGCTGCCTTAGCAGGGATCCATAATTAATACAAATACATTATAATGCATTGCAGAGTGGGGACTGCCGGGTCGGGAAGACGTTGTTATGACAATACCTAAACAATCTAAACAAAGAACAACCATTGCAGTAATGGGTGCAATATGTCCAAGTAGCAGATTGGATTAGTTTAGAAGAATGTATGTTATGTATATTTCAGTAACATAACATTAATTAATCAGTCAATGTACATGCAACAACATAGATATTGAGACAAACAATGATAAAATCCACCTGTAATAGAGCATGCTGGAAAACATGATAATAATGGGCGTGGTTTCGGTTAAACACGGGTTATTACAGTGTTTCCCAAAATCTGTCCTCGGGACCCCAAGGGGTGCACATTTTGGTTTTTGCCCTTACACTACACAGCTGATTCAAATGATCAAAGCTGGATGATTAGTTGATTATTTGAATCAGCTGTGTAGTGCTAAGGCAAAAACCAAAATGTGCACACCTCGGGGTCCTGAGGACTGAGTTTGGGTAACCCTGGGAACCAGCACTTGGGTCCACAGAGGGCAGAGTGTCTGCAGAGTTTTTTTCCTTTTAATTAAGACCTAGACAACCAGGTGAGGTGGGTTCCTTACCAATTAGTGTCCTTAATTCATCCATCAAGTACAAGAGGAGCAAAAACTTGCAGACACTCTGCCCTTCGTAGAAACGATACACTGAACAATCAGCACTAGGTAACACTGGCCAATTTGCTGTATATATAGAACACTTTGAGAGTGCCTAATTCACACAAGGGCTGTTGTGTTAGATGCAGGTGATGTTCCTGGGCTAAAAGTACAGTTGAAGTTGGAGGTTTACATACACTTAGGTTGTCATTAAAAAGTCATTAAAAAGTCATTAAAACTCATTTTTCAACCACTCCACACATTTCTTGTTAACAAACTATAGTTTTGGCAAGTTGGTTAGTCCATCTTATTTGTGCATGACACAAGTAATTTTTCCAACAATTGTTTACAGACAGATTATTTCACTTATTTCACTTATCACAATTCCAATGGGTCAGAAGATTACATACACTAAGTTGACTGTGCCTTTAAAAAGCTTGGAAAATTCCAGAAAAGGATGTCATGGCTTTAGCAGCTTCTGATAGGCTAACTGACAACCTTTGTGTCAATTGGAGGTGTACCTGTGGATGTATTTCAAGGCTTACCTTCAAACTCAGTGCCTCTTTGCTTGACATCATGGGAAAAGAAATCATCCAAGACCTCAGAAAAATAATTGTAGACCTCCACAAGTCTGGTTCATACTTGGGAGCAATTTCCAAACGCCTGAAGGTATCACGTTCATCTGTGCAAACAATAGTCCGCAAGTATAAACACCATGAGACCACGGAGCCGTCATACCGCTCAGGAAGGAGATGCGTTCTGTCTCCTAGAGATGAACGTACTTTAGTGCAAAAAGTGCAAATCAATCCCAGAACAACAGCAAAGGACCTTGTGAAGATGCTGGCGCAAACAAGTACAAAGTATCTATATCCAGAGTAAAACAAGTCCTATATCGACAAAGCTGAAAGGCCGCTCAGCAAGGAAGAAGCCACTGCTCCATAACCTTCATAAAAAAGCCAGACTACCATTTGCAACTGCACATGGGGATAAAGATCGTACTTTTTGGAGAAATGTCCTCTGGTCTGATGAAACAAAAATAGAACGTTTAGACCATAATGACCATCGTTATGTTTGGAGGAAAAAGGGGGATGCTTGCATGCTGAAGAACACCATCCCAAACGTGAAGCACAGGGGTGGCAGCATCATGTTGTGTGGGTGCTTTGCTGCAGGAGGGACTGGTGCACTTCACAAAATAGATGGCTCATGAGGGAGGAAAATGATCTGGATATATTGAAGCAACATCTCGACATCCGTCAGGAAGTTAAAGCTTGGTCGCAAATGGGTCATCCAAATGGACAATGACCCCAAGCATACTTCCAAAATGGCTTATGGACAACAAATTCAAGGTATTGGAGTGGCCATCACAAAGCCCTGACCTCAATCCTATAGAACATTTCTGGGCAGAACTGAAAAAGTGTGTGCGAGCAAGGATGCCTACAAACCTGACTCAGTTACACCAGCTCTGTCAGAAGCAATGGGCCAAAATTCACCCAACTTATTGTGGGAAGCTTGTGGAAGGCTACAAAAAAAACATTTGACTCAAGTTAAACAATTTAAAGCAATGCTACCAAATACTAATTGAGTGTATGTAAACTTCTGACCCACTGGGAATGTGATGAAAGAAATAAAAGCTGAAATAAATCATTCTCTCTACTATTATTCTGACATTTCACATTCTTAAAATAAAGTGGTTATCCTAACTGACCTAAGAGGAATTTTTACTAGGATTAAACATCAGGAATTTTTTCTCGCTATCCCCCATTTTTTGGATTGTCCCTCCACACACATAACCACACCTACACCACTGCACTAAGGAAAACCACAGCGAGAAACCTTTTCTGAGGGCACAAAACTACCAGTGCGAAATAATTAGGTACTCTTACATATGCAAATGAAATGCAGCACTTAATAACAGCGAGATAGCCGGGATACCCAGAGCCAGGTTGTGTCAGGAAAACTCACAAACTAACCCCTTTCCCCTGACATCTTTTGTTTCTTCCCCAAAATGTGCACTCCGGCCCTGGCCAAAAGGAACCGGCCAGCCAGATCAGTTTGAGAGAGTGAGTGAGTGAGTGAGTGAGTGAGTGAGTGAGTGAGTGAGTGAGTGAGTGAGTGAGTGAGTGAGTGAGCGAGCGAGCGAGCTCCACTTCCTACAGTCTCTACCTCTCAGTGTCAGAGAGGCAGGCAGAGAGGAGGAAAGAGAGAACAGAGCGACTGGGCCACTATGGACAGACGTGGGGGGTCAGAAGTATATTCTCTTCCCGATCTGAGTGAAGAGGAAGAAAGGAGGAAGAAAAATAAAGGAAAGAGTTGTTAATATAGAGATTAGATTCCTGACATTCTGCAGGTCACCTCGAGCTGATCTCTCCTCCCTGTGACGAATACATGACGGAGTCACCATCCGCCCTTACCACTGCACAGGGGTCCTGCCAAGAGGTATAGCCGTGAGGCTGCTGATGAAATACAGGAGCTACCGTTGTCTCTTTACTTTCTGACAAAGCTTGTGTATCTGGTCTATGTTCTGTGTGAAACCACATGCAAAACATGCATTAGGAAGTAACCTGGATAGTACTGGTAGTGCTTCTTTCTTTTTTGAAATTTAAATGTAGGTGATGTGTTAAGATAAGCACTTCCTATCTAATATTTTTTCCAAAGTGGAGATTTACAGCACAATACCAAATTAACACTTTTTATTTTAAGCTATGCTATAGATTCTAAGAGGGACAAATGGGTCCACTGTTTATATGAATCTATAAATGAGATTTAATTGTATGATGGGGTTTTAAGACGTGTGTGTCCTTTTTATTGGTTCATAAAATCCGAGACAGAAAAGGGTGCCGGAGTGCTTAACTGATAAATTAATATGGTAACGCCAAACTTCAAAAGCATCTAGGACCATGTTTCTTTTATTGCATGATCTTGGATTTCACAACTTATACACTGAGCTATGTGTCAACACAAGCTCAAGTGCTTTGTATAGGACTGCGGAAAATGCATAGGGAATTAGAGTGGCATTTGTAAGACCCCGTTCATGGACGGTACACCAGTGTAAAGTGAAGGTGGATGAGCTGGCTGTGGCCACGTGAGCCAGAAACGACACTGACATCTAGTGTTTAATTGAGCCACGCAAAAATCAGCTCATCAAGTCACTAAGAAATAAAGGGGGTGAAGAAAGCGGAGAAAAAAAGGCCAACATGTATATCAGCAACGTTTATCAATAAAAAGGAAGATCTATGAAGGATCAGTAGGTACTGTATCTGTTGCAGTCGTTGGAGATGCTATGTGTGATTACATCTTCTGACACTGACAATGATTCCACCTCTAGAATAATCCAAACAAACAAAACTGATGTCCAGACATCATGTTAAAGCAGTGTGGAGTTGAGTGAGACGGTGTTAAAGTCCTTTCTGCTGCCGCCCGCTCCCCAAACCACACACAGCACTCAGGCTCTAATCCCAGATTCTCTTCAGGGTAGGAGAAAACAGGGAGATAATTAGGCGTGTAAATTCCAGCAATCCGCTCAGCAGCTCAAAGGGCTGGTGTTGAGAGGTGTGAACGCCTCGCTCTCGTAATGTTGAGAGAGAGAGAGAGCGCGAGCAAGCGAGAGACACACACACAATAGGCTTTAACTGCGTGTACCGATGGAGGGAGGGGGGACAGGGTGATATTTTTAGACATACACCCACCCCCACCCTCCCCTAAAACTGTTGAATCACCTATGGCACACAATGCTCCATCATGCCTGGGCATATCACAGGTTAGCAGCTAAACCCAATCGTTAAGCAAGAAGAGAAAAATCTGATTGGATGGGAGAAGATAATTAACCACACAACGAGGCAACGGGTAAGTAGACCTACGCCCGGGATTCAGTCAAGTCGTGGTAAACGTTGCCGATGTTGGCTCAGGCATGAATTACCTTTAAAGGTAAGTGCAGTGTGCTTGTCAACAATAAGCCTTTGATTGAATCCCTGACCTTACCCTCTCCACTGGGAATTCACTATACTGGCTTCACTGGCAGGCGTTCTTCTGCTTGCGTGTTGTGCTTCCTGACTGCGAGTGCGTGTGTTTACTCTGGTAGCTATGGTGGTGTGAGATCTGGAGAGTAATGAGCCAAGACTGGCCCGTACGTCTACCTTACTGACGAATGCAACTCATGTCCGGTAATGTTGACCTCTTTTGGACCTATAGGTACAGCACACCGCTGGAGCACGCCTCCCACTGGGGGAAAAAAACTGGTTGAATCAACGTTGTTTCCATGTCATTTCAACAACAACAAAAATCTATGCGTTGACATTGAATCAACGTAGGAAACTGATTGGACAAAAAGTCATCGACGTAGGGAATGTAGTCTTTTTTTCACCCAACATTCAACCTACATCCAATGACATTGTGCCTTTTTTGTTGATTTCACTTTTGAATTCACGTTAGTTGACAACCCAACCAAATGTAAATAAAAATAGATGTTGAAATGACTACTGTGTCCAGTGGGTTATTCCTTCAAGAACTGGCACATCTGACTAAGTTAAATGCGGTGGTGAAATGTCAAGTAGTTCACATCTGCATCTGGAGAAATTGAAGGTAGGTGGTGAAAGGAAGAACACAATTTATTGAACACAGCTCATGTCTGTCTGGGGCTGGGCAGATGAGAAAACGATCACTTGGACTATTTTAGAATCTGGGTACCGACCTTGCATCCGATTCAGCTGGTTTAGTCTGGGGCTGACTAACAAACCTAAGAGGAGTAGTTGTGCAGCTCTGCTCTCGGCAGGCTGGCCTGGCTGTCCTTCGGCAGGGACAGATTGGAGTAGCAGGGTAGCAGGGGAGGGGATCTGATTCCTGTTACATCATACTCTCCTGCCTGCCTGCCTGCCTGCCTGTGGCCCACACCAAATGACACTGACTGGTTGGCTGCACCACCAGACTTATCTGTCTGTGGTCTCGGATGACATTAGTCTGGACCAACAGCCATGAGTCACACTTTCTGTTTACCCTGACACAGCCCCATCCCTGAGGCTGGAGGCTGAGAGGGAGGTGGTTGAGAGCGAGGTGGTTGAGAGCGAGGTTGGGAGTAGGCTGGGGCAGGAAGGCTTGGCTTGGCTTCCCATCACATCACATCCCATCCCACCCCATCCCTTCCTCTCCTCTCCCCTTTCCTCCCAACGGCTGGGTTGGGGTTGGCACACACTGCCTACCAGGAATGTGCTCTGCCCGCACCTCAGCGACGCGTAACACCTTTCCTGTGGTATGAGGCTGAATCCTCCCACAATGGGCTACCATGCAGGCTATAAGAGTAAATATACATTCCTACAGTACACACTCACTACAGTCTTTGTAAAAAAGCGTTCCAAAACGGTTATTCGGCTGTCCCCATATTTTACCTTAATTAAAAGGAGAACCATTTTTGGTTCCAGGTAAAACCCTTTATGGTTCCAGGTAGAACTATTTTGGGTTCCATGTAGAACCCTCTGCGGAAAGAGTTCTACATGGAACCGAAAGGGTTCTACCTGGAACCAAAAAGGGTTCTTCAAAGGGTTCTCCTATGGGGACAGGCGAAGAACCATTTTAGGTTCTAGATACTATTTTTCTGAGAGGAGAGGACAGGAGGTTTACCCAAATAGTCTGGGTTGCCCAAAATCTGTTAGGGGAGTGGAGGAGACTCTGCAACATTCAAACTACATACAAGCTTTGGAAAAATCACAACTTAAAAAAAAAAATGTTACAATGACTGGTAGCGTAGAAGTTAGAGTGTCATTTAGGTATCAAATAACTTTCGATAACTTTCCCAGCAACTTTTTTTGAAATATGTTTTGAAACAGGCTTTTGGGGGATGGATTGATGAGTAGGTAAAAGACTGACAGCAATCCTGCTTTTCCCCAACCCATCACTGCTACACCGTTTCCACGACTACCTTCCCACTACACCACACACCACCACCCCAACAGCTTGGCAAAACGCTCATGTGACCACTATGAGGCAAGTTCAACATTAACCAATGATAACAACATCATCAACTGGTCAGCAAGCCCCCTTAGAGGGACACAAACTCAAATTAGTGTCTCATCCCCGGTGAAAAGACACCCTGGCACCGTGCCCCAGCTCTGCTCCGTAATCTAAACCAGCAGCTAGAGCTTTTGTTCTCTCGTGAGAATGGGAGTGCTTGGACCGTCTGCCATGGCCCCGCCGCAGTGTTAGTTAGATCCTCATCTTTATCTGCCAAGCAACTGTTGGTTTTCTCTTTCCTCAGTGCAGAGAAAGAGCGTATTTTAGCAGTTCCTCCTCTTACATCACTGTTTACACCGGGTTTTTTTTCACACAGAGGTAATCAGAGAGGGACAAGCTAACTACAGTAACATGACAGGGATACAGGCCTAGTTGCATCCCAAATAGCACCTATTCCCTATAATGCTCTACTTTTGATCGGGGCCTGTATGGTTCCGGTCAAAAGTAGAGTACTATATAGGGTGTCTTTGATATGCACCCATGGCCAATCAAGACAACAAGACAGCATTGATTAGGAAAGTGGGGAAAAAAAGAGTTATAGTCATGCTGGGAGATGATGCCACACTTCCAGTGGAGCAGGACTAATTAGGAATGCAAATAAACACAATTAAAGCAAAAGCTGGCCTGAGAGAGAGAGGGATGTGCAACTACTCTGTCCTTCTGTAATCTTCTGGGGTCTGGACTTGGCACATCGGAGTATGTTAAATATACCATTGTGAGAAAGACTGAAATATGCAAACGCTTGCCACCGCCACAGTGATGTTTTTCCACCAACTAACACACACACACACACACACACACACACACACACACACACACACACACACTGCACTTTTACAGATATCAGATAAATCATGATTATACTATACATACAGTACAACAATGTGATTGCCTATCAGATTGCCCAGCTAGGACATTTTGTTCCTTCAAGCTTTTGGAAACGTATGTTTATGGTATCACATTGGTTGTAGGAATGAAGCCATATGTTTCCTGACTGGTAAAACTGAATGTTTTTTAAACATTCTGAGAACAGAAGTGAAAATGTTGCTTTTTCCGAAACATGTATATTTGGGTTGCAGGGAGGTTCTGAGAACATTCCACTCTGGTTCCTTGAAAGTTTTCTTGGGAGGTTTAATTAACGCTCTGAGAACTGAAATTATAGGTTATTTGGAGGTTTTTGAATAATTTCCTTAAAACACTGAATGTTTCAATAAGGCTTTTAGTAACACTGCTAACTGTTTTGAACTCCAATCATTCAAAGACATTTATTTTTTATTGTGACACAGCATCAGTGAGATTCAAACTTAATATTTTCTGTTAGCTATTGTCATGACTTTGACCTGGGGGTAGGTTTATGACAGTCAGAAATACCTCTTCCCCCCTTTTTCCTCTCTCTACCCTACTGATGTTACATTTGCAAACACCTTGGTTAACATAGAGATTCTGGGAACATCAGAAGGAGGGGGGAAATGAACTATATTCTGGTAATCCGACCAATTGAACATATGCGGTGGTACTTAATGAATATGATGTCAGTTCGGTTGTCATCTGAGACATCCTCATCAATGATAAGATGACATAAACTCTACAGTAGAAAGTCTACACATCAGAGTTATTGGATTCACATGGAATTGTTGTTCAATTTAAATGTTTGAATATGAAATTATTTGTGATGGGATGAAATGGGATTTTAGCTTCTAAAATGTGAGATTTCAGTTTTCATAAGGTTAGGGCCCTGCTCAATCAGTGGCCCGCCCCTGTGAAGGGAAATGGGCTATAAAACGTTTCAAACACGCCCTCCTCTCCGTTCCTATATAAAGCCTTGGCGACAATATAACCTCCTGTTCCGAGGATGTGAGGACGACGGTCTGATGTCAGAATGGTTCCGATAATAACTACAGAACGAAGCCAACATCAGCGTGAGCTTTGGTTGCGAATGGTATGAACTTTGAACTCTTATTCACTACAGAAGTGATACATCCTAGCGGTTGAGTTAGCAACAGCAGCTGCAAACGCAGGTTAGGAAGGAACAGACAGAGTATCCTGTCTACCACACAATGACGTTACTACAACGTACCCAATTTACCAGCAGAGACATTCTTCAAAGGACAAAGAACACAGCCTTCCATCTACCACCAACCTACCAAAGCGCAGCTCAGAGTAAATATTTATTGCATTTTCCTTTTCCAAATGAGCGGTAATTTAGAATGCATAAGATACTGTATTTACGATAGCACAGCTTCGCCCTTGGTTCCTCAGTCTTCCCGCTCTTTCACTCAAACCCAGCCCTTTTCTTTTGTGTAACAAGCTGTCGTATCTGTTCCGCCCATAATTTTTAATCAAGTTATGATTAATTATGTGTATGTGTAATTCTGTGTGATTAGTTAGGCATTTAGTAAATAAATAATTAAACCCAATTTTGTATTGCTGATTCAACTTGTTAGCCAGGGTTTGTGCAGATAACCAAGAATTTACAACTTTCAGATGAGACTGAATTAAGGTGACGATTAATATTGACTGCTATTGATGTAAAATATTACTAGGTCTTTAAGAGTTTATTCGGAAGATAACAGCTCTATAAATATTATTTTGTGGTGCCCCAACTCTCTAGTTAATTACATTTACATAATTAGCTCAATCAGGTAATATTAATTACGGAGAAATTATTTTATAGAATAGCATGTCATATCACCTAATCCGGCATAGCCAAAGACACAACACTATCCATGGAATTAGTACATGGCGCCATCAGAATGGTATAGTAGCATGTCATGTTTTTTACACATACAAAGCTGTTCATTTTAGTCTATTCAAACAGACTCCATTTAAAGGAAACAAGAACTCATTAATATCAGGTGTCCTGTTAGGACCAACACACCTGATCACACTCAACAAGATAGACGATAGAGTTTTGTTGATGCTGAGAACAGAATATACACTGTACGTTTTTAAATAACATTTCTAGAACGTTCTCTGAACGTTACAAAAAAAATTATTGTCGTTTTTTTGAGAACGTGACTTTAAATAGAACCATATAGAACCTTGAAGAAACCTGTAGGAAATGTTATGCTGAAGTACTACAATTCCCACAGAAGAATGTTGTTTCTTAATGTTTTCTGATTCATTTGAGAACATTCTCAACGTCAAACCAGTTGGAGAACGTTCCTAGAACATTCTCAAAATTTAAATGTAACCATGTTTTAACTTTTAGGAACATTCTGTAAAAGTAATGAAATAACTCACATTCTGAAATCTTGCTCTGATTTGTCATCCAAAGAGTCCCAGAGATAACATGAAGTGTCGTTTTGTCAGATAAAATCCTTTTTCATATCCTGAAAAGGTCCATATAGCATGCACGATCGATTTTTTATTTCCACTCGTTCAATTTGCAAAGAAATGAATCTGTGAAAATGTTTGTATGTATTCTTCAGAGATCCTAGAATGTAACCAGACTTCACTATACCATTAGGGGTGTAATATATCCTATAGGACACCATATTTGGTCAGAGAGCGACGCCTTCATGGCACGCTGATGACACGGGCTGTCTTCACTTGAACGACTCTAACTCTGTCAAATAAGCACCAATCAGGGTCAAACAAAGCTAGCTAGATAGCCAATGAGCTTGGCTTTGTGGGAGTATCCGGAAACCCTGTGTCTGTTGCAAAATGTAGCTACTAACCTTGTGCGACAGCATGCCATTTCCTTTTGGACAAAAATTATACGAATATTCAGAGTTATGAAGTAATGAAAACTGGATGTTTTGCAAATGTTGAACTTATAATATGGCTACTAATATTGGAAAAGCTAAATCGAAGTCCAAGTATACAGATTTGACGATATTCTTGCAAAAATGTAATATGAATGCAAATGTCTCCTTCACGATTTGCCCAAATGTACCTGGGTGACTTCACACTAAATGTCATGAGGTTCACTCATACTTCAAGTTATCCGTCTGAAACCTTTCACATACACTGCTGCCATCTTGTGGACACCATTGGAATTACAACAAGAGCGATGGCTAGAACTGGGACCTTCTTTTGCATTTCAAAGATGGTGGTAGAAAAGACTTACAGAAAACGTTTGACCTCTGTCATTGTCAACAAAGGGTATATAACAAAGTATTGAGATAAACTTTTGTTATTGACCAAATACTTATTTTCCACCATAATTTGCAAATAAATTCATTAAAAATCCTACAATGTGATTTTCTGGATTTTTTTCTTCTCATTTTGTCTGTCATAGCTGAAGTGTACCTATGATGAAAATTACAGGCCTCTCTCATCTTTTTAAGTGGGAGAACTTGCACAATTGGTGGCTGACTAAATACTTTGTTTGCCCCACTGTATATAAGCTGTATACAGTATTGTGCTATAGGATGGTGCTGGTGATCTTTAACACAACACATCTCAGAGATGACTGGGCAGTCAGGGACAAATCTTTCTCCGTTATGTGACAGGTTAATTGGGATTGATCATGTTTGAGTTGTGTGGTGAAACCTCCAGAGGGGTATCACTGACTGCAGTCTGGCAGCCAAATACAGATGGCTTCATCTCAACTTGAGCTCTGAGCTGGGCTCTCCTCATTGTCATCGGAGTATCACATCTATACAGACACAGCGAGAAGCGACCTACTGTAGACACAACAACAACAAGAGGAGTTTTCACACAGCAGGCACACAAGACACACACAGACACAACAAGTGTTTGAGAGATCCACAGACACAACAAGAGTTTGAGAGGTCCACAGACACAACAAGAGTTCCACAGATAGAACACAAGATCCACAGACATAATCGAGATGGTTGTAGACGCAACAAGAGACACGCAGACAAAATATGGTTACATCTTAGTGCCTTGATTGATTAGCTCCAGAAAAGTCAGACAGAAACGCTCCTCAGCACCCCCTCCCCTTCTGACGACCTCCCTCCCCTTCAGACGATTCTGCAGGTGAAGAAGTCGGATGTAGTGTTCATGGGCTGGCGTAGTTACACGTGGTGTGCGGTTGTGAGGCCAGTTGTAAGTACTGCCAATTTCTCTAAAACAACATTGGAGGCGGGTTATGGTAGAGAAATGAACATTACATTCTCTGGCAACAGATCTGGTGGACATTCCTGCAGTCAGCATGCCAATTGCATGCTTCCTCAAAACTTGACACATCTGTGGCATTGTGTGGTTTGACAAAACTGCACATTTTAGAGTGTCCTTTAATTGTCCCCAGCACAAGGTGCATCTGTGTTATGATCACGCTTTTTAATCAGCTTCTTTATATGCCACACCTGTCATGTAGATGTATTATCTTGTCAAGGGATAAATGCTCACTTACAGGGATGTAAACAAATTTGAGCACAACATTTTAGAAAAATATACTTTTTGTGCGTTAACAAATATTTCTGGCATCTTTTATTTCAGCTCATGAAACGTGGGACCGACATGTTGCGTTTATATTTTTGTTCAGTATATGTTATGTCTAGTCTATGAGACCAGACTGAGATCCCATTGAAACATGCAGTAAGTAAATACTCAATGAATGTGAAGCATGTTTCCAGGAAAAGCTTCACCGAACAGAGCCCAGTAGAGATAGCTGCTAATCTGAGCATGGAGCAGAAACCCAAACAGTAGAGGACCGCAGGCAGGGCAGGCCACCCGGGCGTGACGGCCAAACGCATCAGACACCTTTGGGTGACACCAAACCACAGGAGGCAAAGAAGCCTGGGATCCACAGAGGGAGCAGCAGAGGGAGCAGCTGTAACTCGCTGTTGAAATAACCCTGACCACACTGAGGCACAGTCTGCGTCCCAAATGGCACTCTATTCCCTATTTAGTGTGCTATTTTCAACCAGAGCCCTTTTGGGCCGTGGTCGAAAGTAATGCAGTATTTAGGGAACAGGGCGCCATTTGGGACACAACCTGATGCACTCAGCTCTGCACAGCACACACCATCTCCATATCCCCATGGCCTGCAGGGAGCAACTCTATACATCACACCTTAAATACAGATCACAAGACATATAAAATACTCTCAGAGCTCCACTGATGCTGAAAGTTTCACAATGGATCCACATCCAGACCATATTTCAATATCAACAGGGTCTTAACTGGCATTAAAATGCCCATATTCCCACACAGAGAGAGATGGGAAAAACAGACAATATTAATTGTCACTCTGCCAAAGAAGAGGTGTTCATAAGAAATGGAAGCCACCATATTATTGTGTAAGGATTTCTTTTAACATTAGTTTGCCACAGTATTCCCTTGGACATAACTTAATTAAGGTATATGAGGAAACTGCCACTTGCGATCGGTTAACAATTATAGCCTCCCACTTTAAAGCCAGGTTTTATAGCATTTTACAATGTTATTCCAAGAAATATTTGCTTTTTAACTTGTCTGTTTCATAATCAAAACCATACCACCATCAATATTTTTTTTAACCTAAATCAGTGACCCGCATGAATCGGTTCTTTTAAGATTTTTTTAAATGTAAGAGTATATTATCAAAATACAAAAGCCACGTGCTGCAGGTAATAGAAGACTTGATGGGATAAGCAAAAAGCCTGAGGACTCATAGTGGGAACTTTATTTTAGGCCCCAACCTCTCCAAGTTCAAATCAGTCTTGATCCCAAAACCCAAAACTTGGAAACTGAGCTTGGATGCCTGAGTCTCCATCTATTTAAATGATCATGTGCTTTAAAACATGAGTTTAAAACATGAGGTTTAATATGGGCCTCTGATCTCTTGGAGTTGTCACTTGCTTGTCCTTCTGGTCCAAATTGTTTTGCCTTTTTCCAAGCTGAACAAGACTCAGTGACAATTCCAAATGTCCTTAAAGTGACAAGTCTGCCAACTGTGAAGACCGAAAGATGTTTCGTGTTTAGATGCAGAGACAAGATATGAATAACTGTAAAGTTATACGGTACTGTGGTTAGTGAAATTAATGTCCTGGCTGCTTGTATCACGTATCACCCATTGATCCTTAACTAGCGGTCCAGCCACATCTTTTAATTTAGAACCAGACCTCTAAAATTGTCATCATTCAGGTACAGTACATAGCAATGTATCATACATAATTGAAACAAAGCTGAATTACCGTTTGCAAACAAGATGATTATGGAAAGGATAAGCTACTCTGTCAGCTACCCCCTCAGCCAGACCTGGGTTTAAATAGTATTTGTTATCTTGAATATACTATAGCTATGGTGGATTAAGCTTGTTTGGAGCAATGGAACCAATGTATTAGTCCAAAAAGCGAAAACACCATCTATCTGGCACCAGACAGGCTGAACCAAACTGAACCAAATGTTAAAGATTTTAAATACTATTTGAACCCAGGTCTGTCCTGAATAAGCATACACCCACTCTCAAGGGATGTCCAAGGATTCCTTTTTCAGAATAGAACGATGGGCAATTATGGAGAAGGAAAAAAGCTTCCTCTCAAACGACCACAACTTATATCGACAGAAAAACAATAACAGTGTGGTTGCTTCACAAACAAGTGGAAATCACCATATTTTGGTTTGTGGAAAAGCCTGTTTGTCTTCAATATGTCACATCCTTACCATCAGTGGCAGTGTACATCACGTCCCTGCTGTTGTGGTGTTGCCAGTAGGAATGTTCATGCACATTTTACAATGGAGAAACTATTTGTGTCTCACAAGAGTCTCAGCTCATCATTTCCTATAAAAACGAATAGTCAGACGAGAGAAATACAACTTTTATCTATCAAATTAACCTCATAATAACACCAGACACAAACTGTCAAAGCAAGACTTTAGACAGAAGGTCTGATCAGTAGTGATGATGGTGTCCATTGCGTATCAGTATCGGCACACGCAGCGCGCATACGCACACGCACACGCACACAAACACACTTTGACACTGACACAAGTGCAGAGCACCAAATGAGAAAATGATACAGTAAACAGGAAACATGGGCGTAAGGACTCCAAATATATTCTGCCTTTTCAGCTCCAGTCTGGCGTATGTCTGGGAGAATTGTCTTCTGTGCAATGGCGTCTATTCTGGGAAAGACTTAAAAGCAGGCCAGAACTTTATCGCAGCACAACAACATCAGAGTAAAATATGTCAAATAGGACAATGGAGGAGAAGGTCAGCTAAAAGCCCGTACAGGACAGCTTCACACTACATTTTCATGTGCTGCCTAGTTTGGTGGAAAGAGGCAGCCTGATGGTTGGGAGGCATTTGCCTCTTGTAAAAGTGGGCTGCCTGCCAGATTTTGGTCTGCTTCATTAACTGTGCTTTGTGTCTTAGTGATGGCTTCTACAAGTCATGAATAGCAACTCTTTTCCATTAAAATAATACCCTCATCAAGAGGGCTCATGACCACACAGTCCTCTATGTGCCAGGCCAAGTTATTAGCATAAAGGCAGCCTGCGGAGCGCTCACCAAAGAGTAGAATTCTAATTGTTTTGGGATCAACTAGTTAGCCATTCAAATAGGATGGCTCAGGACAGGACAGGAGGGAGGGGATTCAGGAGAGTTTATTGTAAATGAAACCTCTCCAAAAAACAGCTTTGAAAAATGTAGCCTTCTTGACAAATGTAGGAGGAGAAAAAACAACAGAGAAACATACTCCTTGAGGAGGTGGGAACCTTGTGAAGTGAACTAAGGGGGAGATGGATCCTTTCGAGTCTCAGGGAGATTACATATTTTAACTGACACAACACCATATTAGCCTCTCCATGACCTTTGGGGATTGACCTTTGACTTTTGGCCTGACACTGCTGTGCTTTACCCCCCTTTGTGAGACACTGTCATGAGTATTTTCAAGACTACTAATGGCCTAAAACACCAAAAGGTTGGGATGCCTCTCTTTCTCTCACTCTGTGTGTGTGTGCTTGCGCCCATGGGGGGGATGACGGAGGGATGAGAGAGAGAGAAGAGTTTAATTAGAGACACAGCACCTCCGGTAAATCCACTCTCAGCCCATTCATGAAAATAACAGGGGGGATGAGGAGAGGTCAGAGAAACTTTGGCCAGGAACACCGGCCTTTATCAAATCCACTGGTAAATCCGCAGATTATTCCATTCCATTGTTTTCAGGAAGTCCGCTCCCACTGGCCCGTAAGGCAGGAGGTGGATTTAGGAACCGAGTGAGGGCTCCAAGCCACTGGGCTGGAGGGCTGTGTGTGTGTGTGTGTGTGTGTGTGTGTGTGTGTGTGTGTGTGTGTGTGTGTGTGTGTGTGTGTGTGTGTGTGTGTGTGTGTGTGTGTGAGGGGGCTGACACACTGAGGAAGAGGGTGTCAAACAGGCTCAGGCTCATACACGGGGCGCCAACCAGCACATTCCAATGGTCACTTCTGACTCTCTGGCCACCAGGCTTCCCACTATGACCCCTCCATGGATAATATGTATCTTGGACACTGTCATCCCTCATGGTTTCATTAAACCCCTGTTTTTAATATATATTTATATGCCCTGCTGATTTTTTTCCCTATACAAAGTAAATTTGGTAAAAATATGAAATCCTCCCCTCTTAAATAAACATCTTACTCTTCTTCCCTCTGGACACAGAATGTACCAAAACCAAAGGCATCATCGTTGGCGTTTGATTTACATGCAATGGTCAAAATGAGTTGTGGACATAAACTTAAAATCAACATTTGCTTCACAATTTGTTGTACAGCATGTTCTAGTGACCTAAACTATTAGTCTCAGAGTTGAAAAGCCATAGAACCAAAAAAAACTCTGTTTAGCCCTGGGCAGACCCAAGCTGGCTGTACATGCTCCCTGTGTGTCCCCGGCACTTTGCTTTCCATCCAGACAAGGGAAATGGGGGCACTGGGGCGACCACAGGGTGTGAGAATTACTGAACAGTCCTGAAACTGGCCTGGTCCACTCCTTTCTCACTAAGAGTACACTTATGTCAACTCCAGAATGAGCTCAGAGGAGAGACAACACATTAGCAACAGAGACACAAAAGCCCAATGATTTATTATAGCTTTCAGCAAAAATACCTGCCTTCAGGTGTTTCTCTATCTGAGGAGGAGCAGGATGAGAGTGTTGGTGCTGAGAGACATGTTGGTATGAGGAGACTCAGCCGGTGCCCGTTGCAGTAGTGCACGTACTGCAGGTGGGGAGGTAGGAGGGGGATGGGGAGAGAGAGATGGGGAGTGAGAGAGAGAGAGACTAAAGCTACTGGAAGGGGGGTAATACATCTCTCTCTTGTTTTCATAAACATCTCACATTTACAGCTCACCTCCTCACATGCTGGTGGGTTTTCACCCCCGTTTGTCCTTCCTGATTTCAATCTCAAGCAAAACATGACGACTTTTCAAACTTCTCTGAATAAGGGATTAAAAACATGGAAAGAAACATTGTTTTCATGTCAGGCAGTGAAATAATTGTGGTCACAGAACCAGTCTGACTTTTTCGTCTGGCAAAAATGAACAGATATGCGCTGTAATTTGCTCAAGCAGAAGATTGTGTACTCACCGAGACAATGAGTGAGAAGAAGAATCATTTCCAGCATTTACTGATTAACATTCCTGCAAATAGCATTCCTGCATCTTTCACCATAGAGACACCATCACTGGTCTGCTCCTAAATGTGGGCCCCGTCTCGGTTTCATACGGTGTATATAAATTCCCAGACGCACCTCTTTCTCCCATTACACTATCCATTGCAAAAAGGAACTTAAACCATCAATTATGAACTGGCCTCTGTTGGACCTTAACGAGCCATTCTCTTCCCACCATGCAATGTGTTGAGGAAATTCCTAACCATGTGACGATGCCAATCCCAGCTCTGCTGCCTCTAACAGAAATAGCCCCCGGTTGTGGTCAACTCGCTGTGTTCTGTTTACCAACTAATCTCAAGCCATTAGAGTCAGAGAATCATACATTTGAACTTCAGTTGCCACATGGAGGAACCACCATTTGTTTCATTTCCTCCTGTATGTGAATAAGGAAGGAGGCTTCAAGTCATGATGACAGAGAAACAGACAGAAACCATACTGCATTGTGGGATTTACCTCTGTTGATTGGTCAACCCTGCACGCCATGTGGTGCATCTCCTCCTTAAGCAGCATGGAAGACTGTGAGCCTTGTGTGATTATGAAACCCAGCCACACAGAACAAATAGCCGCAATACAATGTGTTGGGCAGGGAGGTTTACTAAACAGACCTGAGATTTGTTTGGGTTTGGCTCTAACAGCATGTGACTAATTTGTTTTGTCTGCATCTGTGTCTGTGTGTTTGTCAGGGGTGATTTCACCTAGTTTTGGAGAGGGGGGGATTTAAATTCTTATTTACCAAAAAATAGACTTTGGGGATTTTAGCTCAATTTAGTGCTTCTTCAAGAGAAAGTACAGGTCCGTTATAAAACGAACAATAATATAGAATCAAATGTTTTAGGACTCGCTATGCCAAAGCAAACCTGCGATTTGTCTGTGAGAAAAATCCCCCAATTCTTTATTCAACTTTTTAAAAGTTTGCTTCCAGGCTGCCATAAAATGTTTATCAAGTCCAATTGTTCATGTTAAATTAACTTCCTCTAAAGTTACTTCAACCTAGTGAAGTAAGTGGAACTGACAAATGTGGATATAATAACTTGTTGACTGAACTTGATGCTTTAAGTCAAAAGTTAAATTGTTATAAAAAAATGTTTTTACTGTGGAGCACAGTTGGGACTCAACCTCATTTGAACTCACAACCTCTTTCATGCCAGTGACCTAAATATCTTGCTACACCACCAGGTCTATTGGCAAGAATTACATTCCTGCACATATTTATTACCAGGAACATACACTCATTGGCCAGTTCATTATGTACACCTAATACGAAATTGGTTTGCCATTACAGACAGTGAGTCATGTGGCTCTGGCTTGCTATATAAACCAGGCAGATTGGCATCAACCTTAACTGAAAAAAAAACACTTTTTAACACTTCACATTTAACATTTCACGTTTGAAAACATTTGTTTTTGGAACACTTCGCATGATATTTCACATGTGAAAACGTGCTTTTGAAATACTTAATGTGACATACATGTGAAAATATGTGTGGGGGGGGTTTAACTTCACATGTGACATTCCATGTTTTTCACATGTGCAATTTCATGTGTTATCACTGTTCAGCTAAAGTATGATCCCACCTGGGATTTGAACATCTTCTGGATTTGAGGAACACTGACCTTTCTGCTGTGCCACAAAGTCTGTATCATTCCCATACACATTCAATCCCTACAGTGTAATACAGTACATCTCTGCCCTTAGCCAAAGTGTGCCATTTTATTTGCCAGTTATTCTGACTGTTCTCTCATCATGGATTACATTTACTCAGGGTTTTCTGTATACTGTAGTTGTCTAATGTTGGTGGAGCATATTATGTATTCTGTTTTAATGTTACACCTGAGTTACTAGGATAAATATAACCATTTTTCTTGAGTGTATTGTTAACAAATCTGAGATGTACTTTGAAGTCCAAAGTAAAAATTCTACTCGACATGTAAAAGGTTATGCGATCACATGTGAAAATCCACGTGAAACTTCATCTGAAATATCATATGTAAAGTATTCCAATAACACATGATTTCACATGTGAAAATCCCCATCATGATATGTGAATATATCCAAAAACACATGGTTTCCCAAAACTTCTGGAAATGTCACGTAAAAAAATGTGCTTTTTCAGATACTTTTCGAATTGAACATTAGAACGGGCAAAACGAGTGACCTAAGCGACATTGAGCATGGTATGATCGTCAGGTGCCAGGCACACCGGTTTCAGTATCTCAGAAACGTCCGGCCTCCTGTGTCGTGTCAGTCCTGTGGGAGAAAACAGCTTGTTGATGAGAGGTCGAAGGAGAAGGAAAAGAATCATGCAAGCTAACAGGCGGGCAGTGGTGTAATGGTGTGGGGAATGTTTTCCTGACAAACGTTAGGTCCCGTGATACTGATTGAGCAATGTTTCCATACCCCAAATAATTAAGGCTGTTCTGGAGGCAAAAGTGGGTCCGACCCGGTACTAAATTAGTGAACCTAATAAACTGGCCGCTGAGTATATGTCCACACACTCTCAAAATAACGGTACGGTTAGGATACAGTGTTGTTCACTGTAACACATTTTCCAACTCAACTCAACTGAAACTGGAAAAAAAGATTTGTTTATTCAACTTTTGGATTTGATTTAAAATAGGCAGCACAGTAAAACACTTTTTACTGTGCTACCTATTTTAAATCAAATCCAATCCAGATTTCGTTTTGAGTAAACCTAATCTAAAGTTACAACCTAGTAAAAGAAGTAGAACCGACTAATTTGGATTTGTTGAGTGAACTTGATACTTTAAGTCAAATCAATGTGCTTCATCTGATCTATTTAGCTGTGCTAACAAAGTTACATTGCTAAACATGTCATGTAATTTCATGGTACACTACCAGCTACTGGTTGCAGTGAAAATACAGTAAATATACAACAAGTTACTATATTTTTACAGCTGAATTAAAATGTTATTGCTGTAAAATGACAGTATGCTGCTACATTCTGATTACTTGGGACTCAATCTGACATTGGTTTTGAACTCACTTGGTTGCCAGCAAACTGAATTTCCTGCTACACCACCAGGTCTGTGGGTATGACAGAGATTGGCCACATATTTACTGGCAAGGACCTTCTACGTGTTCACAGGACCTCCTACGTGTTCAAAAATGACACAAATCTAAAAGTTCAAATTAAACTAATGCGAGAGCACCAGCCTCTGCCATATGGACACATTGATACACTGTGATCCATTGGCAGCTAAATAAATGAACACATAGAACTCAGAGACAGCCTATATGCCAATGCAGCAGTAGGCCTATTAACTTCCATCGTCAACTAAGTAAAATGCATAGGCCTAAATCCGACAAATAAAAACAGTAGAAAATAACCAGTTGAAAATGCAGGTTATTTCAATCACATTAATCTCTCTAATGCTCCTGTCTGCCTCCCTTTCTATCTGTCTTGACTTGAGCTTTAGTGAAGTGCACAACTGTATAAAAGCAATGAACTGGGTCTGTCCCGAAACTGTCGCTAGCGAACTTGCAACATAGTTTCAACTAGCCTATTCCGGTCCCTCAGAGTTTCCTGTGAACTCGGGACAGACAGCTGTTTTTTTAAAACATTTCCACTGGATATATTGAACATCAGATCATGATATGTTGCTCTTTCCCACCGAGAGATTATCAAGGCCGAGAGAGTGTTGGCAAGATTTTTCAAATACGGTGAGGAACTATTATCAATAGCAATGGACGTTAAAAAAAACAGACTTTGTTGGCTTACTATGTTAGGTGAAGAAAAAATGGCTGCGAAGCTCAGCTAATTAGTGGTGGATGTGGTGAGTTAAGACATTCCGAAATCAGACAACCCCGAATCGGAACTTTCCTACATTTGCGCGCAGTAGGCCAGGTACCTCTATGCGTGCTCAGGCGCGAGCGCTCCCTCAACATTATCAGAACTCCCTCAACATTATCAGAACTCTCTCAACATTATCAGAACTCTCTCAACATTATCAGAACTCCCTCAACATTATCAGAACTCCCTCAACATTATCAGAACTCCCTCAACATTATCAGAACTATCTCACCATTATCAGAACTCTCTCACCATTATCAGAACTCTCTCACCATTATCAGAACTCCCTCAATATTATCAGAACTCCCTCAACATTATCAGAACTCTCTCAATATTATCAGGACAAAGAAACCAGATAAATGCTCATTGCTCACATGGAGCATTCCAAACAAAAGACAATGAACATCTTTACAAAACTCGTAAATGAAGGTTATGAAATAAACCAAAACTTGCAGGTAATTTTTAACAGTGTGTACAATAAGTATCCTATAAGCATAACTGTAATTGCAGGTGAGGCATGCTGAGATAATTTACAGGGCATCCAAAAAGTACACAAGTGCATTGCGATTTACAGTAAATATACAGCAAAACAGTAATACAGCAGTTGTTTCAGTTGAAGCACATTGATTTGACTAAGGTGACACAACAAGTTATGACATCAAAATGTGTCACTTTCCAATTACTTCAATAAATTAAAGGGGGAAAAAAGAAAACAGGTAACAAAACACAAAACACTGATAGACAAATACAAAGATACAAAAGAATACAAACAATACAACAAGAAAAATAATGTGTGTTGGAGTGTGTGTCTGTGTGTGCTCGTGTGTGTCCCCTCACAGTCCCACCATTCCATGGGTTGCTGTTTAATCAAATCATTGAAAGGTCATTTTGCTGTTTGTTTGAGTATTTGGAGATGGAAGGGAGATTTTTGAGATCATTGCTCTGTATAAAACTGTGCATTGCCGTGAATTTCTTTTGGACTTGGGGACTGTGAAGAGACCCCTGGTGGCATGTTGTGCATTGGTGACTGAGCTGAACCTTATTTGATTACGCAGATCTTTCTTTTTTTTAAACAAATCTTTTACCGGGAACAACTTCAGTATTTTTCCATTAAATTGACTTGGGAAATTAACTGAAACCACTGAAAGCAGCAGGTAGCCTAGTGGTTAGAGTGTTGGACTACTAACTGTAAAGGTTGCAAGATCGAATCCCTGAGCTGCTAAGGTAAAAATCTGTCATTCTGTTCCTGAACAAGGCAGTTAACCCACTGTACCTAGGCTGTCATTGAAAATAATCATTTGTGCTTAATTAACTGACTTGCCTAGTTAAAAAAAAGGCTAAATTACTTTTTACAGTGTAATGACTACTCATACTACTCATGCTAGAACTCTACTGTCACGATCATCTAAGGTGGAAACAGGGGACCAAAGCGCAGCGTGGTGAGCGTACATACTTCTTTATTATAAGATGTCGCCAACAAAACAATAAACATCAAACGAAACCGTGATGCCAACGTAGTGCTCACAGGCAACTATACATGGACAACTACCCACAAATACAGGTGGGAAAAGGCTACCTAAGCATGGTTCTCAATCAGAGACAACGATAGACAGCTGCCTCTGATTGAGAACCACACCCGGCCAACCACACAGAAATACAAATCATAGAAAAGGGGACATAGAATGCCCACCCAAATCACACCCTGACCAAACCAAAATAGAGACATATAAAGCTCTCTACGGTCAGGGCGTGACATCTACTCCCCCACCTGGTTCTGAAGTGGGATAGGTTAGTCTTGTGACATGATATTACACATGCTCATCCACTTTTGGTTTTCATTTCACACAATTCCCACCAGCGTCATGACATGTTTTAACCTTTCTCACTAAAAATGTAATTGGCAACCCAAAGGAAAAGCAAATATTGAACAAAAACCCTAAAATAAAAATCATTTTCCACTCCACTAACAGGACCACACACATTCACTCTCACTCTGTCTGTCTCTCACAGACTGCACACACACACACACACACACACACACACACACACACACACACACACACACACACACACACACACACACACACACACACACACACACACACACACACACATATATGTATTTGCACCAGTCTCTCCATTGCATTGTGCTCTCTCTCCTCTCCACTCTCCTTACCTTTGTCAAAAATTACTGACTTCAAAGGCAAGTTGTTTTCAAATCATACATAATCCTACTGCAAACATATACAATTCACCATGGTGTGGCCAAAACTTTTTCACTCAGGGCCCCCCTTCCAGCATGGGAACATCCCATGCCCCCCCGTGCCACGTCCATTTCTATGGGCACAAGCACTGTTCATGACACAAACTATTCACACCTCTCTTGTTGGTGGGGTGAATTGCAGTTTATTTCCTGCAATTCTACATATTTTGTTATGGGGTGCAAAGAAAATGTTGCAGTTCTAAAGCAAATTTTGTCATCTCTCATGTGTATTCATGTGATATTTGAGTGACAAAAAAATGACAAAATCTATGGGCTAAAAAAACTGACATGAGCTAGCTGAGCTGGACATTTCTGCCAAGATATAAATAGCTCTCTAAAGTACGCAATGACAAACATGACACGAGGAACTGATGATGCGCTACCCAATTTCAAAGTTGCACTTTGTGCCCCCCTGCCGACCCCTCGCCCCACCACACAGTTTGGGAAACACTGGGCCTAAGGAATCTCTGCGTCTGCATTACCCGGAGGTCAGGAGTGCATCTCCATCAACCCTCTTCAAGATGAACAGAGAGACATAACAACCGCAATGGAGAGGGACATTTAGAAGAGGTTCAGCTTCAGCAGATTAGCCCTAGGTCCATTTCTATACATTCTTTGGTTGGGGTCCATGGGGACTGAGGTGGAGGTTAGGGCCAGGAGGTATGCTTCACGAGGCCAGCCCAAGGCCAGCCAAGGCCAGGGTATTGAGGGGCTGTGGAGGGGGTAACCCCAGAGCTGGCCTGGCATGGGATCCAGGTAAATGATACTCTCCCTCTCCATCATTATGGCTGAAATCAGCTGAGCGAGCAGAAACGTACCACTTTAAACTAAGAGAGCACTTAGCGAGAGAGTAATCTCTCAAGTTGGCGTTCCATCCCACTCCATGTCTTTAGTTCATTTGCGAAGCAAAGAAAATCCATCCGTATTAATGGATGGTAAGCGGTCACTTTAACTGTTTCGAGATAAATTGTGCATCCAGTTCAAGGAGGCCTCTATGAAGGGATAATAATATAAACTGGAAATAAAGATGTGCAAAGAGGCCTGAAATGCATGTCATGAAATAGTATGTTAACACATTTGACTATGTTAATAGGATTGGAAGGCAATGACCACCACCCACCTTTCCCAGTAGCCAGCAAACTGTACTGTGGCTAGAACTGAATCAGATTACACATAATCGCCATGCATTCCTGAAGCCCAGTGCAAAGGTGTGGTTTCTTGCCGAATAGCACACTCTTCCAGAGGAATTGATGTACTGCAATACCCTGAAGTATTATATCAGTATCATACGTATCAAACGTGCAATAAAAATGAGAATGTCCATTCGGAAGTACGAGGTGTATTTCTGTCTCCTCCTCACAGGAGAACCTCCATTGGAGAACCTCCTATTCTAGTCCTGTACTGCTGGACTCCGCCCAGTGAATACTTTAATAAAGGTCTTCATTACTGCAGCGGGCTTCATTTAGGGTCACACAGAGTGTCTTTTGGTAGTCTTAAAAAATCTACTTTGAAACTAAAGAATACACCTCACACACATGGCTATGGTCTTAAAGAGTTTAAAATGATTTATTTTTTTAAATATTGTTTGTTAATTATGAAACATATTAATAATGTTCCACCCATGAGGCCACTAGAGGGATATTTGGTCATTTGACTGAAGGAAAGGGTTTTAATGAAACAAGATTAGATTTGGTCGTAAACATAAACACAACAGAGAGATGTGGAAAACTAGGCATCCAGATGTCATCTTTAGCAAAGCAGGTTTCCAACAGCAAGGTTTCCAGAGAAGTGTAGGGCTGGACAACACAGTGGAAACAAAAAACATGATTTAGTCTGTGGCATTTCTGTCAAGCAGGAGATCAAATCAGTACATTGTCTGACGGAGAGGTATGCAAGGCACGCTCGCTTTTGGGAATGAATAGCAAAGTGCACACAAACCTGCTGCTAGAATAAAAGCCTCCATATTCAGGCAACTGGTCATAAATGAAGAACCAAGTCCATAATCAAGCTGATTATATATATATATATATATATATATAATCAGAATTCATAAGAATGTATACTCTCATACTGTACTGTACTGTACAGTATAGCTTGATCTGTAATCAGTGGTATAAGGTACTTAAGTAAAAATACTTTAAAGTACTACCTAAGAAGTTTTTTTGTGTATCTATACTTTACTTTGCTATTTATACTTTTGAGAACTTTTAATTTTACTCCATTACATTCCTAAAGAAAATAATGTACTTTTTACTCCGTACATTTTCCATGACACCCAAAAGTACTCATTACACTCATTAAGTGCTTAGCAGGACAGAAAAATGGTCCAATTCATGCACGTATCAAAAGAACATCCCTGATCATCCCTACTGCCTCTGATCTGGCAGATTCACTAAACATAAATGCTTAGTTTGTAAATGATGTTTGAGTGCTGGGACGTGCCCCTAGCTGTCGGTATATAAAAAAACACAAGAAGATCGTGCCGTCTGGTTTGCTTAATATAAGGATTTGAAATGATGTATCCTTTTACTTTTAATGTCAATTACATTTACTTTTGATACTTAAATATATAGAAAATCAAATACTTTTAGACTTTTACTCGACAAGTATTTTACTCAACTAGTATTTCACTTTTGCCTGAGTCAATTTCTATTAAGGTATCTTTACTTTTACTCAAGTACGACACATGGGTACTTTTTCCACCACTATCTGTAATGTAATGTGTTATATGAGTGTTATAGAGTAAACTAGTAAGAGACGCAGCATGATGGCTCTAATAGTTAAAATCACCCATCCAGTACTTTGGTTACAACAACAACACCCTAAACAACTGTCTATCGTAAGAAACTTAACTATGATAGGCCTATATCGTAGCCATCAACAGCTAAACCAAGCCCCTGCATGTGAGACATACAACATACCAATGTGCCAATAAGAAGTCACCATTTAAGCAAATGATCAGAGTGTTTTCTCAAAGTGGAGCGAGTCGAATTACGCTCCATGGGCCGATGTTTGCTGGGCTGGGGCCACACTGGAGTCTGGACCTGTAGACCCTGGACATGTCACACATCTCCCAGTCCGTGTCCAATGTCCAACATCCAATGACACTTCAGGGGCTGGTGGTTGCTGGGCTGTGGCTGGGGCCTGTGGAAACGTATGGCCCTCAGGCTGGCGATACACTGCAGTCAGTCTGGCCCTCTGGTCACACATCTCTACAGCTGGGTCCCTGCTGGAGGAGGAACAGTGAGTCCAGAACCTGGCCTGAAAGGGAAACTTTGTGAGGTCAGGCACTATGATGCACTGACTGGCCTGGTCCTCCAGAAACTAGCTGTGTTTGTTTTCACTGAGGAAACTGTGGCTTTCGGGGCTCTATGTAGCTCACTGTCCCACCGCCACCCACTCCTCTCGTTTTTATTACAACGAAGGTCCGGCCGCGGTGTGTGTGTGTGTGTGTGTGTGTGTGTGTGTGTGTGTGTGTGTGTGTGTGTGTGTGTGTGTGTGTGTGTGTGTGTGTGTGTGTGTGCAGTGCATGACGCCAGTTTGCATTCAACAGCAAGTGGTGAACGGCAGAAAACCTTTCATCGTGTGCTAGCGATTAGGTTTGGCCCACACAGATGTCAACTGGGTAGCTAGGCTATAGCCATCTATGGTGGTGGATGGAAGATCTTCTGACTCACAACCATGGCTTTGATATTCTAAGACATAGTACCATTGCCAAAGAGGGTCAATGTTTGTGGACCAAATAATGGAACTAAGGGGATAATCTCCACACTGACACTGACAGTGTCTAGACAAACGATTGATACAAAGGGTGTTTACAACCTGTCTGTAAGTCACTGTTTCAACGTGTTCCTCGACGACATAATGTTCACGAATGAACAATTCCGACAGAGCGTTTACTGTGTAAATTTAACATTTTCACAAAACACTACGATTCTGAGAAAAGGGTCAGTGTTCTTCACCTTACAACCAATGGCAAGCAAATGCAGCGCGGTAATCGTCAACCACCGAAAAATAATGAAAATGACTGTTTTAAACGATAAACGATATAATGAAAAGGAAGTCAGACGAACCCCTGCAGCTACAAGCAGGGATTGTTAGCGAGAAGACTCAATTCATGAGGTCATAAAAGGAGAAACTTCGGGTTTGTTTTTCCAGGCTATTTCAAAGGCAGTTGCTTGCAACTGAGAGCTCATAAAAACAACATCAAATGCAATGACAGTACAACGTAACTCATTCGACTGTCAGAAAATACTTTGACTTGATCTTCACCATTAACAGATAATTCCCTATGTGCTGGTCGTGACCTAATAGGACAGAAGACTGATCCAGAAGAATGAATGGCCATTGGCTGTAATGGTCAGTAATGGCTGGTGGTTTGGCTGAATCTATTCGTCGTTACCCAGCTCTTCCTGTCCACACACACTCTGTATAGTGAAGGCTTCCTTACTGTGCTGAAAACAGCTCACCCTTCACCTCACTGCTATGTGAGGTTTCTCTCTCACTCTACCGCTCTCTCTTTCCCCCTCTCTCTCTACTCTGACCTTCCCAAGCCGTCCTAGCTGTGTCTTTATATTTGAGGCATTGAGGCTACATCTGCAACAAAAGCAAAATTATGGGTCTGGCTTGGCTCTTGGAGAGCGCAGTGACCCCGAAGTGTGGTTTGCTCAGGCCAGACCAGAGAGAGGTGAGGTGGGGAGAAGAATTTGTGTGAATCCAACTGTGTATTTAAAGAAACCCTAACCGCGGCTAATTTGAATGTGTCATTAGCAGGAGGGGGGAGATCTAAACTTGGGCTGGCGGACGACGTAGCAGAAGCCACATATTCCTGAAGACACCACTTGTTTTCCCTAGGTTGTTGAGAGATTCTAGGGGGAGCAGCATGGGGCCGACTGCCTCAGGGTTACGCACTGTACTTATCACCTCATCAATCACAACCGTCCCCATCTTACATCCAAGGCATGAAGCTCTTGTGTTCTAACCCACTGTGTTGGAGCTCACATAACCACTGTCACTTCTGGCTTAGAGGCCTCTGCACTGATGGACTGCGTCATTCATACTATCTGGTGCCCTTTGGACCTCAGAAAAAGGACATGTTTGAATTTCAGAAAACCATATTGGTCAATCTCGGGAACCCCCCCCCCCCCCCCCACACACATTTTTTTTTTTGAATTCCTCACCACGGTTAGGTGCATAATATTAACAGGGTGGAGCCTAAATTAGCCATAGCTCTGTGGGTGATTGAGATTGAGCTAGCATGATGGTTAACACTTGAAGAGGACTATATCAAACATATTTGATACATTTTCCCAATAATTTAGCCTCACGGTGTGGGAATGTATGAGTGAGACAAACAGACTAACATCATGAAACATGGAAAATAGATACAACCAGGTGTTTATTTTTACTTTTATTTTTCACCGTTGTTTTCCCACCAAAAACAAATATGTCACTTGCTGAACGTGATGTGGGAAGAGGCTGTTTTTAAAGGGGAATTACCACAAATGAACAGGGCGGAAAGTGAAATCAGGAACACACAGAAAATGTTAAATACAATTATAATGAATACAATAATTGATGAACGAGATAGGACTATAAAATAATGAAGAAATATTTGTAGTATTTTATGGCTTATATTTGTCGTAGACGTCTATAAATAACACCTGGGACATGGCAAAAACTCCCACATCCACTGAAAATAAGTATTCAAAATGCATCATATTCCCATCAATATTATGTATGTTTTTAAAGGGAAAGAAGACGACCTTCAGAGTGGTGCACTGCATCGCAGTACTAGAGGCATCACTACAGACCCGGGTTCGATCCCAGGCTGTGTCACTGCCGACCACGACCGGGAGACCCATGAGTCGGCGCACAAGTGGCCCAGCGTCGTCCGGGTTAGGGGAGGGTTTGGCCGGCCAGGATGTCCTTGTCCGGGCCGGGCACATGCACATCGACTTCGGTCGCCAGTTTTACGGTGTTTCCTCCAACACATTGGTGCGGCTGGCTTCCGGGTTAAGCGAGCAGTGTGGCTTGGCAGGGTCGTGTTACGGAGGACGCATGGCTCCCAACCTTCGCCTCTCCCGAGTCTGTACGGGAGTTGCAGCAATGGGACAATACTGTAACTACCAATTGGGGAGAAAAAGGGGTCCAACAAAAAAAGTAAACGAGACATCATATTTAAAACCTTTAAAAATCAACATTTTACACTATTTTACGCCAAATAAATAACAAATATTTCCTGTGGATAGAAAAGGAACCGCACTGTAGGAATGACACGGCTAGCCTATAGCCAGGCAAAACACTATCTCAAGCCAAACTGAGGTGAAAGTCTTTTGTCTGATGCACACAAGACAGCAAGTCAATCAAACCAAGTCATGTCTTAATTAAATTGTATAACACAGATTAGCTGCTAATATTCAGGTCATTGTCAATGTCAATGTAATCCTGACAAACGTTACACTTTGCTTGACAACAGTTTTGGCTGACAGTCAGGGGACTGTTCTGTGTCAACACTGTCACCACAAGGGCACATACTGTATGCTTCAATGTGCATGAGATGACATCCCTTTTATTGGACTAAATACATAGAGACACAGAGGGAAAGGGAAGCAGAGTCACAGAGAAATAAACGAAGAAAGACATGGATATGACCAAAAAAAGATGGATGACTCCAAAGTAAAACAATCAGTAAAGAAGGTTCAGTAGTGTCTTCCTGTGTCTCAGAGCGTTTCCTCCTGTTGGGTTGTCCTACTGTGTGGTCTCCTCCTCTATTTAGACCTGGTGGGTGACCACTGTACAATTAGGTTACACTACGTATCACTGCTGCAGCAGAGAGTGTTTATGTCACAAATGGCACCCTACTCCCGACATAGTGCACTACTTTTGACCAGAGCCCTATGAGCCCTGGTCAAAAGTAGTGCACCATATAGGAACAGGGTGCCATTTGCGAGGCAAAGAGTGAAATTCCTGTCAGAGGACCAGCCCTCCGCATGTTTACCTCTCACATAGTCTCCTCACCAGCCATGGCACAGCACCCAGACCCAGCTTATGGTGATTGTATGATGCAGTATGAAATAACACAATTATAACCCCATATAAGACAACCATGTTTATGGACAAATGTTGAAAGTTTAGATCCTCCAAGGGAAAGACTTACAGCATGCTAAATTGAAAAGCCCAGAACATTTTCAGAATACAGACCTCACCAGTGGTACATGCCTTCTGGTTAGGACTTGTTTGATCCAGTGAGAACTCGAGCCTGTAATGTAACAATTTGTCTGTTTGCTTCGCAGCCGACAGTTACCCTCCAGTACGGTATTAGGCCCTGTTGTACATGTACAGCACATGACTGTGAGCTGATGTGGATTGTATTCCTGTGTCTATTGTCAATGCCTTTCTGGTTTTGATCACAGTTCTAAACAGGCCTGGTTCTTCTGACGACAATGTAAGATAACTCAATTTCTACCCTTCATACTTCAATGACACTTTCACACAACGTTGCGTGAGCCTCTGGCTTAAAAATCTATCTTAAGACAATACACTTAATCCTCTTTCTTTCGTCATAGGGGCGGGTATCGCTCAGTAAATTCCACAAAATGTCTCGGTACTTGTCCCTGGAGCATCATGGTGCCGTAGCTCATTCAAAATCTGGGAAAGCAGACACACAAACATCTAAGGGCAAGACATGTTCTTAGATCTTACATCCATGTCTTGGTCAAGTGGAACCAGCAAAAAGCCACAACTCTACTGGAATCACATGTTTAAGCCATTACAATTACACAATGAAGACCCTCACTGCTCCTAGCTGGTGTTGTCAGGGAAATCTATTATTGTAGTTCTGAGTGAGTGCTGATGGTGGGCGAGCTGAGTGAAGGCTGTGTGACATAGTCTTAAGTGTTGTGCTGCTATTGCCTCATCTGCCGGCCTGCAGATGAATGGTATATCCTTGAGACTAAGCTGTAGAAACCGCCATGGCCGCTTAAAAGCTGGCCAACCAATGGCATTGCTTTCTCAGAATCCACAATGTGCCTTAGACCAGGCCTCCTCTCCCTCTCCTACAATTACCAGTACCACACACAGTCCATTTGAAAATACAGCCACTCTTCCGTACAGTGCTGAGACCATCCACTGGTAGATCCATTGGTAAACCAGTCATGATTGGCAAAATGCACTTTTTCAAATGATGGGTTTGGTTAAATCTACTACCTACTTCTGCTATAAAGTGACCAATGTTCGTTCCCCAGCTGAAATCCATGTTTGACCAGTGGAAAGGTTGCAGGATGCTGTGATTTCTGTCTTGTAAAACATGGCTGTACGAGCACCTTACTTTAATGACCTCCAAAGGTTTTTATGAGCCACAGGATCTGTAACCTGTAACCACAGTGCGTGAGGTTCCACAGGCTGAACTGTCTGTATGGTTAGGAAGACAACTAGAGAGTGACCAGTGGCCAGTTAAAGCTTTATAGGGAACCAGTGGGCATTTAAGACCGTGTGACCAGTAGCCACTCTTAGCACCAGCATCTTCCCACACTCAGTGCTCTGGTGAGCAGGCACTGTCTAGAACGTGCCTGGGGCAAAGTGCTGTGTGTGGTCCTTTGGTGCTCCCAGGACAGTGCAGTTGTCCAATAGAAACCAGTGGCCAAATCCACAATGTACTCAGAAACATAATAACACCTTCTCAAGTTCAGAAATCATATTTTGAGGAATATGGAGACAGACATCTGACCACACACTACAATACATCAAGATTTTAATTTAATTTCAAGTTTGTACCTGTTTCCATGTCAGAACAGTATTGTTGCTAGTGTTCTACTTCTACTAGTCTTATGTGACAACACCAATGCACACTACTTACAACATTGCAATTGTTAGGATATGACACATTTGGTAGACAGCCTTCGAGTAGATACTCAATTACTGTCTCAATTACTGTTAAATACGGTCTTATACACGTTTCTATTACCAGTTGTATTGTAACAATGAAGAATGAGAAATAATGGAGCACTCGATGTTATGGATGGTTTTGTTGTTTTCTAGTCTGAAACCCCAGAGCGTTTGTCAGGGGATCTGCCTCTAGTCATTGTCTCAGTGGAGAAAAGGGCACAGTACAGGCAGCTTCTTCTTGTGCGTTCTCCAACCCTGCGACGCACAGTGAGTCTGTTCTCAATTGTGGCAAAGAGAACATCAGCGAGACTCATTCTATTCTTCATTTCTTCCCCACAGACTGACAAAAAAAATGGGTACAGTAGTTTGTGCAGGCTGCAAGATGAAGCCACAAGACGAAAAAAGCTATGCACAATGTCATCACACAGGCATCTGAGAAATACCAGAAAGTCTGAGTTTTTATACAAAAAATAATCTGTGTGCACATACAAATATGGAGCACAAACATGCCTTTTAATTGACATGGCAGATGTCCCCGGTCGGTCGGTCAGTCGCCCCAGCCAGACTCAGCCAGGAGACCAAGGAGTGGGACTGCAGTGGAAAACAAAACTGTGTCTGGAGCGACCACGACCCACCCCTCTCTTGCTAGGACTCACTGACTGGGTCTGGGGTTGGAACCCACAAGACTGAAACACAAATCACCATTGTTGCCTAAACAGGACAGACAGACAGACCAATTCACAGGAACAAGTTGTCTTGGGTTTTTGGGGGATGTTGTTTACCCAGTTCATCATGGTTGTTGTGTTTGTCTGCTACTGTCTGAGTAGAAGAGTCAGTCCCGACGATGGCTCACCACTCATCCTACTGGGCGACTTTAACTTCTAGACGCCTGACTTCAATTAATTTATTTCCACCGCTTTCTTTCCACTCCTTTCCTCTTTTGACTTCACCCTTTCTCAGTCACCTCCCACTCACAAGGCAGGCAATACACTTGACCGCATCTTCACTAGAGGCTGTTCGCCCTCTATTCTCACTGCAACACCCCTCCATGTCTCTGATCATTACTTCGTTTAATTTTCTCTCCATTTCTCCTCCAACCCTACCCACTAAGCCCCTACCCTGCTACTCTCTCCTCTTCTATCCTATCGTTCTTCTGCTAAATCCATTCCCCCCATCTCCGGACTCTGCCTCTTCGACCCTACACTCCTCCCTTTCAGCATCCTTTGACTCTCACTGTCCCCTTTCTTCACGGCCGGCCAGACCTTGCCCTCCCGCTCTTTGGCTGAGTGACTCACTGCGTGCTAATAGAACAGGGCTGCGGGTAGCTGAGTGGAAATGGAAGAAAACTACATTTCCGGAGGACCTAATATCCTTCCACACCCTCCTCTCTACCTTCTCTTCCTCTGTATCCACTGCTAAAGCCATTTCTATCACTCTAAATTTCAAGCTTTTGCCTCCAACCCTGGGAAACTCTTCTTCACTCCCCCCCCCCCTCCCTCGCTGCGGACTACTTTGTCAACCTCTTTGAAAAAAAAAGGTGGACAACATCCTCATTCGCTCAGCCTACTGAGCCAACTGGTCCCACCCCCACAGAATGACCATACTACACCTTGACCTCTTTCTCCCCTCTCTCTCCAGATTAAATCCTGAAACTATTGACGTCCGGCCGCACAACAACCTGCCCATTTGACCCTGTCCCCTCCTTCCCTTCTCCAGACCATCTCTGGATACCTTCTCCAATTCCTCACTTCCCTCAATCCACTCATACCTGACCACTGGCTGCATGCGTTCCTTCTGAATTCAAGATGGCCAGAGTCGCTCCCTCCTCAAGAAACCAACACTCTACCCCTCTGACATCAAAACATGTAGATCGGTATCCCTAAATTATTTTCTGTGCTGTCTCTGACCAACTCTCTCATTACCTCTGTCAGGACGATCTTCTTCACCCTAACCAGTCAGGCTTCAAGGCAGCTCACTCAACTGAGACCGGTCTCTTCTGTGCCACAGAGGATCTCTGCTCTGCCAGAGCGGACTCTCTCTCCTTTGCTCTCATCAACCAAGATCTATCCTCTGCCTTCGACACCATGAACCATCAGATCCTACTCTCCACCCTTTCAGGATTGGCCATCTCTGGCTCTGCACTCTTCTCTATTGCATCCTACTTGGCAGTTCATCCCCGAATCCCCCTCTGGATAAGAGAGTCTGCTAAATGACTAAAATGTCAAATGTTAAACCCAAGGAGAGGTTACTGGTAACTTTGAAAGTGAGGCCCCTGGAGAACTCAACCTGTAATCCCAAATGACTTGAAAGTAACCAAGAGTAGATGGGAAAGTGCATTCATTGTGAGGAGGAATTAACAAGGAAAACAACTTCAGGAAGTGACTTCATCATGAACTAGGCCGAGCAGCTTAAAGAACCTCAGTGGCTTGAGGAATTTCCTTGGGCGAAATGTATGCAATGGATACAGACAATAAGTAAGAAAATGAATAGCAGTCAGTTGGTTTCAGACTGTTGTGCTTAATTCAGCCAGAGGGGTAAGAGAAAGGATCCAAGTCTGCCTTGAAATTCTGGGCTCGCCATGGTAATGGGATCTCCTGTTTAATAGTTTACTGCAGTCGGAGAACTGAGCGAGTGGTTTCCATTCTCAGCACTGCTGGTAAACGTATTTCCTAGTGGCCACAACAAAGGGAAAGACAAGTAGGGTGGGGGGCCCGGTCCAGTGTTCGCCCCAGTGTGACTATGGATGAGGTCCCAGAGTTTACCCAGTCTGACAATGGATGGTGTCCCAGAGTTCTCCTAGTCTATGATGGGGATCTCAGGGGATGATGGTCCATTGGGTTACACTAAACCCTTGCTCCCCTCAACTAGTCTTGCATGGCCATACCTCCAGAATCACGTTGTTGTCACCCCTCCCTTGGAAGTCTTGTTCTCTACAAGGCTACCCACAACGCTTCACCTATACACACTTAGAAAAAGAGGACTTGGGTACTTCTCAGCCTGCATTTACATAACAATGCCTAACTGTAAACTTTCACACCTTCTCAAAAAGCAAGCAAAAAGTGTCGCACTCCTGATGACAGCACAATAACAGTAGAGCTTACATTCAAATCAAATCAAATCTGTCACATACACATAGTTCGCAGATGTTAATGCGAGTGTAGCGAAATGCTTGTGCTTCTAGTTCCGACAGTGCAGTAATATCTAATAAGTAATCTAACAAATTCACAACAACTTCCTTTTACAAACAAATGTAAAGGGATGTGCATATAAATATATGGATGAGCGATGGCCGTGCGGCATAGGCAAGATGCAATAGATGGTATGAAATACAGTATATCCATATGAGATGAGTAATGTAGGATATGTAAACATTATTAAAGTGGTATTATTTTTAAGTGACTAGTGAAACCTTTGATTGATCCATTTATTAAAGTGGCCAGTGATTTGTGTCTGTATGTTGGCAGCAGCATCTCTATGTTAGTGATGGATGTTTAACAGTGATGGCCTTGAGATAGAAGCTGTTTTTCAGTCTCTCGGTCCCAGATTTGATGCACATGTACTGACCTCAACTTCTGGATGATAGCGGGGTCAACAGGCAGTGGCTTGGGTGGTTGTTGTCCTTGATGATCTTTTTGGCCTTCCTGTGACATTGGGTGCTGTAGGTGTCCTGGAGGGCAGGTAGTTTGTCCCCTGTGATGTGTTGTGCAGACCGTACTACCCTCTGGAGAGCCTTGCAGTTGACGGCAGTGCAGTTGCCATACCAGGTGGTGATACAGCCTGACAGGATGCTCTCGATTGTGCATCTGTAAAATTTTGTGAGGGTTTTAGGTGACAAGCCACATTTCTTCAACCCTCTGAGGTTGAGGAGGCGCTGTTGCGCCTTCTTCACCACGCTGACTGTGTGGGTGAACTATTTCAGTTTGTAAAGTGATGTGTATGTCGAGGAACTTAATACTTTCCACCTTCTCCACTACTGTTCCGTCGATGTGGATAGGGAGGTGCTCCCTCTGCTAATTCCTGTTGTCCATGATCATAAGGTGGAGGTGGAGGTGATATGATCCTTGACTAGTCTCTCAATGCACTTCATGATGACAGACCTGAGTGCTACGGGGCAATAGTCATTTAGTTCAGTTACCTTTTCCTTCTTTGGTACAGGAACAATGGTGGCCATCTTGAAGCGCATGGGTACCGCAGACTGGTATAGAGAGAGATTGAATATGTCCTTAAACACACCAGCCAGCTGGTCTGCGCACGCTCTGAGGACACAGCTAGGGATGCCGTCTGGGTCAGCAGCCTTGCGAGGGTTAACACGTTTAAATGTCTTGCTCACATTGGCCACGGAGAAGGGGGGGGCCGCAGTCCTTGCTAGTGGGCCACGTCGGTGGCACTGTATTATCTTCAAAGCGGGCATAGAAGGTGGTTAGCTTGTCTGGAAGAAAGACGTTGGTGTCCATGGCGTGGCTGGTTTTCCTTCTGTAGTCCGTAATTGCCTGTAGACCCTACCACATATGTCTCATGTCTGGGCCATTAAATTGCAACTCCATTTTGTCCCTATACCGACATTTTGCTTGTTTGATGAGAATAACTACATGGTTTATATTCGGCCATATTTCCCAACCTCTTTCCATGGTTGAATGTGGTGGTTTGTGCTTTCAACTTTGAACGAACGCTGCCGTCTATCCACAGTTTCTGGTTGGGGTAGGTTTTAATAGTCACAGTGGGTACAACATCTCCAATGCACTTCCTAAATAAACTTACAAATCAATGTTATTGTCTGAGGCTTCCTGGAACATTGTCCAGTCCACGTGATCAAAACAATCTTGAAGCGTGGATTCCGATTGGTCAGACCAGTATTGAATGGTTCTAGTCATGGGTACAACCTGTTTGAGTTTCTGTCTATAGGATGGTATGAGCAAGATGGAGTTGTGGTCGGATTTGCCGAAGGGAGGGCAAGGAGGGCCTTGAATGCATCACGGAAGTTAGAGTAGCAGTGGTCCAGTGTTTTGCTCGAGCACTACAGGCAATGTGTTGGTAGAATTTAGGTTGCCTTGTTCTCAAATTAGCTTTGTTAAAATCCCCAGCTACAAGAAATACAGCCTCAGAATATATGGTTTCCAGTTTACATAGAGTCCAGTGAAGTTCTTTCAGGGCCGTCGAGGTATCTGCTTGGGGGGGATATACACGGCTGTGACTATAATCAAAGAGAATCCCCTTGCGGTCGGCATTTGATTGTAAGGAATTCTAGGTCAGGTGAACAAAAGGACTTGAGTTCCTGTATGCTGTTATTGTTATAGCATGAGTCGTTAATCATGAGGCATACACTTCCGCCCTTCTTCTGACCAGCGAGATGTTTGTTTCTGTCGCTGCAACGCATGAAGAAACCCGGTGGCTGTACCGGCTCTGACAACATAGCCCGAGAGAGCCATGTTTCCGTGAAACAGAGAGTGTTACAATCTCTGATGTCTCTCTGGAAGGCAACTCGTGCCCTAATTTCGTCCACCTTGATGTCTAGAGACTGGAAATTGGCGACTAATATGCTCGGAAGCGGTGGGTGTTGTGCTCGCCTTCTGATTCTGACCAGGAGGTCGCTCCATCTGCCTCTCCTGCGGCGACGACGTTATTTTGGGTCGGCCTCTGGGATTAGATGTCCAGGGTGGAGGTCCGAACAAAGGATCCTCTTCGGGACAGTGGTATTCCTGGTCGTAATGTTGGTAAGTTGACGTTGCTCTTATATCCAATAGTTCTTCCTGGGTGTATGTAATAACACAAGATTTTATGGCCTAAAAATGTAAGAAATAATACATTAAAAAACAAATTACTGCATAGTGTCCTAAGGACTTGAAGCGAGGCGACCATCTCTGTCACATGGCGATGCCCTGGTGTGGGGGTAAGTCTAGATGGAAAAGCACCAAAAGTGTAGACTAGCCATCCCCCGGCCCTGCTACAAAACAAGCCCTGGCCTCTGGGTAGTGTTCTGACATACTAGTAGTCAGGTGGCTATAGTGTCTGAGCACTTCCCAGGTTTGACGAAGTTTACAGGCTACAGCTAAGGCTAAATTATTAGCTATCTTGATGGTCAGATTGACCTCAACAGTGTCTCTAAAACAAGGATGAAATTGCAGTGTACATATTGGAGAGGGAGAACTTAAACTTTCACTCACATTGTAATGAATTATAGGTCATATATCATAGAAATCTGGAAACACTGGATAGTTACTTTAAAGGTCGACTTTGGGAGAAAAAAAACTCACAAATAACGGCTTTAAACTGCATAACTGATCAATGCACCATCATACAAGGTTATTTATTGATTAAAAAAGTGGATGAATAAGATATTTGGCTACAGAAGTGTTATTTCTTACCAAGTCCTACAGCTTCCATTCAAAACCAGATCCTGTGAAATAATATGAAAACATACTGGAGGAGTTACTGGCTAGCTACAAGTGGCTAGTTTAGCTAACAAACTAGCTACGTCGGTCATGACGTGCAGGACCAAAATGACTCACCGATGATCCACCAAAGGCACACCCCATTCCTGTTTGAACATTTTTAAAGAAGAGGAATTAGACTGTTTTTGTGCCCAAAGTAGAAAAAGTTAAAGCAGATTTCCTGCAATACATTTTTTGTTGTCATTGTTTATGCTATCTGGGGGGCCCCCAACCTCCAGGAGTCAGGGGTCTCCCTTCCCATATATTTCTTATTGTGGGGGACATATCCCCCCATTTCCGTGGCAATTACACCAATGCTCTAAAACATAGCCTTATATTGTTGAAAGGTGTCTTGTGTCTTGTTTATGATGAAAAGCAAAGAGAAAAAAGGGACCAGTACATTCAATCACACTGACAGCATAGATTATAAGAGCCATTTCCTTCCCTTTTTTCTCACTATGAACAAACAGCTCAGCTCCACACACTGCACACTTGAGGTAGGAAACTTTGTTCCTTTGTTGAAAGGTGGTGTGTTGGGTGTTTGGGGTGTGGCAGCTCAAAAAATAGATCCTAAGTCATGGGTGATTGAGTAGCATGGACTGCACCTTTCCCTGGCCGGTGGCCACCTCTTGACTCTTAACGATTAACCACGCTCACTTTGTGCAAACTGGTACCAAAACAAAAACATATTGACGGATTTTCCTAGCTACGATTATGAACAAAGAACAGACAGGCATGCTTTTCAAAAGCAAATGTGACACACTAATTATTATGCAGCAATAGTGGGCCAAGTTGTTGTTTTGAGTTTTTGTGCTGAAATTCCTCATGCCTATTTGACAACTTCAAAGGCCCTGCGTTCATTAATATCAGAAACGACCTCTGTCTCTGTGTGGTTGCTGGAGAGAGCTAAACAAAGACATTCGCAGAGTGATGCAGAAAGTGAAACTGAACGTTGGGCAGTCAAAGCTCTAACAATGGCAACAGAAGAGATGAGCGAGGGGAACACTCTGACTGTCGTTAATTCTAAATGTTCTGTTTCTGCCGGCCTAAATCCTTCCCCCAGGGATATTACTGTTGATTCCTGTGAACTATTGAATAATCCTTTGTGTCTTAATCCCGAAAATGAGGGTGTAGTAGGGTGTACCGTATATACCGAGACAGTGGTTTGGAACGAACATGCAGCTGTCTTGTTATGCAGAAACGTCCACTTATGATCCATCCCTAGTCAGTAGATATAGTCAATAGATGTGTCCATGTTGCTTTCCTGCATATAATATATTACATTGTTAGAAATGGCAGATTATGACGTATGTGTAACACCTACAACCTGTCCGTGGATGGATTGTCTCTCCTATGCACTGGTAGGATCCTGCTTCATTAGGCTATCTATGCAAAGCTGAGACTCTCACACACGGAGCATGTTTTGCTCTATGAGGCGCACAAGCTACACAAGAGTCGTTAGAAGGTATGGGGTTCTTCTACATAGAAGATTGTAGGAAATCCCAGGGTACAGTGTCTGTAATACTGTACTACGCTCACATAGTTGCTGTCACAAACTAATGTCACTGACTAGTTGGATATTAATTTCCCAGTGAGCAAACATTTTCTGTACATGCAGCGTTCATAATTTTGAACAGGTTTTTGCTTTAGTGGACATTGATTATTTTTATTGACGTTTGTCAATAACGCTCATGAATGCAACTATTTATGTCTATTGTTTTGTGTTCTACTTGTAGCTCTGGTTGTCCTGAAAATGAAATGGTGTAACACCATTGTGGGGCTAAATATAAGGGCTGGACATGAGATAAATGAAAAGCCCATTTTTGCTGGGAGCTCGGGACTGATATGTTTCATTTAAAGGTACTCTGTCTCACTTTGCTTTCCCCTTGAGGAAGCTATGCAAATTGTAACAAAACTTAGGCTGAATATATAAACAACTCTCTCCCCTTCCCCACATCCAATTTCCCCGCAACATGGTGGAGACTCACTTTCAGTTTGGTCCACCAGCTTCAAACAGCTGAAAATGTATTTTTTGTTATGGAAAATATATTTCACAGCGATTTAGATGGTACAATTATTCTCTACACTCAAATGCTTGTTTTCTCACATAAACTGAAATTGAGCGAACAGTGTAGAATTTCACCAAACAGGAAACGGCCATATTGAACTCAAGCCCCTGTCATTATTGGTTGTGCTCGAGGAGGAGATTGCCACGCCTCTCAGTGACATTGATGGAAGAGAGGGAGGGTGCAACTTTCCCATTTGACAACAGAAGCGGACCGTCTTTTGTTGTCAAATAGAAAGGCTGCATTTTCAGAATGCGATTTTGTTTGGGCACAAAACATTTTTTGGGGTGAATAACATTATGGAAAACACTATCATTTAACTATTATGGAGATACATTATGGATATTTTCTGAAATATATTACATAAAACATATACAAATATTACATAATGCTCCTTTATGGTTAGGGTAAGCCATAAGGTTAGCAGTGTGGTTAAGGTTAGGTTTAAAATACACATTTTGAAAGACAAATTGCAGAAATGGGCAGGATTCATTACTTTGTGGATATGGAAGCTAGTAACAACACTCCGGGGACCGTAAAACCCTTGCTATTATAAGGCAATATAATAGCCTCGACTAACCAATGGGATAGCTGTTGAAGAAAAAGCGGCCTCCCCTTACACTAATGCAAGACAATTATAATTATCACTGACCTTATGCATAAAGGCAGGGGTTAGGTGACAAAGTTACCTTGGACAACCACAGGGAAAACTGTAGGCACGACTGGTGAACTGTCACTCAGATGTATCAGCAAGCAGTAAAGGAGAGATATTTCATCTCCGAGCTTTCCAGCGGCTCAAAAGGCTGATGTGAAATAGCGGTGTAATAACGGTGTTATTGTCGAAGCCGATATGACTCAACAGTGGAGAATGCCTTCCCTCTTGTCCAAAAGGTCTTGCAAGAAACATAGAACCGTTGGTAACGAATGATCTGTTTTTGGTCACACCACTTCTCAGAAATGCACCACTTGTTCCATACAGTGATAGGATCCTGTTGAAATTGCGTGGCTTCATAACAAACTGCAGTCTGTATGCCTTTGTAACTGTGGACAAGACCCATGTGCGCCAGTTGCCTGCTTTTGCGGTGAGTCGCCCACAAGTCGGATGACACTCGCCTGCCAGGGGTGCTGATAGGGCCCTCTGGCAGCATTATGGTGAGTTGCCCCTCTGCACCCTTGGCAAGACACGGACGTGGCAGAGACTTTTTTATTGAAAGTGGTTGGGTCAAAACACTGAGGTTCGGGAGGGGGGGGGGGGGTTCTGTGCTCAACCAAGAGCGGACAGGACACAATGTGGACTATTGACTGCCCCTCTCTGCCACTGGGGATGTACCCCTAGGTCAGTTGGGTTAGATGCGGCTGCAGCGAAGGGCCACTTCCCCCACTGCAGGCCTCTGTTAGGAGGCTTCACAGTGCAGAAAACCCTGGTGTCAGCATGTAGCCTTCTTCCTGCCATGAAGCCTTGGCTCGTGGAGGGGTAGACCGGGTTGCCATGGTTCCTGGGTCTACAGGGCACCCTCTATCTGTCAAAGTTCGCACTTCTGCAGTATGGCAACAGTCACCCAAAACAGATCCTTCGGCTCAACAGGAAAGTCAAGGAATTTGGCTTTCTCCTTGTCCGAGTGATTGTACAAGTTGAGCCACAAGGCTCTCTCTCCCACCACAGCAAGGCTGATGGAACACCCACAGCCTTGAATGGCACCTATGAATGCCCAGAGTTTAAGATCTGTAATGACACAGATCTCCTCCCAAAGGGCCTAGCTGGCTGGCTGTGCCAATCACTAGTTGATTACCCATCACGGCCTGGTACTAGAGCAGGGACGTTACTGAATGTGTCGCAGACACATAGACTTTCTTGAAGATGGATGTGGAAAAGCGCTCCTTCTGCCCAGGGAGAGAAGTGCCGGTCAGTTACGAGGCATTGGGGTTGAGGTGGTTGGCCAGGGATGGCTCAGGGGTTTGCTGAAGCTCATCTCCAACCATCTTCCATGTCCTTAACATCCATGTTAGCAAAATGTCTGGTTTAGACTTTGAGTGACAAAAGTTTGTCCCAGTTGCTTTTAGATTCTGCCACGCAAGCTAAGAATGCTGGGAGGAATTACTTTCCCAGGTCGGTGTGAGAGGGGATTCTGCTCTCGTCGATCCAGTCTCTTTTGGCGCTGCCACCCGCTATGGGTGCAGGCCACTCAATACTGAGCCTGACTGCTGGCCCTTTTGCAGACATCGATTTGCCTGCATTTCTCATTGGCCACTGATGCTCCACTGAGGGCGGAAGAGGGCCTTGAGCAGTCTGCCTGAGACTCCTCTTCCTCATTTTCCTCCTCTTCTTGGTGGAAAAAGTTAGCCATGCCCTTGTCATCTTCCTCATCGATGACAAGGTCCCCACCCTGCTCCCCAGCTACTAGATCTTGAAACAGCAGGTGGAAGTTCTCGGGGTTCCCACTCATCCCCTCAGCCCAGGTGGGTTGGGGTTTTGGGGGTTAACCCCGGCTGAAATATGTGAGGAAGATGAGCCTTGTGGAGGGGCTGCTCTAGGGAGTCTCCGTTTGAGGGCGTTCAAAAGAAAATCCCTACAGTGCACCCAGGAGTGCTGCCTTAGCATACCCAAGCCACAAGCAGGCAACACACAGAGAGTGTGTATCCTTCCCTGCTATAGTGGCCCTGCATGGACATGGGTGTGCCGGTGTTGCGGCAGGAGTCCTGCTCGGTTCTCCCTGTGCAGCAGCAGCAGCCTCCATGGTTACAAGAATAGTATTCCTTGTAGTAGGAAGGAATGCACGTGTGGTGAGCTTGCTTTCCAGCGAGCTAGCCAGGTCAGCCTAAGCCTTGCAGCGTGGGCGTACCAAGTGTCAATGGTTAGCCGTAAGCTAGCACTATCAGGAGAAAGCGTGTGTCAATAGTTAGCTGTAAGCTAGCACTATCAGGAGAAAGCGTGTGTCAATAGTTAGCCGTAAGCTAGCACTATCAGGAGAAAGCGTGTGTCAATAGTTAGCCGTAAGCTAGCACTATCAGGAGAAAGCGTGTGCTTTGTTCCTGTCCTTCAACGAGAGGAGAATCTAGAAAGAGAACCTAGGCTGGTTGACTTTGTTCTTCCCCACAACAATTAGGCCTAAGATGTTAACCCCTCTATAAAGAGAACTCTCAACAGTTCATCATAGCATTACAAAACCTTGATAGATGTGATAAATGTAATAAAACCATCAATCATCAAATTATCAATCGTGACAATGTCTTTACTCACGACCACTGGCGTGAAGTTCAGCGTGTCCACCGGCGACCATCAACCTTTGTTGTTCTCTCTCTCTGTGTAGGAACATATGCAAGGCAGCAGCATGGTCCTCGCCCCCAGGCTAGCGCTAGTGAACTCAAACTAGCGAGATAAACGTGGTAAAGTTTTACACAGGTATCTTTCTCCTTCGTTGCCAGAGGAACTCAAGCCTTTGCCGGTCACGAGAGTGCTGGTTTCCTTGTGGAGTCGTCCCTGATGAGGTAGATTATTTACACCACGGTGATGCTTTCAACATACTTCACTGATTGTAGCTAGTAAAACATGGTCGAAACAAAAACTAGTGAAATAACCTGAACGAGTAAACTTAGACCCTGCAAGTTTTTATTATACTCAAACTTTTACGGTATGCAAAAACAGAGATATTGGCGTGCTCGATTTCCCGTGCCTGTGGTGGCTAGCTCTTTTAGCCTCTTTTATGATTTTCCTTCACCCTGCCCTCAGACCAATTCCTCACAGCTGATTGTCCGTGGTTGGTATTTCCACTGGAAGCCCAGTGACTGGCAGTGGGAGAGTACGGAGCAGGATGGAACTGGCCGACATTATGCACATTTTCTCATTGATGAAACATTTGATCTCAGTACAGTTTTATGTTCCCAAAACAAGAATCATATACAAACAGAGTGGACTAAGTTTTGTAGATTTTGCCCTTTGCCAAAGTTTTAAAAAATGGCATTGTTTAGGCGTGCAAGGGCGATTTGAGTTATTGCACATGCACACTTCAGAGTAGGTGTTCCCTAATGTATATATGCAAATACATGCTAGAACGAACCAATAGGATCTCGCTAGTCAGTTCTTGACTCTGCCCACCTCCTTGCTTGTTCTGGCCACTATGCTTCCCTTTGCTCCCTTTGGAAATGACAGGTTATGGTGTTTCTTGGGTTAGTTATACAAATCATTGCTTATACCTCTTTATAAAATCCGGTGCAAATTTCTCTGGCATATGGAGATGGAGAGATAAATTAAGTATTGTGTGTAGACGCAGCTCCAAACACTAGCAATGTCTCCACACACTAACACACAGTTAGCTACAATTTATTTCAAGACATTTTGCTAGATTATATTGCCTTAAAAGACATCCAGTAATTGTAGCTCAAGCAAGCTTCTCAGCTAGATGTCTGGTTAAGTAGCTGGGTAGCCATCTGGCATAGCTAGCAGCCTACAAGTGAGCGATGAAGCTAGCTAAGAAAGCCTGCTGAGTGAAGAAAAATACACTAAAACAGAGGACATGTGCAAGAGGCACAGAGGTAGGTCAATTGGCACTTGGTAGCTAGTTATTGGATGTTGTTGTGGGCATAACTTTGCCTGCTATGATTTTCAGGACACCATTTCCTCCTATTTTATATGTGTATTGTGTGTGTGTGTGTGTGTGTGTGTGTGTGTGTGTGTGTGTGTGTGTGTGTGTGTGTGTGTGTGTGTGTGTGTGTGTGTGTGTTGGTGAGGAGGTCATTCTGCCACTCCCTATTTTTAGTTGAGATAACACCCCTGCTGTGTGAACTTGTGCATAAGCGGAGTATGTGGATAAGTTTGGAGCTTGGCTGAAAGGAAGTCTTCCTTCTAATTTCGTACTCCCTCATCAGTCATTATTACCATAGGTTAAGTGAGTGATTTGATCATTCATTACCGGGTGTGATTCCAGTCAGTCAGTGTAAAGTGCTGATTGCCAGTGTCAGGTTCTATGGGCAGGTGGCCTAAACTGTACAAGTTCAAAACAATTACACGGCTGACAACACTTATCAAAACATACAGTGTACTGGTTTCCTTGTAACCAGATGCCAAAACAGCATAGTGACTCCCAGGTTATGTCCGAAATGGCACCCTCCTCCCTATATTGTCCACTACTTTTGACCAGACAGCTCAGTGGGTCTGCAGTGGGAGGACAGTGGGGTGTGTGTACGCAGCCACAGAAAAAGCAACACACTCTCACACAGACACAGCAAACTCTCAAGTTGTTTTCACGACAAGAAAGACTCAAACGTTTAGGGTCAAATGGTTGGTGATGTCAGAGGAGTCTCAGTAGAGGCATGGTGGGGCTGTCGCTCAACGCGACAGGTTTTATAAACCCTTTTCTCATAGGATTCCTTAACGGGTGCAAAAGTGCAAAAACATACAAAGTAATCTGCTGTCATGGAGCAACTGTGGTTTCCTCTCAAAAAATGTAAGTTGATCAAGACCTATTCCATATATTGATCCTTGACCTTTAACTCAGCAGACTTGTAAGGTGACGCCTTGTGGTAACTCCACAGTTGTCAAATTGTGAGTTGTTTCTGTGTCACAGATCAATTGAACCAAACAGCGATAGTCGATTTCATTTATATTCATAATTACAAGTATACAATGTGGCCTGTCTGATTGTCAACCTCAGAATGGGCCTCCATGCTGCTTGCCTAGAGACACACACACACAAAAAGCCTTTCACATTGTAAGAGCTCTGGCTACAGAGAAAAAAATACTTTTGAATTCCCATTATTGCCTATTTACAAACCTCGCAGCCAGTATGTCATTTGGCACATGGCTATTTTCTTCAATAAACAATGTGCTATTATTCTTATGAAGAACACATTTGTTTTAAATGTCACCCCGAGCAATGAAATAGAAAAAATATGTGTCTGTAATGAATAGAGTCATGCTAAAGCCAATCCATCCTCTCATCCCATCATCCCATATGAAAAGGGCCACACAACCTGATGTCACTATCTATTTTAGGGTCGTTTGTAACACTATGAGGTACTCAGACCGTCTCCTATCCATCTTTCCCTCCATATGATATGCATCTAGTTAAGCTCTGCGGACGTCACCGTGCGTCTCCCCTCCCAAAATAAGGAGTGGCGGTATGGTGTTCTTTTCAGGAGCTACAACAACAGAAAGACTGTGCTCTGAATTTTCATGAGTACGGCCCGACTCCCTACTCCCCGATGTGATTGATCCAGTGTGTACTCTGGCATCAGGGTGAGTTCAGCACTGGTCATAGGGTGGTTAAGTCTGGAGCAGTAAGTTATGGAGGGTCACAACTCGGGTGTTTTATGTTGTTCTTTGGGGTCAAGGTGGAGCCCGCTGGGTAATTGGTCCACTGTCTCTGCCTCAAAACCACAGAGAGTTTCATTGATCATATGAGAGGGGATATTGCCGTGGCCAGGTTCCATGAAGGCCTAAAGAAAGGAATTAGCACAATTTGTGTTGGGTTGGTTTTCCACCATGGTGAAGCAGTACAGTCCTTGTTAAAGCAGTTGCAGTGGACAGAGAGTTGTGTAAAGGAAGAGTTGTGTTGCATGTGTCTGCCATCTATTGGACTACTGTGAAACACCAAGTAGAAAACCAAAGAGAAGATGGGTGTCGCGCTGTACTGACATTTTAGTTGAGAATGTCAGTGAAATGGATGTGTTGGATGATTTTTTACTACACTCAGGTCTAATATTTACTGTATGTTACATGCATTATTGCAGGTTTACATACACTTCTGAGTCACTACAACTACAGTGAATGAGGGGATCATATCACTCGGTGTCAGTCACTACCACAAAAGTTGCGAGGAATAAATATGAATAAGTGTCCACCAAATTTTTTAATGAACCTATCATCTTCAGAATGGATGGAAAATGACTGTATGGTCATGTAAATGAAATATATACTACATGACCAAAAGTATGTGGACACCTGCTCGTTGAACATCTCGTTCCAAAATCATGGGCATTAATATGGAGTTGGTCTACCCCATTGCTGCTATAACAGCCTCCACTCTTCTGCGAAGGCTTTCCACTAGATGTTGAAACAGTACTGCAGGGACTTGGTTCCATTCAGCCACAAGAGCATTAGTGAGGTCGGGCACTGATCTTGGGCGTTCCAATTCATCCCAAAGGTGTTCGATGGTTTGGGGTCAGGGCTCTGTGCAGGCCAGTCCAGTACTTCCACATCAATCTCGACAAACCATTTCTGTATGGACCTCGTTTTGTGCATGGGGGAATTGTCATGCTGACACAGGAAAGGGCCTTCCCCAAACTGTTGCCACAAAGTTGGAAGCACAGAATCATCTAGAATGCCATTGTATGCTGTAGCGTTAAGGTTTCCCCTCACTTGAACTAAGGGGCCTACCCTGAACCATGAAAAACAGCCCCAGACCATTATTCCTCCTCCACCAAACTTTACAGTTGGCACTATGCATTCTGGCAAGTAGCGTTCTCCTGCCATCCGCCAAACCCAGATTCATCCGTTGGACTGCCAGATGGTGAAGCGTGATTCATCACTCCAGAGAACCACTCCAGCTGACGCTTGGCATTGTGCATGGTGATTTTAGGCTGATGTGTGGCTGCTTAAACATGGAAACCCATTTCATGAAGCTCCCGACAGAACAGTTCTTGTGCTGACGTTGCTTCCAGAGGTAGTTTGGAACTCGATAGTGAGTGTTGCAACCGAGAACAGGCAATTTTTACGCTTTACACGCTTCAGCACTCAGTGGTCCCATTCTGTGAGCTTGTGTGGCCTACCGCTTCGCGGCTGAGTCATTGTTGCTCTTAGATGTTTCCATTTTACAATCACAGCACTTACAGTTGACCGGGGTAGCTCTAGCAGGGCCGAAATTTGACGAACTGACATGTTGGATGGGTGTCATCCTATGACGTTGCCACGTTGAAAGTCACTGAGCTCTTCAGTGAGGCCATTCTACTGCCAATGTTTGTCTATGGAGATTGCATGGCTGCATGCTCGATTTTATACACCTGTAAGCAACGGGTGTGGCTGAAATAGCCAAATCTACTCATTTGAAGGGATGTCCAAATACTTTTGTATCTATAGTGCAGATGAGGGTAGGACATTGGCATTCTAATAGTATCCATCTAACAGCAACATTTTTGTGTTTTCTGTAATGAGAAACAGTGGTTTGTAACCTTAAAAAAAATACCCCAACCTTTATTAAAATAACTCACTTATATCCTATAACATATGTTGCGGTGGTAGCCAGGGTTGGCCGCCAGGAAAAAGCGGGATCAGGCGAGTGCAGGAGTCAGCCCCAGCACGTGCCTCCATGGGCCCTGGTGTCTGTCCTGGCTCCTGCCACAGCCTCTCCTCCTCCACTGAGCCCTCCAGGCTGGGGATCAGGTCACCTCAGTCCCCATACCCCTTTCCTTCTTCCCCCAGAGCCAGACACCACCATGACAACTCACACAGAGAGCCCTAACCACCACAGTGCCACAGTAGAGTACATAAACAAACAGGCCAAACCAGTCCAGTCCACACAGGTCTTCTCTGCTGCTCTGCCATTATGTCGACTCATCAGACCCACGCTAGCTGGTTAGTCATAGGAGCTTCCAGTGTAAGGCAAGCAGCTCGTCTTGGCTTTGCAGAGGGAATCTGGCAAGAGATGTTTGCTCATTTGTCCCCACACATGTATGTGGTTTTGTAGTGCAGCAGCGCAGGGAGTAGGGACTGCTGCTCCAGCCTTTCTTGACTGTCCATATTATTCAGCTTGTTGGAATCTGTGCTGTCCTCCTACACACTCTACTCTGCCCAGTACAGTCTGTACACGCTGTCCCATTGTCCATGTTCAGCTAAACTTAGCTACTCTCACACATCTACCCAATGTGTCTGTCCTATGGTCCTTCAAATAATCCCCCACGTCAGACAGTTTGTAATGTCCTTCCAGATTGGCTAATTGCCTTTACCTCTGTGGGTATGTCTTTACAGATGCTGGTCTAACCATCATATTATTGTCATCTGTTTTCTTGTTTGTGCACACGCACGGATGCACACACGCACACACACACACACACAAACAAACATTCCAAATATTCCTCCATTCCTTTTCACATCTGACCACAGGTCTGACCTCTTGGCCTCTATTTTATCAAATCAAAGTTTTTTGGTCTCGTACACAGATTTGCAGATGTTATTTCAGGTGCAGCGAAATGCTTGTGTTTCTAGCTCCAACAGTGCAGTAATTCCTAATAAATACAAAAAAAGAACAATAATCCAGGGAATTATCTCCTCAGTACCTTTAGAGCCGTCCGTGTAGAAAGGCTGGGCTCCTGATGAATGTCACTCCTTCCTCCATTGTCTGAAGCATTGGAAAGCTCTGCCTGGGCCTCAACCACGGGGATGATTACAGCCCCATCGTTTGAACATTGCTGTCATCTGCTCCACCAACAGCGTCTCATGTCCACTAGGCTGACTTAGTGGGAGTAGAGAGAACCGTTCTGGTTCAGTGACTAACCTAATTAGGGCTGTGGTTCCTGGTTCCTAGTGCCTATGTACCCTTTCTCTCTCCCCTGACTCACCCCTTTTTTCTGCACTCTCAATCACTGTACCAGAAATGACTTCTGTCCCACTTTTCCTCCAAATGAACACAAGTTAAATTCATCAACCAACCTGAAGCTTTCACTTGCCCGCACACAAAGAAAAGGCTTCATAAGTAAAAACAAGATGGTTTATTTAGTACCGTAACACCTTTCGCAGTCTATAAAGTAAGAAAAGGAAATGTAATACACACCATGAACCTATGGGTAAGTGTTACATTCAACTGTTAAATCCTTCAATGGTGTTTCACCTCTCCATGTCTACACATGCACTTTCAATTCACAATCACATTCTATTGTCTTTCAGCATGAGAGCATGCTTACATTACACGATACAGTATGTGAGTCTTCACATCAAGCTCTGTGTGCCAGATGCATGCGTCCACTCATGGCTTGTTACATCAATTTCTATTACATGTAAACTGACTGGGAAGTGTGCCTTAGTTTCATACAATAAAAAAAAGCGATTAAGCAGCTTGTGGTCTGTTTATCTTCATGGAAACGGAACGAAAATGAACAAAAGTTAGTTACAATGTGTTGTGTTTATCAGGAATTACTTGTGTTATACCTCCCAATGGTGTGCATGCACATCCTTGTAGTTAAACACCTAAATAATCTTCCTTTTCTCCTCCATGCACTCAGAATTCAAATGTCTCTTCATGTTAGGACGGTAAGTTATAGTACGGTGGTAGTACTGTGTGGTAGTAATGTGTAATTGGTAGTACTTTGTGGCTATTATGTGACGGTGCTGGTAGTACTGTGGTAGAACTGTGTGGCTATGTGTGGTGGTGGTGGCATGTCCTAAACTCAGAACCAGAACTCGGAAACGAAGATGTGGACATTGACGATGTTCCGATGAGACACCACCCCAGAGGTGACATAGTTCATAGCCAGCTTCAACACCATGTTTAGCGAGCCAATCAGGGGCTTCACCTGTCGGACGACACCTAAGGGAGACAGAGAGGGATAGTCAGAGAGTGAAGGGTACCAAACGTACTGGGTAAGGGGGGGTGTTATGACTGACCATCAAGTTAGCTTAATTAAAACAGTTTTATTTAGTTTGCAGTCATCCTTACAGGGGATAGGAAACCTTTCTCTACATTTTTTTGCATTCCTACTCGTAACATACTGTATGGAAGTTCTAGAATGAAAAGTGGCAGCAGGGATGGATCGATGTTGTTTTCTTCTCATCACGTGCAGCAATACTATTACTGGAGCCTGGTGACGTGCTGACCTCATACGATGAGAGGAATGTCAAACCTATTGATGTGAATCAGGCTTTTATTTCTCTCCTTCATCCCTCTCTCCCTCCCTCCCTCCATCCACCCGTCCCCCACCTTCCTCCCTCCAACCGCCAACCTCCCTTGGAGGACAAGCAAAAGAGACACTCTCCTATCACGGTAACAACGTGGGGAAAACACAACACCACTGCTTTAGACCGAGACCCAAGAATGACCGAATGCACATGGAATTTGTTGGAAGCTCTTTTTAAGTGAACATGCGATTACAGGGTGAAAGAACGACCGTGTTTATCCAGGCTGTCAGCAGGCCCTTTCTCTGCGGAGAGCTGGTGACATTTCAGCTCAGTCCTGTTTGAACAGCCATCGCCCAGCGTGCAGCCAGGCAGCACAATCACTGCACTGTCCATTCACTGTTGTCTTTCTCTCTATCTATCCATCTCTCTTGTTCTCTCTCGACGGTTTCTCACACAGAGAGACAGGTATTAGATGAAGTAGGTATTGGTCTTATAATTCAAAAATATATTGAATTCAATGCGGTAAAGTCTATCAAAAGTACAGCTTGATGAATTATCTTAAATCAAATCAACAAGATGCCATCACTCAATGTGACTCATGAAAAGCCTTTGTACCACAATTGTCATAAACCAGTGAGAGACATTTGGTCATGGGTATTTCCATGTTAAAAGCCCCATGAGCACTAACATATGAAGTTCATATGAGCACATAAAATTGGATGTCAAACGAAAGCTAGAGAAACTAAGGCTTTTATACATTTTTCTACGGTTTCCATCCTAAAAATTAGGAATATGCGAAGGCTTTGACTTCTGGTCAAACAGATGGAAAAGGGGTCTTAGAAAACAGAAAAAGTCATAAAAGGTATTTGAAATACATCAAAACACAATAATGTTGGAGTAAAGACCCCTACCAACTAATATCAACATGTTATATTTAGTTTTGCAGACATTATTTGGCATACGTTGACTAAATATTGCCTATTGTCTTGTCATTACAAAATCAGTAACATAATGACTGAATTGGCTACAGTGGGAATTCATTGTAGTAACAAACCACAGTTGGGTCACCTACTACTGTCCTCCCTTCCACTGGCATTCTGTTATGACCGGTCTGGACTAACCAAATGTGGTCTTGTTTGGAGGTGGAGCTCATTCAAATAATAGCCCGTGTGTATTATAATACCCAAACATGTAAAGGAAGATGTAAACATTTTTCTATCATGAAGAGAAGGACATTCATAATTATGCATTTCTGTATGGTACAGATCAAATACCCATGATTTCATTCTGTTACCATCAGTCTGTTAATGGGTGTTAATCCACTTCACTTACAGATGTAGGATCTTAATTTGAGCACTCTTTCGTTGCTGAGAATTTTCCTGAACAAAAGGAAATGTAAACTTGTAGTGTATTTGAGGTTTAAAAATGTTTCTAACATTTGTAATTTCCACGTTGACATTTCAGACTTGATTTGCCTATTAATTATAATCCACATCATAGTTCACATTTCCTGTTGCTGCAGGATTATTTTCCTTGCTGTAGCAAACTGGCTCAAATTAAGATCCTACATCTGTATTATAGTTCAATAACCAAAACATGTTTTTTTTTCAAATTTAAGGTGTTATATCATAGCTGGCACCCCCCTTTTCTGCAGATATTTAAGAGTTTTTGTAAAACATGGTCATATAAAAAACAGGGAGATTTTACAGTCCATCTGTTACCAAACTTTACATCTGCACTGTTCTTCGAGTAAATGTGATTTTGGAAACTGTGGAAATAAAAAGTATTCTTTGTGCAGAGTTGCATGGTTTGTTTAACTTTGCAATCAATGGTTTTTGTTTGGCATACTTTTAAAGTGAAAAATCGGAGTCTCAGCATCCTCCTGTTTCTGTGGAATTGCCCTCATTCTCACCATAGGGCAAACGATGAAGATCAAGGGTGAGCTGGTTGCTGCAAATGTCCTCTGGGGTGGACACTAGCATGGTGTGGGGTTAGAATCTAGACCCTCTCTAAAACGCTAACATTATTTTCTCTTCTCCTCTCTTGCCTTCTCCCTGTCTCATCTTCTCCTCTTCCTAACGGCGCCTGCCTGATATTTGTGGCACCATCATTGAGGCCCGCGAGGGTAAATGAGTCCCATGTGTTGGACGACGGGAAGCGGACTGGTCTGTCACGCGATACAGCCATGAAGGCAGGCAGGCATTCCTTCAGGGATCCATCTTTAGACGGCAGCAAGAGAAGCTCAACCAGAGTCAGTCTAACTGAGCCTACCCTCTCGTCCCCTCTCCCTTCTCCCAGTCAGTCTGGATCCCTGCGGCCACACAGAAGATTCCAGAAGATTCCAGCGATAAGTGCCTGAAGAGTGTGGAATAGGGCCCTTCTTACCAGGGTTGCCCCCTTGTTTTGGTGTTTTGGTACTCTGTTGCGTAGTGACACAGGGCTGAGAGATTGAGGGGAGCGGGACGGGGGTTTTATTGTTTCCAAACCGTCAGCTTCATCAGAGAGAAGGAACCTCTGTGTGAACTCAACGACAGTGCTGCAGCACTAATGTTCAGAAAAATAAAGGACATGGAAAAACAGATTGGGGCTTTGCGTATATGAAACAATTATTATCATCACCAGCAAATGGAGGTGGCATGCTGTTCAGTTATACAAGTGCCAAATATTCACTCAATCCGGAGAGATAATGTCGACATAAAGTTGACTGAGTTTGGGAATTGATCCACTGCATGTGAGTCGTTGACGTACAACAAGATATACTACCAATGCAACATGTGCACTGTGTGCAATGCATGAGAAGAAACAGAGTTCATGAAGTTCAAATTTGCCCATGTAACTTCGAAGTTAGTCAGTTCACAGGGTTCAATATTGGATGAACTGGAAGACCCAATCAAGACGAGCGAGAGCGAGACGAGCACAATGAAACATCTCATTCATTATAAATACAGTATGGCGCACCACAATACGGCATGGGTTTCACTTTCTCAATAGCCCTGTTTTATTGGGAGTAGAGCAATGGTTTCAGATCATAAATGTGACCCGAATCCAATGGAGGCTCTAAATGTTTTTTATTACAGGGGTCAGCTGGGGCCAAGTTTGCTGCTGGCGCAAACAAAATATCTCAAGGACAAATGAAAATCGGAGGGACAAACAAGCGAAATGTTACATTATTTTACATTTACATGATGTAAAAAAAAAAATACACTAGACAATGTAGGATTCAACTAAATGTTGCCCTGAGCATCCACAGTCAAAAATCCTCAATATCTAAATGGCATTGCACAACTCTGTTACGCCTGTAGGCGTCTCATGGCTTTCTCAGGTGCGGTGCTCAGTTCTACTGTCAGCAGCTTTACATGTCGTCACTGATCAGTGAGGTGCAGCAGCTGAGTCCCCTGATTGGCTCAACATAGCTCAGCAAGTGGCAGAGTGATGTAGTGCATGCAGTGCGTGTTCCTCTTAATCATCCCAAGTTTTAATTGCGCAGTTAGACCAGCCAGATGTTACACCTGAAGAGGCTCGTATGAAGGGCTCTATGCTTCAGCATGTTTCACATCCACAGCACACAGAGGACTGTATCCTCCACGAAGACAAGGCATCTACAGTGACAGCTGGAGCTCAACATACTAGCTATGAATCTGAGGTGAAACCAAACCACCACAACCACATAATCATTGCAAACATTTCACTCGGTCACGAGCTGTGGTGAGGTGAAAACCTCAAAGCTACCAGGTTTTACTTTGATGCAATCATATCGTGAGTACCTGAGGTGTAGGCCATTACACATAAACAATAAAAAAGACCAGATCTCTCACTGATATCATCTCTCCTCTACTTTGTGTATCTAGTACATTCCAGGATATGATTGTACGCCTACAGTACGTCTGAAAGTGCTCTGCTCTGCTATCCCTGGGAGTGCGTTGAGGTAGTATATCTGGGAGTGCGTTGAGGTAGTATATCTGGGAGTGCGTTGAGGTAGTATATCTGCCGCAGGGTGCAGAGGTGACCCCACCATGTTCCAACCTCCATCAAACACACAGCTGCACAAACCCCCTGTTCCCCAGAACATTCCGGCACACCATAAGTGTGGCCTGTAAGTAGAAAAAAGCGTTAACACTAGAGGCGCAGAGGCAGTCATTTTGACTGCATATGAATTTAAAATTGAAATATCTCTTATATTTTTTAAAGTCATGCTGCCCTCCTTCCTTGAATTTTCATAAATAAGTATATATATATTTGTTTTAACCTTTATTTTACTAGGCAAGTCAGTTAAGAACAAATTCTTATTTTCAATGACGGCCTAGGAACAGTGGGCAGAATGACAGAATGACAGATTTGTACCTTGTCAGCTCGGGTATTCGAACTTGCAACCTTTCGGTTACTAGTCCAACACTCTAACCACTAGGCTACCCACATATGTTGTTAGAATTTAGATATCACCATTGGTGATTTTAGCATGTAAATCTTGGTAGGGCAAACTAAAGCCACTACACCACACAACACTAAACAACACATTAACAATGAAAGCTCATACAATATTCAATGATTACTTTTCTCTAAAAATAGGTTATAGGCTACACCACCAAGTCAGAACAGTAGGCGAAATTAAGAGGGGAAAATATACCAAATTATTAGGGTGAAGCACATGAGCTACTAACAGCTTACTACACAACATACACTTAGTATTACTTTCTCAGCTACAGTATACATATCTCCCTGGCATATTACATCATCTATGCAGCAGCATACAATACATTTTTGGACTCACCTTGTTGTGCTGTGATCACTTGAATTGGAAGGTGGCGCGGCAGTCCTTCGTGGACAGATTTTGTCATTAAACTTTGTCATCAAAGTCTGGCATTCTCTGGATTTATGGTGCTATCAAGACCACTGAGAACTCGGAAAAACAGGGTTGAATCATGATGACGTCAGTGATCTTCAGGTCGTAGCTCTTGAGCACTGATACGTTCCATCTATAATTTATTTTCATTATTTCTCTTCATATGACAAGGATTAAAGAAGATTTTCCAGTAGATTGTCGACTTGATGATGACTGCTAGCTAAGATTCAGTCCAATCAAAGCTGCTGTAGATATAACGTGATGTAACGTAATTTTATCTGTGGCCAATGACCTTGAGCCTTCTTGGGTGGGCACTTCTAATGCATCTCTATGGCAGCACCCAAGAGGAATGAATTTTCAGAGCTCTACCCTTAGATTTGGCGGTGACGTAGTGTCCCCACGAGTGACAGAACACTGAGTCGATCACGGCGCAACTAGAGAACATTACCAACCCCTACCCTCCATATTTTCCAATTGGCTGCCCCACCACCAGAGAAAGCACTGAGGTAGTCTGAAACACCTGCATTTTGGAGCGGCCTTACTCAAGAAAGCAAAAAAGATAAATTATTAACTCAATATTTTTTTTTTTTAATTACATTGTTTGCATTCAAATATTAATAACAAAATAACATGCAAAACACGCAACCCTGATTTTTTAAAGCTAAAAATGTGGGTCTCAAAACAGGTGGGGCTCTGCCCTGAATGACTGGTCGCCACTGGATATCACGAACGGAATTTGTGTTATAACAAGTTTTAGGAGGACATGTCATTTCTTTCCCTTGATTGCCAAAAAGTGACTTTTTCTAATCATCCTATAGAGTCACATGCAGGTAAGACGTTTTGATTTCTATCAGAGGAGCCTGGTGGGAGGAGCTATAGGATGACAGGCTCATTGTAATAGCTGGAATGGAATCAATGGAATGGAGTCAAACGTGGTTTCCATGTTTGATGTGTTTGATACATTCCATTAATTCCATTCCAGCCATTACAATGAACCCGTTCTCATATAGCCCCTCCCACCAGCCTCCTCTGAGTTCTATATAGTATAAGATAGAGCAGATTCTGAGGTTTCCAAAACACTTACCCTTGCTAAATACATTTCAAAATGTACATTTTTCCATGAATAACCGCTGTTCTTTTGCGCTCCACACATGAGATCCCCTACAGTAACATAAACTAATAAAAATGTTATGGTGTTCTTTGATTGTTACCCAAGACCTTCATGAACACAACCAAAGGATACTTTTTCTGATAGGATATGGGAAATGTACTTATTAGACAGTTAGAATGTTGCAGTCAAAATGGCTGCTCATTGGCGTAGTAGGGGGGTATTTTATGTGTTAAATACATGGTAGCAGAGGAGACACTGCCACAAAACAAAGTGAAGCAAATGTCAGGAGGCTGCGAGGAATATAATATTAAAGGGTTACATGTAAACAGTACAATTTCGGGGTTTTCTGGTTTCTACAACTCGGCGAGGAAGTGTATGACAAAATCCAAAATGAACGGGTTTAACACCAGAAACAAATGAAAAGCATGCGTCGGCCTTACCACAGTATTGTATAATGACACGCTGGCCGTGGTGCGATGCATACTCCGTGCTGTAAAACCATTGGACAAAGGCCAGGCAGAGCACGCTACGGCCCAGGCCCAGTCCGCTCTGAGAGAGGCATAGGATTAGCATGAAACCCCTTGGGGACCGGACCATAGGGCACGGGCCTGACTGGCCTTTCTTGTGTGTTTGGTATAGCTCCTGATCACAACCAACTGACCGATGGTTGGGCAGTCCAGCCAGGCTGTCTAAACAGTCCCTTGACCACTCCAAAGGAGACGCGAGCACTGAACACCCCCAGTCTGAAAGGCCAGCTCGTGTGGTTTGGTATTTCAAGGTCATTTAGCAATGAGTCACAGTTACAGATCAAATGAACCGTTGGACGCATGCAATCATGCTCCACTGCTTGTGACATCATTGAAAAAAGTAGCTACAGTAGCTGGAAGGAAAAGATTGCTGCTTTTCTTGGACTTTCTATGTTCAGTGGTTGTTTAATGGATGAGTAGCATTGATGGTATAGTAACATATAGTCACATTATCTTTATTGTGACCTTCACATCGTAGTAAAAGTGACCTTGTACAGTAACCTAAACTACCGCTGAGGAGCATAGGACAAATTAGACAAAAGCACTCTATGTCTAGAAACATGACATTAAAACCTACAACAGAAGTTGATGCTGGATTTGGTGGACTTCCTGGAAACATTGATTTATCAACATGCGCATTTCCTGAATGTCTTTTGGATCCATATTTGATGAACGGATACAGTATGTCAGTATCCCTGGATACCTTTCATTACATTATCTGTATTGGCCAAAAATATATACATAAAGCAGTGGCGGTCGGTGCCATTTAAGATGAGGGAGGACGATTTTTTTTCATGAGACTGGCCTTATTTCTATAACAGCATACTGGATGACTCTCATTCATATTCCATTCACCTAGTTCAATGTAACAGCGATAGGTTTAGGCTACTACATAATATTCAAATGTTCCCTATACCCATCCTGAGGTAGCCTATGAATGAAAGTTTACAACGTATGTGCAGATAGGTCGAGAGACAAATATGTGACATTCAATACCGCCTAGCACACTCTTGCCTGCATCTAGCTGATATAGGGTGTAATCATTAGTCCAATATTTGCAAACAAGAGTTTCTATTGGACAAATTAAGATATGTTAATCCCCGTTTTGTTCCATTTGCTTCCGTTTAAGAAATGTTTTTCAACAGAATTTGCGATCACACATAAACACAGTTCACTTTCATAGCAGCCACGTTGTATTCCTTCTCGCATCTATGCGCTCTCCTCCTCTCACCTCTTCCCTTCACTTGTTGACTTCAATGCACAACACATCAGCTATATGTGACCAGGCGAAAACACCTTTCCAAGCCAAACTGATACACACAGCCAACATCGTTCTCACCATATTCGCTAATGTAACATCATAGTCAGCATAGCTAATAGAACTAGCGCGTTACTAAACCCACTACAATCATGCAGTAACATTACAATGTACAGTCAGTAAGCAGTTACACCGGTGGGCCCCAGTGGCAATAAATTAGCAATACCAAAAGCTTACCTTGACTTGGAAAATTTCCAGTGTTGTATTGGTCACGTGTCATAGCCAGCTAGCTAACATAGCATCCCTCAGTTTGAGCAGGGTGTTTGAGTAGGCTAAACTAGCTAGCTGCATTTGATAGCTAAGTAAGTGTAACTAGAAGTGAAAACAAATGAGGAGATCTCTCTCACTATTCCTCTTTTGCTTCTCCTTCATTTTAGAAGATATTAATTTGTTCAAAACTATTGTCTTTCTCTCTCTTTGAGTCAACTACTCACAACATTTTATACACTGCAGTGCCAGATAGCTGTAGGTTATGCTTTCAATACTAGATTCATTCTCTGATCATTTTATTGGGTGGACAACATGTCTGTTCATACTGCAATAGTTCTAATAGTCTGGAGGGTGCCCTCTGGAAGTTGTTTAAGTCTAAAGAAGGCGGTGAGAACCATGAGCCTACTAGGTTTCGTATTGAAACCAATGTACCCAGAGGAGGATGGAAGCTAGCTGTCCTCCGGCTACACCATGGTGCTACCCTACAGAGTGCTGTTTGTATATGTATTTATTATGGATTATGGATCCCCATTAGCTGCTGACAAAGCATTACATTACATTACAATACATTCACAGATTTCACAAAATACTGTGTGCCCTCAGGCCCCTACTCTACCACTAGCACATAACTATAGTACTAAATCCATGTGTGTGTGTGTGTGTGTGTGTGTGTGTGTGTGTGTGTGTGTGTGTCTGTGCCAATATTTGTATTGCTTCACTGTCCCCGCTGTTCCATAAGGTGCTTTTTTTAATCTGTTTTTTAAATGCTGCTTACTGCTTGCGTCACTTACTTGATGTGGAATAGAGTTCCATGTAGCATGGCTCTATGTAGTACTGTGTGCCTCCCATAGTCTGTTCTGGACTTGGGGACTGTAAAGGGACCTCTTGTGGCATGTCTTGTGGGGTATGCATGGGTGTCCAAGCTGTGTGCCAGTAGTTTAGACAGACAGCTTGGTGCATTCAGCATGTCAATACCTCTCGCAGATAAAAGTAGTGATGAAGTCAATCTCTCCTCCACTTTCAGCCAGGAGAGATTAACATGCATATTATTAATATCTGTAACAGCAGATTTCATCCTCTTCGTCTGAAGAGGTGTAGCAAGGATCGGACCAATACGCAGCGTGGTAAGTGCCCATGACGATTTTAATAAGAAAAGCCTGAACACTATGAAATACAAAACAATAAACGATAACGTGAAATAACCAAACCGAAACAGTACCGTGTGGCGACAAACACTCACACGGAAACAAACACCCACAAACCAACAGTGAAACCCAGGCTACCTAAATATGGTTCTCAATCAGGGACAACGATAAACAGCTGCCTCTGATTGAGAACCATATCAGGCCAAACACAAAAATAGAAAAAACATAGAAACACAAACATAGACTGCCCACCCGAACTCACGCCCTGACCATACTAAATAAAGACAAAACAAAGGAAATAAAGGTCAGAACGTGACAATATCAGCTCTCTGTGTACATCCAAGGGCCAGCCGTGCTGCCCTGTTCTGAGCCAATTGCAATTTTCTGAAGTCCTTTTTTGTAGCACCTGACCACATGACTGAACAGTAGTCAAGGTGCGACAAAACTAGGGCCTGTAGGACCTGCCTTGTTGATAGTGTTGTTAAGAAGGCAGGGCTTCGCTTTATTATAGACAGACTTCTCCCCATCTTAGCTACTACTGCATCAATATGTTTTGACCATGACAGTTTCCAATCTAGGGTTACTCCAAGCAGTTTAGTCATTACAACTTGCTCAATTTCCACCTTATTATTACAAGATTTGGTTGAGGTTTAGGGATTAGTGAGTGTTTTGTTCCAAATACAATACTTTAAGTTTTAGAAATATTTAGGGCCAACTTATTCCTTGCCACCCACTCTGAAACTAACTGCAGCTCTTTTTTGAGTGTTGCATTGATTTCAGTTGTTGTAGTAGCTGACATGTATAGTGTTGAGTCATCCGCATACATAGACACTCTGGCTTTACTCAAAGTCAGTGGCATGTCGTTAGTAAAAATGGAAAAAAGCAAGAGGCCTAAACAGCTACCCTGGGGAATTCCTGATTCTAACTGGATTATATTTGAGAGACTTCCATTAAAGAACACCCTCTGTGTTCTGTAAGACAAGTAACTCTTTATTCACATTATACCAGGAGGTGTAAAGCCATAACACATACGTTTTTCCAGCAGCAGACAATAATCGTTAATGTCAAAAGCTGCACTGAAGTCTAACAAGACAGCCCCCACAATAATTTTATCATCAATTTCTGTTGAGGCTACTGTCGACCTTCTTTGCAAGGTAATGTGTTTTAATAAATTATTTGGTGATGTGATTATATTTAGTATTTATATACACTGCTCAGAAAAATAAAAGGAACACTTAAACAACACAATGTAACTCCAAGTCAATCACACTTCTGTGAAATCAAACTGTCCACTTAGGAAGCAACACTGATTGCCAATAAATTTCACATGCTGTTGTGCAAATTGAATAGACAACAGGTGGAAATTATAGGCAATTAGCAAGACACCCCCAATAAAGGAGTGGTTCTGCAGGTGGTGACCACAGACCACTTCTCAGTTCCTATGCTTCCTGGCTGATGTTTTGGTCACTTTTGAATGCTGGCGGTGCTTTCACTCTAGTGGTAGCATAAGACGTAGTCTACAACCCACACAAGTGGCTCAGGTAGTGCAGCTCATCCAGGATGGCACATCAATGCGAGCTGTGGCAAGAAGGTTTGCTGTGTCTGTCAGTGTAGTGTCCAGAGCATGGAGGCGCTACCAGGAGACCGGCCAGTACATCAGGAGACGTGGAGGAGGCCGTAGGAGGGCAACAACCCAGCAGCAGGACCGCTACCTCCGCCTTTGTGCAAGGAGGAGCAGGAGGACCACTGCCAGAGCCCTGCAAAATGACCTCCAGCAGGCCACAAATGTGCATGTGTCTGTTCAAACGGTCAGAAACAGACTCCATGAGGGTGGTATGAGGGCCCGGCGTCCACATGTGGGGGTTGTGCTTACAGCCCAACACCGTGCAGGACGTTTGGCATTTGCCAGAGAACACCAAGATTGGCAAATTTGCCACTGGCGCCCTGTGCTCTTCACAGATGAAAGCAGGTTCACACTGAGCACATGTGACAGACGTGACAAGAGTCTGGAGACGCCATGGAGAACGTTCTGCTGCCTGCAACATCCTCCAGCATGACCGGTTTGGCAGTGGGTCAGTCATGGTGTGGGGTGGCATTTCTTTGGGCGGCCGCACAGCCCTCCATGTGCTCGCCAGAGGTAGCCTGACTGCCATTAGGTACCGAGATGAGATCCTCAGACACCTTGTGAGACCATATGCTGGTGCGGTTGGCCCTGGGTTCCTCCTAATGCAAGACAATGCTAGACCTCATGTGGCTGGAGTGTCAGCAGTTCCTGCAAGAGGAAGGCATTGATGCTATGGACTGGCCTGTCCGTTCCCCAGACCTGAATCCAATTGAGCACATCTGGGACATCATGTCTCGCTCCATCCACCAACACCACAGACTGTCCAGGAGTTGGCGGATGCTTTAGGCCAGGTCTGGTAGGAGATCCCTCAGGAGACCATCCGCCACCGCATCAGGAGCATGCCCAGGCATTGTAGGGAGGTCATACAGGCACGTGGAGGCCACACACACTACTGAGCCTCATTTTGACTTGTTTTAAGGACATTACATCAAAGTTGGATCAGCCTGTAGTGTGGTTTTCCACTTTAATTTTGAGTGTGACTGCAAATCCAGACCTCCATGGGTTGATAAATTTGATTTCCATTGTTAATTTTTGTTTGATTTTGTTGTCAGCACCTTCAACTATGTAAAGAAAAAAGTATTTAATAAGAATATTTCAATAATTCAGATCTTGGATGTGTTAGTGTTCCCTTTGTTTTTTGAGCAGTGTATATATATATATATATTTAGCTTTATCAAAAAAATGATAACTTTTTAAATGTTTTACAATTTCAATTTTTATGAAATTCACTGAGGATGGTGGTCTTCCCCTTCCTCCTCTGAGAAGCCTCCACTGACATAATGCGGAAATAAATTAGTCAAATATAAATAATCAAAATAAAGCTGAAATAAACAGCTGTGGAGATACTAGTAGGGAGTGATGATGAACAACTGTATACAAATCAAGTGGAGCGCAGAGGAGAGGGAGACAAGTACTTAGTTAGCTATGTCTGGCAAATTATTGTAATACACTTACAGTAAGAATCCATGGTGTCTCAATGTGTGTGGGTATAGTATGTGTGTGAGGATGTATGTAGGCATATTGTATGTGCAGGCGTATGCAGAAGAGTGCAATATTGCATGCAAGCTTACATACATTCTGTGGGCGCATGTGTGTGTGACAATATCTAGCATCAGTGTAGACCAAACCCGGGGAAGAGAAGGCGTTGTGTGTTTGGCTGTGCTGTGGGGTTGTCGGGTGGAGAAGACACTGTTTTGATTAGCTGTACTAATCCCCTCAGTGACAGGCAGGCAAGCAGGCAGGGATTCTTCATGGGCTTGGCCCACTCTGGTGGGGCCTGCTGATGCCATGTCATGATTCATGATCATCCCCTGACAAGACAGCCTCTCTCTCTTTCTCTCTCATTCACTCTCTCTTTCTCTTTATCTCGCTCTCCTTTCCCGCTCTCTGCTTATCACCCTACCCTTCACAGTTCTGTCGTCAGCTCCACACGAACCACACAAAGACAACACATAAACTAGATTGCACCTGAAATGGCAACCTATTGCCTAGTATGATTCCTTGTGAAACCAGAAGAACAAAAAAAGATCATGATTTTGGGGGGAATTGTATCCTTAGAAGGGTCCTTTGGAGGAAGGATTGTTGAAATGTGTATCTTAAAGCATAATTGAGAAATAATTAATTGGTTTTGGAATATTTGTGATATTTTGGTCTTACCCAGGCCTCCTTTAAGACTCCATAACGTTTCATCTGTAGTTGCTTTTCTGCTTGTTCTGTAATATGAGTAGTATTTCAATTTCAATAAAAATCTTACATCTATGAATTTTGAAAAATATAAACATGAATATTGAAAACATTTTATTTGGCCAATTTTTCTATATACTCTATGGGAATATCAAAGTTCCACAGTGGGATCTATGGTACTTTATGATCCATTACCAACAGAGTGAATGTCAAAATGGATTCAAAATGGATTCAAAATGGTCGATGATGGATGTGCAATGATACAAATAAAAGGAGAGCTGTGATTGGTTACATTGCCTACTATGCCAATTTCTCTGTATAAAATGGGCGATAACTTTAAAACTAGCATAAATCCCACTCGGGAACTTTGATATACATGTAGATTATATTTATTTCAAACACTATATTGAAAAATTTGCCAAATCTGACATTTTATATTTTCAATATTCATGTTATATTTTTCAATATCCATAAATGTACGTAAGAAAAGTGTGGTTGAAATAAAAAAGAATACTCATATTACATAGCAAGCGCTAAAGTGTCATATGACACCAACAGCTTTGTGCACCTACCGATGAAACATTATGAGTTTTAAAGCAGGCCTGGGTAAGGCCAAAATGTCACAAATATTCAAACTTCAATTAACTATTTCTCAATTATGCGTTAAGATACAAATGTCAAATAAATGTGAACAATCCTTCCTCCAAAGGACTTTGTGAAAATTCAGAAAATCATGGTCTTTTTTTTGTTCTAGTTTCGTGAGGAATCACCCTAGTGCACTATACAGTATAAGGTGCCATTTCAGACACATTCCTAGACTTAAGCCTCAAGCCCCACTCTTCCACAGTAACACTCTGCTAATATTTGATACACCACGGCCAAATTACACCAGCTACTGTGGAAGACTCCATTGACACAGACACAGACAGGTTACTTACTCCATGGTTCCCTTCACAGCCCGCCATCTCCATGCCAATAACATTAAAAAAAAGGCATTCCAAATTGTTTGGGAAGAATTGAACCACAAGCATTTTCTACCTGCTCTCTACAATGGTTGGAATCAAGCTGTGGCTTCTGGGCCCTCTGGTCAGTCCAGGGAAGCTTTATATGGACCATTGTTGGTGGTTTTGACTTACTGTCGGATGATACTAGCATCACCAAAGGATGAGGTTGAGGAACTACCCTGCTGGTTGGCTCACTTCCCCACTCATGGTGGCCAGAAGGAAAGCTTCGAACCCTTCTGTGGAGAATCTGGAGATGCTACTCCCACCCTCTTTCTTCTCTAATATAGATCACATGTTGCTACTCCAGCTCAGCCCCATCCCTATTCTCATCTTCATTCCCACCCTCAGTACCAGCCCCAGCCAAGCCATGGCTACCTTTGCCTGCTAACATGAGCATGACGTGAGCTCAGTCCATCCACACCATGCGTTCACTGGGAGTGGTGTTAAAACAATATTAGTCCCACTTGGAAAGCATGGCCTGGGAGAGGAAGTCAAACAGGGGGAACCACCAACACCACTGGCGAGACCACCATCAATCTGGAGCACACCACACACGCACACATATACACACATCACTACCATCACAACAAACTGCAGCAGAGGAAAGCCCCTGATTCTGGACCACCACCTGCTCCCTGTGCTGCAGACCACAGAACCACAAAACCCTTGTTTTTAAATGGAGTAGCTCTGCAGTCCACCTGCTGGCTTCCAGAATCAATCATCCTATCCTGTCCCTTCAAACAGGCGTTGTCCTCAATCTGACCAAATCAGAAGTGCACGTGTGATAGTGCAAGATCGTCTCAGTAATGCATACCTCTTCCTTCACCGTTTGTCTTTCCGAATATGCGTCATCTGATTGTGCCAGTGATGATGTCCCAGTCATGACACACCATCAAGCTGGATCTACTTTATCTCTACCTGTAGTGCCGTAAGACACCATGTACTGCCACGACCACACAGCGCCCGTTGTGCGGTCATGGCAGTACGTGGTGCTGGGCTAGGCCCTGGGCTCCAGGACATTGGATTTGGTGAGTGTTTTATTGGTTGTGATCATGTTTTCTCGAGCGTTGGGGGGGGGGGGGTTGTTGTGTTAGCACAGATGCGGCTGGCTGTCAAGAGCTGGGAAAACCTCTCCTATGACACTGATGGATGACTACAGAAGAGTGGTGCGGCTCTCTCGCAGTGTGTGGCTCGTTGTATAGCCAGTGTGAGAGTGGGTGAGACTGTGCGTCACTGTGTGAAACAGAGCCCCAACTCAGAATCATTTTCCCAAAGTAGCAGTGTACCAAACTTAAACGGTTTACGCTGGTCAAAGTGGTCAGTCTATTAAAAGCGGTATTGGTGAATACAAAAGGAGGACTTTCCTCTCACTCACAAAGTAGATTTATACGCAACTCGTACGGATAGTTTACACGTCAGCTAGCTACAGAGCTAAGCCACAGTCAGTAGCCAAACAAATCAGAGGAGAGCAGAATAAACCAAACTCCATAGCTAATCACGGACACGGACACTTCAAAGCAGACAGTCACTGACCGAAGCCTTTGTTAGCAGAGCACGTCAACATGGCCGACTAAGGCTAACACGTGAGAGCTGCATCCAATAAGCATCCCAGGGTATGGGAGAGAAGTGGCTCCTCACAAACAGGGCAGCGAGGCCTTTCATGTGGTAGTCAGTTAAAGAACTCTAATGTTCCGCGAGACACTGAGGGCTAGTGGGGGAAATGGAACAATACATTTAACCACATGAATCACAAGGGCCTAAGATTACTTCTGCACACATTGGGCACGCACATACACACACACACACACATTCATTCTCACATACGCAAGTCACACACATTCTCTCGCATACATGCACCCGGTTTAACTTCTGAGGAGTGGTGAAGTAAGTACCAAATACCAAAGGATAGTTCATTTATACCCCCAAAAGCAATGACACGATAACCACTGAACTCAAAAGATAGTATCTGTACTCTATTGCGTGGTTGTTAGAGTTATGTTTGTGTACGCTTGTATGTGGGCACCTGTGTGTCTGTGTGACTATACACATATATATGTGTGCAATGTAAGACCTTGTGTGCGCCCATTGCCTATGAGCTGATGACTGCTTGGCATACTCTCTCCATTTTTTCCCTGCTCAATTCTGGGAAGAGACAGATGTATGTAGTGACAGGCCATGCCTTCATCCATCAGCACAGTGTTCATCTCTCACTCTCTCTCCCACTGTCCCCATCCCGCCATTCTCCCATCGCAGAGCCAAAACATCCAAGAGGGCCAAACTATGTGTCACCGGTACACCCCCGTCCTCTTGGGGCCAGGCTTCGGTTCATCTCCCCCAGAGACCGTGAGCAGCGCTGGATCTTCACCAGACCAGTGGAGGCCACAGTAGAGGGATGGGCTCCTAAACTACAGAGGCTCCACATGCAGTCACACCCATTAGGGCTCCTCTCCTCTCTGTTTTACATGAACAGACTTAGATCTGAGCCTTGATTGCCGCTAGTGTCCATGACTGTCTCAAGGCCTGTATAAGGACTGATATTAGTCATAGACATGTACACACGCACATGGAAAGATATTATCCAGACTGCTTGATGTGCAAAAGTATAAGGCCATCTCTGTACATCGTAGCCACAATAATCTGTCAGGGAGAAGAAGGGCTTTGTTGCTTAAGAGGAGTGAAAAAAACATGGCGGTCAATAAGTTCATTAAATGGAGCTTTCCCACAAGTGTGGGACAAACTGTCGCCAAATGTTTGGTGTTTGGTAAAGAAGAGAAAGCCGTCCTTCATTGGTCTCCGAGGACAACCCAAAGGACAGCTCTCTAGAGGGAGACATAAAGGGCCACAGAAGACGCTGACAGCTCCCAAATGCCACCAGAGTGCAAATGTTATTAGAAGTGCGTGTCAGATGTACTTATGTCACAGGAGCATCCTTATGACGGAGAATTTCATGCTTTTCAATCCAAGGCTTCTCTTTCTTCTCCTCCCCACTCTGCTCTCACATGGAGACACATATGCATTTGGTTAAAAAAAAAGAAGGAAAAAAAAGCCTTTTCGTAATGCGAAATTAGGTCAGAAAACCACTATTTCTTTGGGTCTCAGAGCAAATTAAATATCCATCCGTCCAGGCCTCGGGACTAGGGAGAACCCATAGTGGTCTCCTGCTATTGTTATTTGTCCCTAGTCATTTGAGGAGTTACTTATACCTTAATAACCAAGTCAAGCGACGTATGGCCTAGCTAGCTGCATCCCTTCGCTCCACTCACCCACGATCTGTTCCTAGCCACCTTCCCTCCTCCTTTCTTTCCACTCACCCACAATCATGCCATGCTCCTGTCGCTTGACGATGTCGAAGGAGTTCTGGACGTTTCCCTCCAGAATGTCGAAGACAATGTCAGAGCTGAGTTGGGGGGAGGAGTGCGCCGGCGACATGGTTCTCAGGAAAACGATCTCTGTTGGAAGAAGATAACAATTAGAGACAAAAGAGCTTTACAGAGCTTTAAACCCTCATAATCAGGCTGGGATTGAAACAGCCAGGCTCGTGCCAACTTCTCCTCGGGGGAAGACAATTAAATGGGAGGCGGCTGAGCTCTGGGTTTATTGTGTGCAGAGGGGGTTACGACGGGGCAAATGGGTGTTCAGTGCTGTTGTTCAGTTGGAGGCCTGCAATTCCTAAACACCCCGATGAGGAGCTCATGAGAAACAACAAGGATTTAACTTCCCATGAAGTTGAGGATGAGTGTGTCTGAAACATGCACCACATGTAGGACCAAGTTTGTCTCGGTTTGTCTGTGTGTGATTACAGTGGTCAGTCAGTCAGATCCATCCTAAGGGACACTTAGTCATTGGTTTTGGGCTAGCGGCTAGCCAATACTTGATAGTGTTACCAGTACATTAACCTCATCCCCAGGCTTTGGATGAACACAGCTCAAATATATACTGAGTTTCGGAGGACATGTCTGGTGCACAACATTACAAATATACTGTCAACAACACTCTTAAGCATTGGCTGATTTTGGGCAAGAGGTAACATAAAAAGGACTACACTTGCAATATTTTTTTTTTTATATAACATGCCGTGGAAAAAAAAACACTGGGTCTGAAAAAAAGAAAGTTAGCTGTAATCCAAATAAGTGTCTGAGATTGCGCCCCTACCTTCTGGCTTGGTGAACTCCCTGAAGGTGGGCAGGGAGATGACGGTGTGGGAGATGGAGTGTACGGGGTCCAGGACACAGCCGATGTCGTTGGGCTGGCATGACTTCACACAGCGGATGGTGTCTGAGCGCTCAACCCTCGCCCTGCTAAGAGAAGAAAAACATGCACACAGCCTCTGACCTTTAGGGGTGAGACTATAAAAAGCCTTTAGGCACCAACCGCCTTCAGTTCCTCCCCTGGTGGTCACAATGACAGGGCATCCTCTTCAAAGGGAGAAGTACAACCGCACAATCAAGAACTCAGCAGGGCCTGTGAAAAGACCGCTACACAAACACGATCTGTCCGACGACAGCGGGGGATGCTGGGTATAATGTTCGACATTAAAAAAATAATACGGCCAAAGATCACATAGCAGGCAGATTGTGCCTGCTGGAGGCTTTGGTAGACGTGGATGGTTCAGTTTCTGATGCACCGGTTGTGGGGGGGTTTTGTGGAGAGAAGAGGAGTGAAATATGAAATACTAAGAGGAGATGGGAGAATGATGCACGACCTGCTCGCGGGAAAATATTTTGGATTTGTTGAGCGTGTGTCCCCGGCTTCGTATCTGATAATCTCCTGAGGAGAATTTATGGGACGAGGGGGGGTTCTAAAAGTCTCCTAAATTGTGAAGAACATGACTAGACAACTCCCAAGCGCTCCAAGCTGCTCTCGTCCCATTATTTAAGACGGTTTATTTCACAGTCTAATCAGTGGCAGCTCAAGGGGAGACCCCGCTGAAACAAACGCCACCCACCAGCATACCTACAACTACAGGGCCGCTACGCTGCCAGGAACCTGTACTGGAATCTGAGAGGAACTGCTTCTTCACCACCAAGCACCAGGGACAGAGCCCTGTCTTTAAATCATCAAGGCCCTGGGGATGACGAGAGAGGTCCTGGTTACAAAACCTATCAAAACAAATTCTGCAACTCAACGTCAGCTGTTATCTCCACTTGGTGGAGTGTAAGGATGTATCATGCTCTTCCCAATGAACTCAGCTTCTCTATGAACCTAGTCCAAACAGCCAAAATACCCTATATGCCGCTTAAATAGTCTTGTGTGGATGGGCTTCAAACAGAAGTGTATGCAATGCGCGTCACCCTGTAAGTAGCTGGCCAGTGCCTACATGATTTGGTTCTGGTTTCCAAGAGTAACATGTATAGATCCAGTCAACGTCCACCACTGCTCCAGTATAATATATAATGTAGCTACATAGTGGTTCATTATCTCTCCTCGTGGGACCTATAGGCAGCAGCTCAACCCCAGGCCAGAACCTGGCTCGGGTTGCACGGCTCCTTACATGGAGAGAGGGGAGAAGCCCCTGACAAAAAGTAAAGCCGCCACTGGGTAGGGGCTTGTAATTAGCAATTAGCGGCTGGGTCCAAGTTTTGCTTTGGTCCAGGCCAAAGCCACAAAATGTTCTCCAAGTTTATAATACTTCGGCCTGCAGCAGCGAGAGGAGAGAGCAGGCCCTGGAGGACAGGGCGAATGCTCTGCTCCGCTGGGCCACAGAGTAAATTGACGAGATTATAATGACCCAGGGTGAACTGCCCCTCGCCCAGAGCGGGGTACATCAAAGACAAGACAGCAAGTGGAGAAGAGTGCTAATTATGGCCTCTGTGTGTGTGTGTGTGTGTGTGTGTGTGTGTGTGCGTGGTGTTTGTGTGTGCGTGCGTGTGTGCGTGTGGTGTGTGTGTGTGGTGTGTGTGTGTGCGTGCCACAGGAAGGCCCTTGCGTCCCAGTCCTCTCATCTCTCTCTCCAGCTCACGTGGCCCGGAGAGACCCAGCCCTACAGAAAAAAACCAATACTTCAAGACCAGAAAGGAAAACAGACTGTTGGATGGGATGGAAGTCCTCTGGTCAAGCGCTGCAAAGTTTTCTGGGTAATTATTATTTATAGTCTGCTCATTGATAACGCCCCAACACAAATACAGCAGGGCATCATTCATTCTCCGAGCGGTGATGTTGCTCCGCCACAAATTGTTCAGACCACCGGCCAGAACCCAGATCCCCATAACTCAGTGTCAGAGTAGAGAGGAAAACCTAGTGTTCTGTAGCTGTGTCCCGACCGCCATGTTTTTTTTATTTTAAGGATATCCCCAATAGAGAGGTGCATCCTTACTGCTCTGACAGGTCAGGAGGAACCTGGTACCCACACATGAATTTACAGTTATTTTAAGCCACAGCCCAGGCAGGCTCTGACTAGTGGCCTATTTATACTGTGTGCTAGACATATTTCCTTGTCTTCCACGACTGCATCCCATCACCTGTCACTTGCCCTGCCTTGTATTTGATTCACTGTGTGCTTGGTTTTATACACGCAGTATGCAGTAGAATCTATCTGTGCATTTCACATTATTCCTAAAATATCAATAGGCTGGTGCAGGATGTGAGACCGGTTTAGAAGTATGTACATCCAACAATTAACTGCTTCCACCAAATCAACCATGACTTGACAGTGCTAATACGCCATATAAAACATTGATAATCACCTACGGGAATATCACAGTTCTATTAAACAGATGTGCCACTGAAAATACGTTTTTACAAATCACATACTCTTGCCCCATACATTAACTGCATACTTAGGTTACAGGTCATAGTGCCCCCAGCTATGTAATTCTCCTATTCAAAATGAGATAGCTGATGCTGTCCACAAAACATACTGTATGTTAGAAAGTAGATCCGGATTGAACGTCTGATTCAATTGATTCAACAAATCAACACTAAGATATTAGGACACCATGTAAATGATCATTCACAATACTGTACAGTAATCAATAGGCATCCCCAGGCAACTACCTCAATACCCTGCCCTAGAATGCCACCTAGTGGCCATTCAAACGCCATACCTCCAACAGAGGACATAACATTTGGCCTGTCTTGCTGGGGAATACATGGAATAAGCTACAGTAATCACAAAAACAAAACAGGAACAAAAACAATGAGACAAATGACAGCTATGCGGCTTTAGGTCTACTCCAGCTGTGTTAGTGTTTGCTTATCGTGGCAGTGTTTGCTCTTTTTTTGCTGTTGTTGTTACAGACCTATTTTTGTTGCTATGCTACTACTCTCTACTCTGGAACGGCATTATAGGGTGCTCCTGAACAACAAACACAAGGACTTTGGCTAGGTAGGTGCTGGTGGTGCCGTAATGCAGCAGTCTCATCTCCAGAGACAGCTCAAAGTCCTGTGGCTCAGTGATGGGCTGCACCACAGCCATCACGCCACCAGAGGGTACTCTCTGAGCGCTGAAGTAGCTGCCCTCGTTGCCGCCGACGATGGCAATCTGGACGTGGTCTCCGGGCACGGTGTTGGACGGGCCCATGCGAAAGACGTTAGTTGGCACAGGGATGTTGGTGGGAAAGGTGAGGTGGTAGTAGGTTATTCTCAGAGGCGAGGCCAGGCACACGCTAGTCTGATTGCAAAGCAAGCGTTCACAACGACTGTAAGGAAAGACAAGGGCCAGGGACAGAACAAGACAAGACAAAGACGGACAGATAGAACAAACAGAGAAACAGAGAAAATAGAGAGGTATAAGTTTGATTTGCCGTGCATGGCATGCTGCTAGCTGGGTGGGGCTAGGTTGGTAGGGACAAAGTCACATCAGAATCAGCAGCCTCATGTGTTTCTGTGGAACGGCAAGTGTCACTCTGCCCCCTGTAGGGTCATGTAAGAACATATCAAAGCAAAGTATTACATTTCGTCACTCAACTGCCTGCATTAACACGGAATATAACAGAACATGCTTTAACTGAATCCTAACTGATTGTGCATCAACATTGGGCATGCACAGCGTCCATACAGAGGTAGGAGTTGGAGATGGGGTTTAGGTTGTGTATACACTATAGAGCAGTGGCCATAAAATAACTGGTGCCTGATCCACACTATATCGACCCGATCATGCCGTGCTGGCTCTGATATTTTTATTTTCACATTATCCTTTCCATCCACATCCTGGATGTGTAACCAGGCCAGCCCAGTAATGCTTGAGTCGGCTCAGTAGAGTGAAAAGGCTTATGTTCTCTTGACCAACAAGGAGTTCCCTGAAATCATGAGAATTTAACTGAGAACTCCTTACCTGACAAGCTTGTGACGTTGGCCATACTAACGTACTGCATACTTCAACTGCATTTGACACAGTAAATCAAGTAAAGTTGAAATGACAAAGTAAAAAGATTTAGAGTTAAATTCACTCTACTGGATTTAACCCTGAACAGAGTGATATACATTTAAGACATTACATTTAAGTCATTTAGCAGACGCTCTTATCCAGAGCGACTACAAATTGGTGCATTCACCTTATGACATCCAGTGGAACAGTAGTGCATCTTAATCTTTTAAGGGTGAGGGGGGGTGAGAGGGATTACTTTATCCTATCCTAGGTATTCCTTAAAGAGGTGGGGTTTCAGGTGTCTCCGGAAGGTGGTGATTGACTCCGCTGTCCTGGCGTCGTGAGGGAGTTTGTTCCACCATTGGGGGGCCAGAGCAGCGAACAGTTTTGACTGGGCTGAGCGGGAACTGTACTTCCTCAGTGGTAGGGAGGCGAGCAGGCCAGAGGTGGATGAACGCAGTGCCCTTGTTTGGGTGTAGGGCCTGATCAGAGCCTGGAGGTACTGAGGTGCCGTTCCCCTCACAGCTCCGTAGGCAAGCACCATGGTCTTGTAGCGGATGCGAGCTTCAACTGGAAGCCAGTGGAGGGAGCGGAGGAGCGGGGTGACGTGAGAGAACTTGGGAAGGTTGAACACCAGACGGGCTGCGGCGTTTTGGATGAGTTGTAGGGGTTTAATGGCACAGGCAGGGAGCCCAGCCAACAGCGAGTTGCAGTAATCCAGACGGGAGATGACAAGTGCCTGGATTAGGACCTGCGCCGCTTCCTGTGTGAGGCAGGGTCGTACTCTGCGGATGTTGTAGAGCATGAACCTACAGGAACGGGCCACCGCCTTGATGTTAGTTGAGAACGACAGGGTGTTGTCCAGGATCACGCCAAGGTTCTTAGCGCTCTGGGAGGAGGACACAATGGAGTTGTCAACCGTGATGGCAAGATCATGGAACGGGCAGTCCTTCCCGGGAGGAAGAGCAGCTCCGTCTTGCCGAGGTTCAGCTTGAGGTGGTGATCCGTCATCCACACTGATATGTCTGCCAGACATGCAGAGATGCGATTCGCCACCTGGTCATCAGAAGGGGAAAGGAGAAGATTAATTGTGTGTCGTCTGCATAGCAATGATAGGAGAGACCATGTGAGGTTATGACAGAGCCAAGTGACTTGGTGTATAGCGAGAATAGGAGAGGGCCTAGAACAGAGCCCTGGGGGACACCAGTGGTGAGAGCACGTGGTGTGGAGACGGATTCTCGCCACGCCACCTGGTAGGAGCGACCTGTCAGGTAGGACGCAATCCAAGCGTGGCCGCGCCGGGAGATGCCCAACTCGGAGAGGGTGGAGAGGAGGATCTGATGGTTCACAGTATCGAAGGCAGCCGATAGGTCTAGAAGGATGAGAGCAGAGGAGAGAGAGTTAGCTTTAGCAGTGCGGAGCGCCTCCGTGATACAGAGAAGAGCAGTCTCAGTTGAATGACTAGTCTTGAAACCTGACTGATTTGGATCAAGAAGGTCATTCTGAGAGAGATAGCGGGAGAGCTGGCCAAGGACGGCACGTTCAAGAGTTTTGGAGAGAAAAGAAAGAAGGGATACTGGTCTGTAGTTGTTGACATCGGAGGGATCGAGTGTAGGTTTTTTCAGAAGGGGGTGCAACTCTCGCTCTCTTGAAGACGGAAGGGACGTAGCCAGCGGTCAGGGATGAGTTGATGAGCGAGGTGAGGTAAGGGAGAAGGTCTCCGGAAATGGTCTGGAGAAGAGAGGAGGGGATAGGGTCAAGCGGGCAGGTTGTTGGGCGGCCGGCCGTCACAAGACGCGAGATTTCATCTGGAGAGAGAGGGGAGAAAGAGGTCAGAGCACAGGGTAGGGCAGTGTGAGCAGAACCAGCGGTGTCGTTTGACTTAGCAAACGAGGATCGGATGTCGTCGACCTTCTTTTCAAAATGGTTGACGAAGTCATCTGCAGAGAGGGAGGAGGGGGGGGGGGAGGAGGATTCAGGAGGGAGGAGAAGGTTGCAAAGAGCTTCCTAGGGTTAGAGGCAGATGTTTGGAATTTAGAGTGGTAGAAAGTGGCTTTAGCAGCAGAGAGAGAAGAGGAAAATGTAGAGAGGAGGGAGTGAAAGGATGTCAGGTCCGCAGGGAGGCGAGTTTTCCTCCATTTCCGCTCGGCTGCCCGGAGCCCTGATATGCTCCCGGGAGTTAGTGTTGATAACTGGAGTTAATTGAGACTGAGTACTTTGAACTCCATTAACAGTAACCAGAGACAGGGAGTTAAAACTAGTGATGCAGAACAAAGCTTCTTGAAGCATTGAAGTTTTCCAGACAATTCTGTCGAAAATAGGTTGTTTACTCAAAGCATTGATCAACACAGTGTACACTAGTGGCACCTGCTGGTCAAAATAATTTAGAGCACCCAAATTATTATAAATGACATCCCACACACTGTAGTGCATACACAGCATAACCTTTTTGTCTTCTACCAAACCAATACCGAACCAATCAGGTGGTTATAAACTAGTGATGTTACATTTAATACCGGAGCTCCGAGGCATGTGTCAAAATCGCTAAGCAGTGTACTGATGCCTGTATCACATTACCAGAAGCACGTGATCAATGACGTCCGAAACGTTGTTTTGTCGGACAACCACCTGATTGGTTTGGTAGAAGACAAAAAGGTTATGCTGTGTATGCACTACAGTGTGTGGGACATCATCTATAATCACTTGGCTGCTCTAAATTCTTTTGACCAGCAGGTGCCACTAGTGATCAATAATAAACCTATTTTTGACACAATTGGCTGGAAAACCTCAATACTTCAGAAAGCCACCATAATTATTTCTGATCCACACAATGTTATATGTAACATACATGTTCCTAAACTAATCTAATCTGTAAGTGGTTGGATTTATTGCAACTCTTACTGAGAAGGCTTCTCCAGTTTACTTTATGTAGGTAGTCTCTAACAACAGTGCTCTTCTCCCTGCTCTGACATGCATTCTGAATGCAAGCCAAATCAAATCAAATGTTATTTGTCACATGCGCCGAATACAACAGGTAGTAAAACGCTGTTTTTCTTTTTGTAAAAAAAAAAAGAAGTTGTGGGTGATGTAAAATTGCTGGACAATCCTCACTTTAAAATCTATACCAACAAAGATTGGATGTCATATTGCAAGCTACCTTTATATGACATATTAATATAACACCCTGAAATGTGCCCATGTAAACCTCCAAATAGTGTTGAGTTTGACGACACAGGAGTTGAATTAACTCTAAATAATGAACTCTAGAATAACGAACACCCCTGCAGAGAGTTATAAAAGTAACTGATTTATTTTCAATCAATACTGTACAAAGTGAAACGCTATGGCGTAGAGTTAAATATGAACGTTAACTTCAGCATATACAACTGTGAAAAAATAACTGTTGCCAGAGTACATTTTACTCTTTTAGACTGGGACCAAATGTTGTATGTGGCAGACTAAAAATGTCTTCAATTACAGTTAACTTTACTTTGTCATTTAAACTGTGTATGTACTCATCGTCACATGCTATTTAGCACATACCGTTTAGTAAAAAGTATGCAGTATGACACGGCCGCAAAACAGTAGTAGCTCCTGACTGGCTGAACAGGTGGGGCGGGGCCGAGTGTGGGTGGATTTTTCCAAATTCAACAGACATGCATCGCATTAACCAGCCTGATAATAACCAGCCTGATAATAGCTAAATTCAAATTAGATTAATTTCTCTAAGCTCTGAATAGATTAAGAATGGCGTTACAGGCCTATTCAGGTTGGTTATAGGCAGACTATCATATTCGACCTATACCGTAGCCCATGTAGCCCATATAGCCCATCTAAAAAGGACTGAAGACAGAAACCGATCGTTTGGTTTCATGTCAACATATTTATTAGTTAAACCAAAGTGCTGTAACACATATAAATGAAATTAAACAGCCTAGAACGTTTTGTATGTTCAAATCAAAAGGCTATTGGACCGAAAAACGTGGACAGTCGGGTACATTGCAAATTCAGAACCGCTGAATAGCAACATAATATACTGAAGCACTGATCATTGGGAACGAGATCTGAAGGCTTGAATAATTAAATAGGTAGCCTAGCCTACAAAAACTAAAAACAATCCAGACGTTCAAATCAAAAGGCCTGATTAACATGTCATCAGTACCGCAGCCACATCCCGAGTCCCCGGTGCCGACACATTCAGAAATAAAATCAAATGCAATTGTATTGGTCACATGCGTCAAATAGAACAGGTAGAAAGAACGCTTACTTTACAAGCCCTTAACCAACAATGCAGTTCAAGAAATAGAGTTTCACTAAATAAAATTAAAAACTAAAAACTTCAATAAAATTACAATAACGAGGCTATAAACAGGTGGTGCCGGTACCGAGTCAATGTGCGGGGGTACAGGTTAGTCGAGTTAATTTGTACATGTAGGTAGCGGGAAAGTGATAATTCATAGATAATAAACAGCGAATAGCAGCAGTGTAAAAACAAAAGGTGTCAATATGTAAATAGTCCTCGGTTTTTCTAATGACTGCCTTGCCTGGTTCACCAACTACTTTGCAGACAGAGTTTAGTGTGTCAAATCGGAGGGCATGTTGTCCGGTCCTTTGGCAGTCTCTATGGGGGTGCCACAGGGTTCAATTCTCGGGCCGACTGTTTTCTATGTATATATCAATGATGTTGCTCTTGCTGCGGGCGATTCCCTGATCCACCTCTACGCAGACGACACCATTCTGTATACTTCCGGCCCTTACTTGGACACTGTGCTATCTAACCTCCAAACGAGCTTCAACGCCATACAACACTCCTTCCGTGGCCTACAACTGCTCTTAAACGCTAGTAAAACCAAATGCATGCTTTTCAACCGTTCGCTGCCTGTACCCGCACGCCCGACTAGCATCACCACCCTGGATGGTTCCGACCTAGAATATGTGGACATCTATAAGTACCTAGGTGTCTGGCTAGACTGTAAACTCTCCTTCCAGACTCATATCAAACATCTCTGTTACGGATATAGTTATCCTGTGTGTGTGTGTGTATCCTGTGTGTGTTTCTTTTCTCTCCTTCTCCCCTCACAGGTGAAAACCATCACTCCCCAATCAGTCAACAATCAATCATCAATCAGAAGACACACCTCCTCCTATTTCCTACCCTATCACAGTTCCTTTCCCATGGTTTAAAAACCCCATCATTTGTTTGCTCTGGAGCAATCTCTAGCTCAATCTGGAGCTCAATCTCTCTGTAAATGCCATGTCTGTAGGTCTCTGTGTTTCACTCTCGCTTTGTGTCTTAACCTCTCTTTTGTTTAAAGCACCTCCATAGCACTTTGTCATCACCTGTGAGTATTGTTTTTGGTTATGGTGTTTATTTGTTGCTGGTGGGAAAAGGGGAAACCAAGACAAGTCGCCCATGGGCATACACTACCCGTAGGTGAACTTTGTTAAATACACTAGTTAGAACTGGGCGGACCACCCACTGTATTTTTGGTTAGTTAGTTAGCTGTTGTTAAAGTAGGCTAGTCTAGCTTAGGGGTGTTTTTGAATACTTATTGTTTCTTTCCTTGGGTCCAGCTCAGCCCCTTTTCCTGCTCCCCCCATTACCGTGTGTTTATAAATAAACCTGGAGTTTGACGGTAGATTTCTGTTGTCGTGGTTATTTCGTTCACACTTTTACTTTGTCACAATAATAATTTGCATGAGTTATGTTACGGGTCTCATTACCATCCCCCCTAGACTGTCGGGCCAAAAGGGATTCGTAACATAAGTGGAGCCTCGTCCGGGATCTGTCATAACTGACACCCATGCCGCTCATGTAGATTGTTGTAGTGGTATAGTTCAGTGTTGAGCGTCATAGCTGAAGTAGCATTAGTGTTTGCTATTTTCTTTGGCACTTGTGAAGTAGTGTAACATGACTACTTTTGATTTGAGATCCTTTTTGGATAACCCTTCGTGGGAGGTTTTTGACAAATTTCGTAGAGTTGATTTAATGACCTTGGCTGACTATTATTCAGTATCGATTCCGCAGAGTTTAGTTAAGGCGGAGGTTAAACAGCTAGTATTAAATGTATTGTTGGAAGAGCAGGTGCTTGTGTTACCGCTGCCTGAGCCTACTACCCCTGTAGGGGATGTTGCTGCTCCTGTAAGCCCATTGGTGTCTGATAATGAGGGCAAGGCTAAAACACCAGCCACATTGTCCCGTTTTGATCCACTCTCCCCACTGTCAAATGGTGATGCCAGGAGGGATGTCCGTTTAGCACAGTTCCAACTGGAGGTGGAAGAGAGAGCCCAAATTAGGCGAGAGACTCTCCAGTTGGAGATGTGTAAAATAGAGGCAGAAAAAGAACGAGAACAACGGCATTTGGAGATGTGTAAAATTGAGGCAGACAGAGAACAAAGGCAGTTGGAGTTCAAAATGCGCCAGATGGAACTGAAGGCAGAGACAGCGAGGCTAGCCTCCGGTCCTACTGTGCCTGTTTGTGAGCCGTCCTCAACTGCTGTGTCCTCAAACACGTTTGACATTAGTAGGCAGATTGCCTTAGTACCTTTGTTCAGAGAGTCAGAGGTTGACTCCTATTTTTCTGTATTTGAGCGTATAGCCGTAGCATTGAAATGGCCTGAAGAGGTATGGTGCCTATTACTTCAGTGTAAATTAACTGGTAAAGCCCAAGAGGTTTTGTCAGCGCTACCTCTGGAGGACAGTTTGAATTATGAAGTGGTCAAAGCTACTGTTCTTCGTGCCTATGAGCTTGTGCCTGAGGCATACCGACAGAGATTTAGGTCTCATAGAAAGTCTTCTAGTAAGACTTATGTGGAATTTGCTAGAGACAAGGGAAATCTGTTTGATAAATGGCATGCTGCTAGTAAGGTAACTGATTTCAACTCTCTCCGGGAGTTAATCTTGTTGGAAGAGTTTAAAAATTGCTTACCCGAACGCATTGTAGTTTACCTAAACGAACAGAAAGTATCCTCCCTGGCAGAAGCGTCTGTGTTGGCAGACGAGTTTGTGTTGACGCACAAGAGTGTGTTTTCGGCTCAAACTGAGAGTAGAGCCACTGAGTTTCCTACCTTTAGCCCTAGTCGGCCAGCAGTAGTATATCAAGCACGCCAGAAGAATGAGCGTCCCTGTTTCTATTGTCATAAAGTAGGACATATGATTAATGATTGCTTCCTGCTTAAACGCAAACAAGGGATGCCTCTTCGTGCCAAGCCACCAACAGGTGTTGCTCTAATTCGTACGGTTGTGAGGTCTGCAACAAAACAGGTGCCTCAGGGTAACTGTAGTTTGAAAGTCTCAGTCCCCGACCGCAGTTATGAACCATTCATTTTCGAGGGGTTTGTGTCCCTAAAGAATGACGAAGCGTCTCAACGACCGGTTAAAATCCTTAGAGATACTGGTGCGGCGCAGTCGTTTATATTGTCTGATGTGTTGCCCTTATCTGACGATACATATTGTGGTTCCAGTGTGTTAGTGCAGGGTATTGAAATGGGTTTTGTCCCAGTGCCATTGCACTTTGTGAAAGTACACTCTGAGTTAATCAGTGGAATATTCAGAGTGGGGGTACTCCCTATGTTGCCAGTGAAAGGTGTGACCTTTATAATGGGTAACGATATTGGCGTAGGAAAGGTAGTACCCGTATTGGAAGTATTGGATAAAAGTGACCACTCTCTCTCTAATGAGCTGGCACAGAGTTATCCACATGTGTTCCCCGCTTGTGCTGTCACTCGTGCTCAGGCACTACAAGAGGGTGACGTGATAGATTTGTCGAACACTGTTCTGTTCAAAGAGGTTGATCAAGAAGATGGATTGTGTGATACCTCTGAGAAGCTGATCACCTCTGACAAACAGCCCAGGAAAGAATCAAAGAACGTTGAACTTATTGCTGATGCAATACAGTTACCAGTCACTCGTGAGCAGCTGATTGTTAACCAAAAGGTTGACAACAAGCTTGCTAAATGTTTTTCTAGTGTTGTCTCATTGGAAGATGTGAAGAAGAAGAACGTGGCTTACTTCATTGATGGTAATCTCCTCATGCGTAAATGGAAATCCCATGTTGACGCGGATGGAGATTGGAATGCTGTTTACCAAATAGTGATTCCTACAGCCTTTCGACAAAATGTGTTATCCCTTGCTCATGATCACCAGTGGTCTGGTCATTTAGGAATCACAAAAACTTATGATCGGATCCTTCGACATTTCTTTTGGCCGGGTTTAAAACAAGATGTGGCTCAGTTCTGTCGGACATGCCACACATGTCAGATAACAGGAAAACCAAATCAGGTTATTCCTCCCGCTCCTCTTTGTCCCATACCTGTCATAGGTGAACCATTCGAGCATGTGGTGGTTGATTGTGTCGGACCGTTACCGAAGACAAAATTGGGTAACCAGTTTTTGTTAACGATAATGTGTATGGCTACAAGATACCCCGAGGCCATTCCTCTGAGAAGGATTACAGCCCCGGTAGTGAGTAAAGCCTTAATAAAATTCTTCACGACATTCGGGTTACCTAGGGTGGTACAAAGCGATCAAGGAACCAATTTCCTATCCAAGCTCTTCAGGCAGGTGTTAAAATCCTTGTCAATTACGCACAGTGTGTCAAGCGCCTATCACCCAGAGTCTCAGGGTGCACTTGAAAGATGGCATCAGACACTGAAGTCTATGCTACGTAAATATTGTTTGGAATCTGAGAAAGATTGGGATGAGGGAGTTCCTCTAGTTTTGTTTGCTGCTCGTGAAACTGTGCAGGAGTCCCTAGGTTTCAGCCCGGCTGAACTGGTGTTTGGTCACACAGTGAGAGGACCAATGAAAGTCCTTAAAGAACAGTTCTTGTCCCAAGAGTTGTGTACCAGAGACGAGAATGTATTGGCAGATGCTTTGTCTCGTGTGTAATGATTGTTGTATGTTTTGGCAAGGTTGACTTTGTTATTGTTGTGAGTATTCATTGTAATACTGTGGTCGCAATCCCTAGGGTTGCTTCTTTAAGGGTGGGAGTGTTACGGATATAGTTATCCTGTGTGTGTGTGTGTATCCTGTGTGTGTTTCTTTTCTCTCCTTCTCCCCTCACAGGTGAAAACCATCACTCCCCAATCAGTCAACAATCAATCATCAATCAGAAGACACACCTCCTCCTATTTCCTACCCTATCACAGTTCCTTTCCCATGGTTTAAAAACCCCATCATTTGTTTGCTCTGGAGCAATCTCTAGCTCAATCTGGAGCTCAATCTCTCTGTAAATGCCATGTCTGTAGGTCTCTGTGTTTCACTCTCGCTTTGGGAGGGGATTCGTAACAATCTCCAATCTAAAATCAAATCTAGAGTCTGCTTTCTATTCCGCAACAAAGCCCCCTTCACTCACGCCAAACTTACCCTAGTAAAACTGACTATCCTACCGATCCTCGACTTCGGCGATGTCATCTACAAAATAGCTTCCAATACTCTACTCAGCAAACTAGTTTATCACAGTGCCATCCGTTTTGTTACTAAAGCACCTTATACCACCCACAACTGCGACCTGTATGCTCTAGCCGGCTGGCCCTCGCTACATATTCGTCGCCAGACCCACTGGCTCCAGGTCATCTACAAGTCCATGCTAGGTAAAGCTCCGCCTTATCTCAGTTCACTGGTCACGATGGCAACACCCACCCGTAGCACGCGTTCCAGCAGGTGTATCTCACTGATCATCCCTAAAGCCAACACCTCATTTGGCCGCCTTTCGTTCCAGTTCTCTGTCGCCTGTGACTGGAACGAATTGCAAAAATCGCTGAAGTTGGAGACTTTTATCTCCCTCACCAACTTCAAACATCTGCTATCTGAGCAGCTAACCGATCGCTGCAGCTGTACATAGTCTATCAGTAAATAGCCCACCCAATTTACCTACCTCATCCCCATACTGTTTATATTTATTTACTTTTCTGCTCTTTTGCACACCAGTATCTCTACCTGTACATGACCACCTGATCATTTATCACTCCAGTGTTAATCTGCAAAATTGTAATTATTCGCCTACCTCCTCATGCCTTTTGCACACAATGTATATAGACTCTCTTTTTTTCTACTGTGTTATTGACTTGTTAATTGTTTACTCCATGTGTAACTCTGGGTTGTCTGTTCACACTGCTATGCTTTATCTTGGCCAGGTCGCAGTTGGAAATGAGAACTTGTTCTCAACTAGCCTACCTGGTTAAATAAAGGTGAAATAAAAAATAAAATAAATAAAAAGTGATGAGCTTTGTGAGCACATGGTGTTGAACGCTGAGCTGTATTCAATGAACAGCATTCTCACATAGGTGTTCCTTTTGTCCAGGTGGGAAAGGGCAGTGTGGAGTGCGATTGAGAGTGCATCATCTGTGGATCTATTGGGGTGGTATTCGAATTGGAGTCGGGATGATGGTCTTGATGTGAGCCATGACCAGCCTTTTAAAGCACTTCAAGGCTACTGACGTAAGTGGTAGTGGTAGTCATTTAGTCAGGTTACCTTCACCTTCTTAGGCACAGGGACTATGGTGGTCTGCTTGAAACAGACCAGTATTACAGACTCAGTCAGGAAAAGGTTGAAAATGTCAGTGAAGACACTTGCCAGTTGGTCCGCGCATGCTCTGAGTACATGTCCTGGTAATCCATCTGGCCCCGCAGCCTTGTGAATGTTGACCTGCTCACATTGGCTATGGAGAGCGTGATAACACAGTCATCAGGAACAGCTGGTGCTCTCATGCATGCTTCAGTGTTGCTTGCCTCGAAGTGAGAAAAAAATGCATTCAGCTCATCTGCTAGGCTTGCATCACTGTGCAATCAGCGGCTGGGTTTACCTTTGTAGTCGGTAATAGTTTCCAAGCCCTACCACATCCGACGAGCGTCAGAACCAGGTTAGTAGGATTCCATCTTAGTCCTGTATTGATGCTTTGCCTGTTTGATGGTTAGTCTGAGTGCATATCGCAATTTATTCTAAGCGCCCGGATTAGTGTCCCGCTCCTTGAAAGCGGCAGTCCCAGCCTTTAGCTCAGCGCGGATGTTGCCTGTAATCTATGGCTTCTGGTTTGGATATGTACGTACGGTCACTGTGGGGATGACATCGTCAATGCACTTATTGATGAAGCCGGTGGCTGAGCTGGGATACTGCTCAATGCCAATGGATGAATCCCGGAACATAATCCAGTCTGTGCTAATCAAAACAGTCCTGTAGTGTACCATCCGTGTCATCTGACCACTTCCGTATTGAGCGAGTCACTGGTACTTCCTGCTTTAGTTTTTGCTTGTAAGCAGGAATCAGGAGGATAGAATTATGGTCAGATTTCCCAAATTGAGGGCGAGGGAGAGCTTTGTATGTGTCTCTGTGTGTGGAGTAAAGGTGGTCTAGAGTTTTTTTTCCTCTGGTTGCACATGTGACATGCTGGTTGAAATTTGGTAAAACTGATTTAAGTTAGCCTGCATTAAAGTCCTTGGCCACTAGTAGCGCCACCTCTAGATGAGCATTTTCTTGTTTGCTTATGACCTTATACAGCTTGTTGAGTGTGGTCTTAGTGCCAGCATCGGTTTGTGGTAACAAATAGATGGCTATGAATAATATAGATGAATACACTATCTACCAAGAGAGTTGTCTACAGCTTATCATGAGGTACTCTACTTCAGGTGAAGTACTCTACTTCAGGTGAGACTTCTTAAATATTAGACATCTCGCACCAGCTATTATTGACAGATAGGCACACACCCCAACCCTCGTCTAACCAGACGTAACTGCTTTGTCCTCCCAATGCACGGAAAACCCAGCCAGCTCTATATTAGCTGTGTCGTTGTTCAGCCACAACTCAGTGAAACATAAGATATTCCCATTTTTAATGTCCTGATAGTCTCGATCGTAGATCATCCAGTTTATTTTCCAGTGATTGCACGTTTGCCAATAGAACGGATGGTAGAAGTGGTTTACCCACTCGCCGACAAATTCTCACAAGGCACCCCGACCTCCACACTCTGTATTTCCGTCTTTTCTTCACGGGAATGGCGAGGATTAGGGCCTGGTCTCAGGGAAGCGGTATATCCTTAGAGTCGGATTCATTCAAGAAGAAATCTTCTTCCAGGTCGAGGTGAGTAATCACTGTTCTGATATCTAGAAGCTATTTTCGGTCATAAGAGATGTTAGCAGCAACATTACGTACAAAATAACTTACAAAGAATGCGAAAAAACTAACAAAATAGTACAGTTGGTTAGGAGCCCCTAAAAAGGCAGCCATCCACTCCAGAACTGCTGGACAGCAAAATATGATTTAATATTTAGTTTAAAAGCTCTGACGGAGGCCAAGAGCTCTGGCAAGCTCTGATGAAGGCCAAGAGAACAAAACAAATGTTCAATTAGGAAAAAGAAATCCACTTTAAAAAAAAGATGATTGCTTACAATGCAATACAACATCAAACATCAAAGATGTTGCTTACAATGCAATACTCGTGATCATTTAAAAAATACTTTTCCTACGTTTGAACACCACCGCAGAAGCTTCGATATTCGGCACCTTCCCAATTATGTAGCCTAGTTTTGTTGTCTGGCTACTTCAAGAGAACTACGGCCTATCACTCGCAGCCCACCTCTTCCAATGCATTGTGGAAAAGAGTGCATTGAATTTTACTAGACGAAGAGCCAAAATTAGTATAACATCCTGGCATTTAAACCATACTCGATTTTTAAAAAAAATCAATACTATAACTCATCCAATTTTCACACACTGAGAATGCATCATGCGTGATTGCTTTGTTTCCCACTATAAGTTGATTTCGGTAGCACATCCCCATTTCTAATTGATCAGCTGTTGTCAAAGCCAAAATGAGCCTACTTTTTAGGACGCAAGTACGAGTATGTGAACTTAAAACAGATATATACCCCCATTATTTGAGAAAGAGACCTCAGGTAAGTAGGTACTCACATCTCCCCTGCTTGGCGGTAGTTGGGCGGACACTCGAATGACAGGCATCTGAATCCACCCTGCACGTTGAAGCAGCTCTCTGTCACAGAGCATGTGTGTGTTCCTGTTACACACTCATCAACATCTGGACAGGAAGAGAAACAAATAAACTCAGAAAAACAAAAATGGAAAATCCTTTATATCAAACATAAAACCCTGGGTTCAAACCTTGAATGTGTTAGACCGCTAATCTAAAGCCTAGGCATTAGCTCAGAGAGCTAGCATACATTTTCAGGTCTCAGGCGAGGTTACTCATGTACCCCGAATCATCACTGTTACAATATGTCTTTGAAGTATGACCATGACCCCATGCTGTGGACTCCTGCACCCCCCTGAGGAGTGAGGCCTTACCCTGGCAGCTGCGTTCATTGGGAGCCAGGGTGTAGCCGGTGGCGGGGCAGGTGCAGTAGAAACTCCCAGGGGTGTTGTTGCAGCGGTAGGAGCAGATGTGACCCCCGGTGGGCAGGGCACACTCATCAATGTCTGGAAAGGTCAGAGGTTAAAGATCAGAGGTCAAACATGGTGGATGTAAAGGGTACAGGAAGTAAAGATTAGAAATACCTCAGTTATGGGGCTCCTGATTGGGTTTGACAGTAGGCTATGGCTCATCGGATACGTTTTAGCATCTCCTACCTTCACAGTTGATGCCATCGATGTCACTGAGCTGGTAGCCACGGCGACAGTAGCACTGGTAGGAGCCATACACGTTGGCACACTCTTGACTGCAGGGGCTGCTCTCGCATTCATTTAGATCTACACCCAACAATATAACTCAGTTAGAGATAACACTAGTGACACAATGTATCTGATGATTTATGCATATGTACTGTCGCTAGTGAAAGTCTACACACACTCCTTACACAGACTTCACATTTGCTGCCTTAAAAGGGAATTAATTTGATTATTTTGCTACTGATCTACACAACCTACTCCAAAATAAAGAAATTACGATGTCTTAATTGCGTATGTCTTCACACCCCAGAGTTAATAGTTGGTGGAAGCATGTTTGGCAGCCATTATAGTTGTGAATAATTTTGAATACGATTGTACTAACTTTGCACAACTCTTAGGGCAACATGTACCAATTGTTTTTGTCAAAATTGCACAAGCTCAGTACATTTGTTTTGGGGTCATGGATGGACAGCAATATTCAAACCTTGTCTCTGATTTTCAAGAAAATATATGTCAGGATTGAGACTGGACCACTCAGGAACACTCAACACCTCTTGGAAAGCCATTATGGTGTGCCTTTGGCATACACTTTCTTGTAATTGTCCTGCTGAAAAATACAACTTTATCAAATGGTTAGGTTTTCAGAAGACTGAGATGGGTTTTCCTCTAACTTTATATGTGGGCTTTGCTCCTTTCATATTTATTTTGATCCTGACAAACTCAATAGTCCCTGCTGGTGACAAGCATACCCATAACAAAATGCTGCTACAGCAATACTTGAAAATACAGGGTTTCACTCTCTGTTTTGCTGTATTGGATTTGACCCAAGCCTGTAGTTTTTAATATAGGCAAAAAAAAAGTGTATTTATTTGCTGTGTTGTCTTGCAGTATTACTAAACCGCCTTGTTGAAAACATCATTGAGGATTTGGAGTGGATTTTTTAACACAGACTTAATTATTTTCACTTTGTCACACAGGCCAGTAATGTGGAGTGAATGCAATGTTGTTGATCTGTATCTTCAAGTATTGTGGCGGCAGCATTATTTATGGGTATGATCGTCACTGGCAGGGACTGGTGATTTTGTCAGGAACAAAATAAATATGAACGAAGCAAAGGCCAGATAAAAACCCTGAATACATAACCCTGGGATAGAGTTGAATTTTTCCACAAATGTTAATTCCAAAGACACACCATAATGGATTTCCAATAGGTGTTGAGTGTTCCTGAGTGGTCCAGTCTTAGTCCAGACTTAAATCTGCTTGAAAATGAGAGAAAAGGTTTGAATATTGTTGTTCATCAATGACTCCCAACAAAATGTATTGTGCTTAAGCAATTTTGACCCCTCCCCCAAAAAATGGATATACGTTGCCCTAAAAGTTGTGCAAAGTTAGTAGAGTCTTATTCAAAATGATTCACAACTGTAATGGGTGCCAAAGGTGTTTCCACAGAGTATTAACTCTGGGGTGTGAAGATATATGCAATCAAGACATCTTTGTGTTGTATTTGTTATTCATTTGGAAAATGTTCAGAAAAAATTCTTGCACTTGCAATGTGAAGTATGTTGTGTACACCGATAGACAATGTGAAGTATGTTGTGTACACCGATAGACAATGTGAAGTATGTTGTGTACACCGATAGACAATGTGAAGTATGTTGTGTACACCGATAGACAATGTGAAGTATGTTGTGTACACCGATAAAAAATGTGAAGTATGTTGTGTACACCGATAGACAATGTGAAGTATGTTGTGTACACCGATAGAAAATGTGAAGTATGTTGTATACACCGATAGAAAATCTATCAATTTTGGAATTTTATTTTAAGACAGCAAAATGTGAAAACTGTGCAAAGGGAGTGTAAAATTTCTCTAGGCCCACATTGATCGTGTCCCCGCTTCTAAATATCTGGATGAGTTAGTTAAGAAGTTAAGAAATAAAATGCTATTTATTTATAGGAATATGGCATGCCTTTTTGTTAAATAACAAAACAAATCATTCAGTCGACAGTATAGATCATGGTGATATCGGCTATATGAACGCAGCTGCCACTGTATTGAAGACATTGGACGTAGTTTATCATGGCGCACTATGCTTTATTAAGGGCGACAAGTTCAGTACACCTCACTGCCTTCGGTCTCAGAAAGTAGGCTGGCCCTCAGAGGTCTCGTAGATCGATGCATTGCACTCTTTCTGTTTATACAGCCCTCTTACACAAACTTCCGCCGTACCTTACTTCATTGTTAACCTACAGACGTACGAGCTACCAGACCCGGTCTCAGGGATGGCTACCTTTGGAGATCCCTTCCATTTCCACTAAATTATGTAAATCTGCTTTTAGTTTTTTCGCACCTTACTTGTCGAATAATCTCAAAACTCTCTAAAATGTGATGTTTTAGTGACTCCACATTTCCATATCTATACAGTTCCTGTACAATAACGGGGTATACGGTATTACCACACAGGAGGTGCTATTTCCTTCCAAGTGTTAAAATAAATGCTGACAAAGTGTTTTGTATCTCTGCTCTGCTTTTCGTAGTGTATTGATGTGTATATCTTTAAAAATAAAGATGCTGCACATGATCTTGAGAAAAAGACATGACCACAAACTTCAGTAAGGCAAAAAAAAGAGATGGCCAATGAGAGAAGCCCAGTTTTGAACACCTCTGTTATCCTTCGAAGGCTGCATTACCGTCACAGTTCCTGCTGTCGCTGGCCAGCTTGAAGCCTTGAGTGCAGCTGCACTTATAGGACCCCAGGACATTCTCACACTTGTGGGCACAGAGGCGCCCAGGGTAGTGCCTGCACTCGTTGATATCTAAGACACAGAAGAAAACGACACTAACTTGAACATCTACAGTTTGAGCAAGCACAGATGACTGTATCCAGTATCCTGGTCCTGTATGACACATCTACAGACCCAAGCACAGAGGACAGTATCCTGGTCTTGTATGACTCAGTTGACGAGTATGGCGCTTGCAATGCCAGGATTGTGGGTTCGATTCCCGAAGCCACCAATACGTAAAAGAATATATGCATGATTGTCCATCACTTTGGATATAAGCATCTGCTAATTGGCATATATTTGATTATTTTATAAACAGCATGGTTTGAGAACTGCTCTAATTACGTTGGTAACCAGTTTATAATAGCAATAAGGCACCTCAGGGGTTTGTGGTATATGGCCAATATGCCACGGCTTAGGGCTGTATCCAGGCACACCAGGTTGCGTCGTGCATACAAACATCCCTCAGCTGTGGTATATTGGCCATATATCACAACCCCTCGTGCCTTATTTTTAAAATAACATTATTGTATAACAGCCACCCAGTCTTGGGTGACCCTTAACTTGAACCCTTTGTCATAAGACCTACATAACACTGTGATAACACTGACATGACAGATGCCTTAAACAGTCATGACTGTTGGCGTCCTGCTTACGTCAACTGACATCACACTGCCATGTAACTACTAGGAGGATTAAGTCAGTGCGTACCTTCGCAGACGCGGCTGATGCTGTTGAAGTTGAAGCCAGCCTTACACTCACAACGGAATGATCCTACCAGGTTGATACAGCCGTGGCCTGCACACGCACCATCAGGACCCTTACACTCATCGATATCTACACCAGGGGGGAGCGAGACCACAAGATATTACAGGAAGAAACAAGCACATTCTTAAGCAAAAGGATAGCGAGGCCACAGGAAATACATGGAAATGTAGGCTACAGTATCCGGATGCTGATGCTAATCAATGGAGGTGAACGTGGCAGAGATCCATTCTAGCAGTGCTGCAGTGTACACCGGGCATGTTGAGGCTCCCTTGAACAGAGGTGTCCAATATAGCCCAGGAGCGGGGCCTTATGGAGGCCTTATCCCCAACTGGCACGATGAGGTCTAAGTATGCAAGTGAGGCAGCTGTACGTACCCACGCAGCGGTTGCCGCCGTCGTTGAGGTGGTATCCCCGGCCACAGTTGATAGAGTTCCTCTGGCAGGTGAAGGAGCCCATCGTGTTCATACATAACTGGCCAGGGCGGCACGGCTCTGTCTGAGCCAGACACTCATTGATGTCTGGGATAGAGGTCAGAGGTTATACTGTACAGACGGGCAAAGATTATCTATATATTGACAAGATATTGGACTGTCTGCTCTAACAATGGGAATGAATGTTCGCAACTGCGGAAGGCAGGTGGGAGGAGGAGGAGCTTGTGGGAACATTCTAGCCAATGAGAGGGCAGATACTCATGTGAACAACATGCCCAACTCTGATATAGAATTGTTTTTTCAAAGTTGCCGGGATACCACGTGAGTCCACTTAAATCAGTACATTCGTAACAACCTAAACATTACGAAACTTCTATTTGATCAAATAAGCCTCACTTAGAAAATGTGCAATTAAATTTTGTGTTGACCAAATTCGACATTCTCTCATTGACCTTTATACAAAAAAATCCCACTTGGTCTGTTTTAAACTTATTTCTCGCAGGGACAGATTTTGGGCCGCAGTCAGACCTCTCGCTTCGCCTCTTCAACTCTGATATGGTTCACATAGGGCACCACAGGGTCATATCACTGAACCCCTTGTGCCCCTTCCTCCCCGCCACCACTACGATGATGAGTTCCTAAAATATGCCATGTATGTCAGAGAACACTGTGCACTGGACTTTGAAGATACTGGGTTTGGGGGTACATGTGGGATGGATGGGGTTATGTGTTGCCTTGATGATAGGTTGCCATGGTAACGTCTGTCAGGGTCCTGATGCTCACCGATGCAGCTGCCCATGGCGTCCTGGATGTATCCATCGCCACACTGGTTCTTGGGCAGACAGCGGAACGACCCCTGAGTGTTCTGACACTCAAAGTCCGGGGAGCAGTTGTGGGTTCCTGACTCACACTCGTCAATGTCTGGGGAAAGAAGGCATGTTGTACGAGGAAAATCAAACTGTATGTGATTCAAATCTATTCTCATAAATATTCAACAATAGTTTCATTGCAAGTCAAATTCTACCAGCAATGAATGAATGAATGAATGAATGAATGAATGAATGAATGAATAGGCAGGCAGGCAGGCAGGCAGGCAGGCAGGCAGGCAGGCAGGCAGGCAGGCAGGCAGGCAGGCAGGCAGGCAGGCAGGCAGGCAGGCAGGCAGGCAGGCAGGCAGGCAGGCAGGCAGGCAGGCAGGCAGGCAGGCAGGCAGGGCAGGCAGGCAGGCAGGCAGGCAGGCAGGCAGGCAGGCAGGCAGGCAGGCAGGCAGGCAGGCAGGCAGGCAGGCAGGCAGGCAGGCAGGCAGGCAGGCAGGCAGGCAGGCAGGCAGGCAGGCAGGCAGGCAGGCAGGCAGGCAGGCAGGCAGGCAGGCAGGCAGGCAGGCAGGCAGGCAGGCAGGGCAGGCAGGCAGGCAGGCAGGCAGGCAGGCAGGCAGGGCAGGCAGGCAGGCAGGCAGGCAGGCAGGCAGGCAGGCAGGCAGGCAGGCAGGCAGGCAGGCAGGCAGGCAGGCAGGCAGGCAGGCAGGCAGGCAGGCAGGCAGGCAGGCAGGCAGGCAGGCAGGCAGGCAGGCAGGCAGGCAGGCAGGCAGGCAGGCAGGCAGGCAGGCAGGCAGGCAGGCAGGCAGGCAGGCAGGCAGGCAGGCAGGCAGGCAGGCAGGCAGGCAGGCAGATCCAATTTATCATGGATGTATGAATCATACATATTGATCCTTCCTTATTCCCTTTCCCCCTGTAGGAGGCATTGTGTTGTGACCTCAGACCTTTGCAGTTGTTGCTGTCCGTGAGCTCGTAGCCAGTACCACAGCTGACCTCTCTCTGGCAACGGAATGACCCCACTGTGTTGATGCAGTGCTCACCTCCTCTGCAGTTACTGGCCCCCAGCAGGCACTCGTTTATATCTGGGAGATGGAGGGAGGAAGAGGGGCGGATAGTATGGAAGCCGTATCTACGAGGTGAGAAATCCTAGTCCTGGGGAGCTACTAGATGTTTTATTCCAGCTCACTAACTTTTCAACAAGATATGGCTGGTACTGAACCTCCAGTCTACTCACCCTCACAGTTCTTCCCATCTGGTTTGAGTTTGTAACCTTTGAAGCAGGCACAGGTGCTGTTGCCCACACATTCCTGTGCACACTTGGCTAATCCTGTGCACATTATAAACAAACAGAAGATAAATGACTCGTGTTCCTGACTTTCTCTGTGAGGACACAGTCTATTACTAACATGTGAAGGTTATGTGTGGAGGGGTTGTTACCGCTGCTGCACATGTTATTCGGTAAGGGATTCTCCTTCTCAGTGAGGGTCTCGTTGTCTTTGTCAGAAACTGTGGGGAAAGAAAGGAGAAGATTGACCAGTATTGGCCAAAACTAAGTTCGCAAACAAAGGGTGTTGAAACCAATGAATGCATCAGGACAATGGAGTTCTTTACTAAAACGACAGTAAGACCCCTGTCTCCTAATGACCACCAGAGGGCAGAGTAGCATTGGACATACACTAGAAAGAATAACGTTCCACTCTCCACTCTCTCCACCTCTCTACTCCAGCGTTCACCTCCTCCCACCACTCCACTCGCTTGACTTCTCCACCTCTCTTCCCTCGATCCCTCCACCGTCTCTTCACCCTCTACCATTAGTCCTTCCCTCGTCTTAGAGTTGATTCTCTTACCCAGGGAGTTTCTGGTCTGCACATCAGGGGCTCCGTCATCGCAGCAGGCCCGGGACACCAGGCCACACTGATAGCCCAGAGACAGGCTGTGGTCACAGGTCAGACCATGCTCGCGAGCAGCCCGGCCCAGCAGACAACAGTCACAGCACATCTGGAGGGGTCAGACCAGAGATATACGATTACTCAATGTGTTTATATGCATCATTTGGCCAGAATGACAGACGGACGGATGGACGGGGGGAAATGACATCATCATCACCACTTCTTTACAACTTCCCCACCATCATCTATCACCATATTCTGAAGGGGATCCATCCGGGCTTGTCAAAGGGGAGGAATCTAGTTTGAGTGTGTCTGTCTGGTCTGTCTATCATCTCTGTCCTTGAGGTGTTGAGTGGTGCGGTTGTGGCAGGCAGCCTTGTGGTTACGAGCGTTGGCCCAGTAACCGAACAGTCGCTGGTTCGAATAACCGAGCTACTCTGAAAAAAAACTTTAAAAAACAATGTGCCCTTGAGCAAGGCACTTAACCCATAATTGCTCCTGTAAGTCGCTCCGGATAAGAGCGTCTGCTAAATTACAAAGAAAATAAAGTGGTAGTGTACTGAGAGCTTTTAGGGGGAGCTTAAAAATGACCATGGTATGCTATGGTTCCTCCCCCACTCTAAACTCCCATTCATCAAACGCAGCACACCTCAATGCAATCAGCCGACACCTGCAATTCGGGGACGGATCAAGTAAAGGCGTGTTGCTGCCTGCACTAACAACGACCTCATTCTCCTGGGCAAATGTACTGTGGCTCACTTGGCAAAATGCTTCAAGGACCTTGACTGATGCCATGGTGTGCAGCAGGATGGGGGCATAGAGGGTTGTGTAGGATCCCGAGGAAGAGGACAGCCAGGTGTAGAGAGGCCACCCTGGCAGAGAATATCTGAGGGGAATTGATCATCTACCTGTCAGCAACAAGCTCCGTTCCTCACTCCTCCCCAGAGTGACATGTTTCAACCTGCTCACCAGGCACACACACACACGCTGACACTCAATCTCATTCACTCTCCTGCAAAAATTGCACGTCCATTGGAGTGATGTACGGTGATCAGCGTGAGGTTCTTGAAGCGGTCAATGATTACTTCCCCCGACACACTTTTGTTACACACGCATGTAAACACAAGTATTTGGCTGTATGCGCACACGCGGACAGTCTTTCACACACACACACACACACACACACACACACACACACACACACACACACACACACACACACACACACACACACACACACACACACACACACACACACACACACACACACACACACACACACACACACACACACACACACACCTTGGCAGTCTTGGTCTCGCAGGTGCTTCCAGTGAACTGTGTGTCACAGACCCCCTGCTCTTTGGCCATGTTGATGCCACTGGTGCAGATATTGTCCTCCAGAACCGCAGCGCAGCACTGCTCCTGCACTATCCTGTCAGACAGGAACAGGAAAGACACAGGGAGCACAGTTTATTCTTAACTCCATCACTGTGCTCCTTAGTGGAATAGAGCTCTGTCTCAAAGTGCTTCCTGTTAAAAAGAGCCCCGGGCATGCCTACTGGGGATCTGCTAATAGTCCTGGTTGGTGCAGCTGCTGTACGTGGGTTGAGTGAAGAAGGAAAGCCCTGTGTAAACTCAAGGTGGATTAAAACTTTGTTTTGTGTTCATAATCTTCACTTTACCAGAGTTGGGTCAATGCAGCACTGTCTCCAATTGGCTTACCACGCTAACTGTTATGGGTACAGTGAAGCTAACTTAAGAATCCATTATTTACCGTCACTGTTTTAACCCTCCCACCTCCCATTGGATGTCCCTCCTCTGATGGACACAGAGGGCTGTAGGGCGGCAACACTTCCTAGATAGAGTTGCAAAATTCCGGTAACCTTCTCAAAAATCCCAGGTTTTACCAGAAATCCTGCTTGGATTTTGTAACCCGAATTCCCGGACAACATTACTGGAATACATCCCTCTCTGAGTCTGGACCGGCCAGGGAGAACTTCCTGACAGCAGGATGACCAGTGATTTCCAACTATCTGACCTGTCTCTCCAGCTGGAGTGGCTTCATGAATCTTTTACAGTAAAACCAGAAACCGTTACAGGACCCTAAGACTTCAAAGGAGAAAACGGAGGTAGACAAAGAGCTGTTGTAAATAATCAGATCTGAAGTGAGTGAGAGCAGGCAGAACACCTCTTTATCATACCATCAACTGAGACTGGGTTACGGTGCTCCAGCTGGAGAGATGGTTTGCTACTCTGAGGAAGGACAATAAGTTCAGGGGTGCTTGTGTCTGTCTGTCAGTGTGTCTACCTGTCTGTCTGAAGGGAGGGAGTGAAACCCATTGTCTGTTTTACGAGATGGGGTACTGTGCAGCACTTAGATCTCCTCTCCACTCCTCTACCAACTAGCCTGTCTTTATCAACCCTCTTACCAGAAATTCTCTCTTTCCCTATAATCTAGATCTGTCCCCACGACAACTGCACTCACGTCACCTCCGCAGAACCTTTTAAGGGCACAGCAGTGCTCCTGTCTGCCTTTTCTCTTCTTGTCTTTTTTTTGTGTGTCTGAAATAAGCTCTCTGATTTCCTGTTCTTCCCCCTCTCCAGTCCTTTCCAGTCCTCTCTCTATAGTTTCACCTCAGTGGTATTTCCTGGATTTGGCAATACCCCCTCTCTCTAAACCCTAAACCCAACCCCCCCCCCCCCCCTCAACCAAAAACCATCACACTTCCACCCTTACTCTATAATTTGAAAAAATTCTGGATCACTTGGGTAGCCAAGGTCAATACATTTGCCATCAGAGAGAAGATTGAGCGACAGATCTCCTCCTTATTGGCCTTGAACCTGTGGCAGAACACCTTCTACTCTTACTACCAGAGCTGTTATTACCCTGTTATTACACTGTTATTATCACTAGTGTAATGTCTCCTGCTCTCACGTCAATTCAAGAATATGGCTGGGGATTTACGACCGGGGGTACGGTAAAGTCATCTCACACTATGGCCTACCACCATACCTATTGCACCATAGTCTATCTATACCTTTTACAGTCAACCCCATGGGACTAATACTGAGGTAAGCAGTCCCCCTTATGGGCACAGAGGTTAAGACCATAGAAATATCATCTATTTTCTATAGTCACTGTATTTCTCTGAGTAAGGCTGTTCAGTCAGAGAGTATATTAACTACTGTAAAAAAGGCCCCACTCACCTGCACGTGGTGGACTCAGAGATGAGAGGGATGGCTGTGCAGTCCTGGTTGTCAATGCCCCGAACCCGACCATCCTTACAGCACTCATCTATGGAGATCTGTTTTCCACCTGTGGATGGACACAACCACAAACAAACAGCGTGTGTTATTCATGGGCTTACGCTGAATGCCGTGGCTTGGCCTACTGAAGCGAGCGCAACAGTATCGGTGTGGGAGATCTAGAGACCCCAAATGTACTGTGACTCATCAGTCCTCTAAAACAGTTAGAGACCCATGAGAGCTGTCAACATCTGCATCAGATCTCCCATGATTAGCCTGTTAGTCTGCTGAGCTAAAGCCCAGGCACTAGCGCCGTGAGCTAACGCTAGCCTTCAGGGCTCAGGTTACTCATGATGCACAGAGCCACCTTCTATGTTTCATAAGGTGACAGTCAACCCAAAGGGATAAGAAACACTCTCACATGAATTAGAAACTAAACTGTTGGAACAGAATAAATTGTGGTTTCAAGCCATGTCTTGCATACAACGGAGTCTATTTTGCTGGGTGAGTAATAAATGAGGATTGACATGTTTAGAACGATTATGCAAAGTATGTTTACAAAAAGTGCAACAAAAATAGTCCAAAACACAAGTATATTGTTGTCACCCAATGCCACTCACACTTTCACAGTATTAGCAATTTGTCTTCCAAATGATTGAAAAACTGTTTGGAATGTTTTTCTAAATGCCTGTTAGCCTTTTGCCAGCAATACTGAATGATGGATATGTTGTGTAGAAATAAGACGACCGGAGTTGGACTAACTCTGTGGCGCTCCGTCTGCTTCTCCGTGTGGATTAAAAGAGCTTGGAATGCCTCGATTCTGTAAACAATTCAGCCATCGCAATCAGATCAAATACATTCATTTCCTTGTGGTTAGTGTATTCTGCCAAACGTGAAATAGCTTTGGCAGGTTGGCTGGTCCTTTCTTGCTTTAGGCTTAAACAAAGGCCTGTCTGCCAAATTGTTTTTTATTAATATAAGTAATCCTAAAGGACTCCTAAAATTCCTCTGTTACTCAGTTGATAGAGCATGGTGCTTGCAATGCCAGGATAATGGGTTCGATTCCCAGGACCACCCATACATAAAAAATGTATGCATGCACGACTGTAAGTTGATAAAAGTGTCTTCTAAATGGCATATGTCATTATTAAAGAACACTCAAGAGTAAAATCATATTTGTTAATCTAATAAACCAGTTGTTGGAACAAGGAACAATAGTGTATTCAACCACTGACTATAATAACACATATCATAGTGGATCAGGGGATGTCTAAACGCTAAATCTAGCTTGGCTAACGAAACAGGATCAGAGGTTTCAAGTAAAGGAGGACAAGTGTCTGGAGGTTTTATCTTAAATTTACAGTTCCATAAAAAAAGTTTTAGTTCCAATTATTTCTGCCAGAGGAGGGAACTTGGTTTACAGTGCATTCGGAAAGTATTCAGACCTCTTGACTTTTTCCACATTTTGTTACGTTACAGCCTTAATCTAAAATGGATTAAATTCATGTTTTTTTCCATCAATGTACATACAATAGCCCATAATGACAAAGTGAAAAACAGGTTTTTAGAAATTTATGCAAATGGATTACAAATAAAAAACAGAAAAATCTTATTTAGATAAGTATTCAGACCCTTTGCTATGAGACTCAAAATGTACCTCATGTGCATCCTGTTTCCATTGATCATGCTTGTGATCTTTCTACAACTTGATTGGAGTCCAACTGTGGAAAATTCAATTGTTTGGACATGATTTGGAAAGGCACACACCTTCCTATATAAGGTCCCACCATTGTCCATAGAGCTCCAAGACAGGATTGTGTTGAGGCACAGATCTGGGGAAGGGCACTAAAACATTTCTGCAGCATTGAATGTCTCCAGGAACACAGTGGCCTCCATCATTCTTAAATGGAAGAAGTAGAGAACCACCTAGACTCTTCCTAGAGCTGGCTGCCTGTCAAACCTGAGCAATCGGGGGAGAAGGGACTTGGTCAGGAAGGTGACCAAGAACTCGATGGTCACTCTGACAGAGCTCCAGAGTTACTCTGTGGAGATGAGAGAACCTTCCAGAAGGATAACCATTTCTGCAGCACTCCACCATTCAGGCCTTTATGGTAGAGTGGCCAGATCGAAGCAACTCCTCAGCAAAAGACACGACAGCCCACTTGGAATTGTCCTTGAGTGACCCAGCCAGAGGCCGGACTTGAACCCGATCGAACAGCTCTGGAGAGACCTGAAATTAGCTCTACATCCAACCTGACAGAGCTTGAGAGGATCTGCAGAGAAGAATGGGAGAAACTCCCAAAATACAGGAGTGCCAAGCTTGTAGCGTCATACCCAAGAAGACTCAAGGCTGTAATCGCTGCCAAAGGTGCTTCAACATAGTACGGAGTAAAGGGTCTGAATACTTGTGTAAATGTGATATTTCCGTTGTATTTTTATACACTTGCAAAAAAATCCCCCCAAAAAGTTTTTGCTTTGTCATTGTGGGTTATTGTGTGCAAATGGATGAGGGTAAAAAAACAATTGAATCCATTTTACAATAAGGCTGGAATGTAACAAAATGTGGAAAAAGTCAAGGAGTCTGAATACTTTCCAAATGCACTGAACAGTATATCCTTGAATATGGTAACTGCAGGCAGGGGCCAAAGGTGTGAACAAATTAACTTAATATAAACTAATAATATGGTCATTTATCCAAAGCAAATGAGAGAACTGTCAACATTAACTGTGGGAAATAGCAATGAAAAGATGTGGACAGATGAATAAAAAGCAGTGTCGTTATACAACAACCATGCTAACTTTTCCTGCAAGTGAAAGTCATTCTTATTGTAAAATAAACAGCAGAGTGTATAATCAAACAACAACGTAATAGGTAGTATAATAGATGCATTACCAAGCCAAGAAACACTATTTTGCTGACTCACTGAACAAGCCTGTTGAGGCCAGCCAGACTAACAACTGCAACAGTCGAGCTCCTTGTCCCGCCGTGAACTGAGTAATAAAGCTCTTAGCAACAGGGGGAGATGAGAGGGATTTTAACAGGCCCCATAACCAGCCTTCATTGGGCCTCAGTCTGACTAGAGCCACAATCTTCAACGGTGATAAGGTCTAACTCTGCTTTCATCTGAGGGCAGGGACCAACACCAGGATGCTCTTGGAAAGGGTCAAAAGTGTTGCTCAGAGAGAGAACAGTTACACACGTAAAAAAAGTAAAGAAAATACATCTGCTGGAAGAGTAGGGAATGGTCGGAAATTGTTAACACCTCCTGTGGGGAACAATTCTCCTTGCTTGGCTTCCCCCCAGGCCACTTTTTGCCAGTCTGGACATTTTATTTTTCTTGACCTCTACCACTGCCATTAACTGACATCCCCTTGCCAAAACACCCTAGAATCTGGAAGCCTCCGTATGTCTTTAGAAACATCAGACAAACCCCCAGGGAACAACTACCATGAAGCACAAAGCTCTAGAATGTTCCCTTCCAAGCTCAGAGGAGGCATAGAATGAGAATGTCATACAATGTCTCACTTTCAGTCTCAACTGACGGAAAGAGGTGGTCACATGACTCACTCCCTGGTGTGTTCTGGTGTTTTCACACTACTCTCTCTCAACATTACAGAGCGAGGCGTTCACACCTCTCAGCGGATTGCTGGCATTTACACGCCTAATTATCACCCTCTTTTCTCCTACCCTAAAGATAATCTGGGATTAGAGCCTGAGTGATGTGTGTGGTTTGGGGATTGTTCTAGAGGTAGTTGTAGTATGAATAGTGGGGGAAGATAAAAAATAAAAAATATATATTCAGTACCAGTTAAAAGTTTGGACAAACCTACTCATTCAAGGGCTTTTCTTTATTTTGACTATTTTCCACATCGTAGAATAATAGTGAAGGCATCAAAACTAGGAAATAGCACATGTGGAATCATTTAATAACCAAAAAAGTGTTGAACAAATCAAAATACATTTTATATTTGTGAGTCTTCAAAGTAGCCTTGATGACCGCTTTGCACACACTTGGCATTCTCTCAACCAGCTTCATGAGGAATGCATTTCAATTAAAAGGTGTGCCTTGTTAAAAGTTAACTTGTGGAATCTTCTTGTTGCGTTTGAGCCAATCATTTGTGTCATGACAAGGTATATTTATTAAACCAGGCAAGTCAGTTAAGAACAAATTCTTATTTAGTGCTCAGCATATGTGGGAACTCCTTCAAGACTGTTGGAAAAGCATTCCTCATGAAGCTGGTTGAGAGAATGACAAGTGTGCAAAGCTGTCATCAAGGGAACGGGTGGCTATGTCAAAAAATATTTTGATGCCATCACTATTATTCTACAATGTAATAAATATAAGAAAATATAGAAAAACCCTGGAATGTGTAGGTGTGTCTAAACTTTTGACTGGTACTGTATATACAATATGTGTATTTATCTTCCCCCACTATTCATACTACAACTATTTGCAAATGTTATATTTTTGCATATTGTTTATTTCACTTGCTTTGGCAATGTAAACATATGTTTCCCATGCCATTAAAGACTGACTGACAGAAAGAGAGACAGAGAGACACAGAGAGAGTGAGAGACAGAGAGAGAGAGGGAAAAAAACAACATTGCTGGCCCATGTCTAGACTTCTCATGTAAACACTGCTTAATGAGCCCAGTGGAGCTCTAGTCCCTCAGCCTAAGCCCACAGCAAAGGCCTCTCGGAGACAGACCCAGACATCACAGCAGCACAGTCCACTTCCATGGGTCACATCCTTTATCTAACACGCTTCAGTCAGTGTACCCTACTGTCATCATCGTGACACAAATGACCTTATAATGTAAATGCTTAAAATCTTTATCATTTGTAATTTGACTAACGGTCTGAATAGCCTGTAGCAATGCATTTGTTGGCCATATTATAACATTCGATTTGCAGGTACGTATTTGTCTGACTGAGTCTAGTAAGTTTGAGTTCATACAAAAATATGTGAATAAGTGATTCATGTACATGAACGGTTTATATCCTGATTCTATGGGACCATCTTCAGCTCTTCGATCCACCCTGACACCATACCTAATGGAAGTGATACACCACCCTGACCCTTGACTCTCTCCCGTGTAGCATTGAAGCTGAGAAGAGGAGCAAGGGGCGCTGATAGGTGTTGGAGGGAGGGTATGGCCCCAGTGAGACATGCCCAATAAAATTGAATTCAACGGAGGGGTGATGTCAAATTCTTACATTAAAGTCAATGGGCCAGAATTCCTAAGCACACCACCGACAGGAGCCCCACAGACTGTGAAATCTGCACCATGTGTGTCCAGGGGACCCTGATCTGGGGTATATACAGGGCATTCAGAAAGTATTCAGACTCCTTTACTTTTTCCACATGTTGTAACGTTACAGTCTTATTCTAAAATCTATTAAATTGTTTGTTTCCCTCATCAATCTACACACAATACCCCATATTGACAAAGTAAAAACAGGCCTTTGATTTTTTTGCTAATTTATTACAAATAAAACACGGAAATATTACATTTAGATAAGTATTCAGACCGTATACTCAGAACTTCGTTGAAGAACCTTTGGCAGCGATCACAGCCAAATCAAATCAAATTTTATTTGTCACATACACATGGTTAGCAGATGTTAATGCGAGTGTGGCGAAATGCTTGTGCTTCTAGTTCCGACAATGCAGTAATAACCAACAAGTAATCTAACTAACAATTCCAAAACTACTGTTTTATACACAGTGTAAGGGGATAAAGAATATGTACATAAGGATATATGAATGAGTGATGGTACAGGGCAGCATACAGTAGATGGTATCGAGTACAGTATATACATATGAGATGAGTATGTAGACAAAGTAAACAAGGTGGCATAGTTAAAGTGGCTAGTGATACATGTATTACATAAGGATGCAGTCGATGATATAGAGTACAGTATATACGTATGCATATGAGATGAATAATGTAGGGTAAGTAACATTATATAAGGTAGCATTGTTTAAAGTGGCTAGTGATATATTTACATAATTTCCCATGCAGCCACTCAATGTTAGCCTTGAGTCTTCTAGGGTATGATGCTACAAGCTTGGCACACCTGTATTTGGGGAGTTTCTCCCAGTCTTCTCTGCAGATCCTCTCAAGCTCTGTCAGGTTGGATGGGGAGCTTTGCTGCACAGCTATTTTCAGGTCTCTCCAGAGATGTTCGATCAGGTTCAAGTCCGGGCTCTGGCTGGGCCACTCAAGGACATTCAGAGAGTTGTCCCGAAGCCACTCCTGCATTGTCTTGGCTGTGAGTTTAGGGTCATTGTCCTGTTTGACCTCATTCTGAGGTCCTGAGCACTCTGGAGCAGGTTTTCATCGAGGATCTCTCTGTACTTTGCTCCGTTCATCTTTCTATTGATCCGGAAAGATCAAGGGAAAGACTGAAAAACATCCCCACAACATGATGCTGCCACCACCATGCTTCACCGTAGGGATGGTGCCATGTTTCCTCCAGAAGTGATGCTTGGCATTCAGGCCAAAGAGTTCAATCTTGGTTTCATCAGAGCAGAGAATCTTGTTTCTCATGGTCTGAGAGTCTTTAGGCACCTTTTGGCAAACTCCAAGTGGACTGTCATGTGCCTCTTACTCAGGAGTGGCTTCAGTCTGGCCACCGTACCATAAAGGCCTGATTGGTGGAGTGCTGCAGAGATGGTTGTCTTTCTGGAAGTTTCTCCCATCTCCACAGAGGAACTCTGGAGCTGTGTCAGAGTGACAATTGGGTTCTTGGTCACCTCCCTGACCAAGGCCCTTCTCCCCCGATTGCTCAGTTTGGCTGGGAGGACCACTCTAGAAAAAGTCTTGGTGGATTCAAACATCTTCCATTTAAGAATGATGGATGCCACTGTGTTCTTGGGGACCTTCAATTAAACAACTTGATTGGAGTCCACCTCTGGTAAATTCAATTGATTCGCCATGATTTGGAGGCCATCATTCTTAAATGGAAGATTTTTGGATCCACCAAGACTGCTACCCTTCCCCAGATCTGTGCCTCGACACAATCCTGTCTCGGAGCTCTACGGACAATTTCTTTGACCTCATGGCTTGGTTTTTGCTTGAACATGCACTGTAAACTGTGGTACCTTATATAGACAGGTGTGTGCCTTTTCAAATCATGTCGAATCAATGGAATTTACCATAGGTGGACTCCAATCAAGTTGTAAAATCATCTCAAGGATGAGTCTCATAGAAACAAGCCTGAATACTTATGTAAATGTTTATTTATTTAACTAGGCAAGTCAGTTAATTAAGAACAAATTCTTATTTTACAAATCCGGCCTACCCTGGCCAAACCCTTCCCTAACCCAGACGACGCTGAGCTAATTGTGCGCCGCCCGATCACAGCCGGTTGTGACACAGCCCGGGATTGAACCAGGGTCTGTAGTGACGCCTCTAGCACTGATATGCAGTACCTTAGACCGCTGCACCACTCAGGAACCCCAAGGTATTTCTGATTTTAATTTTTTATAAATGTTGAAACATTTCTAAAAAGCTTTTTCACTTTGTCATTATGGGGTATGGTAGATTGATGAGGGGAAAACATTATTTAATACATTTTTTAATAAGCCTGTAACATAACAAAACGTGGAAAATGGGATCTGAATACATTCCGAATGCACTGTAGGTCGCCCCATGCCTCTGTGACCCATGGATGGCCCCCCTCGTAAGGATCCACCCCTTTTTCCCCCTTTTTTTCCAATTTGCCAGCCCAGGCGCAGTCTGGATTTTGTCCACTAGATGGCAGCAGTGTATGTGCAAAGTTTAAGACTGATCCAATTAACTATTGCATTTCTGTTCAAAATTGTGTATCAAGACTGCCCAAATGTGTCTAGTTGGTTTATTAATACATTTTCAAGTTCATAACTGTGCACTCTCCTCAAACAATAACATGGCATTATTTCACTGTAATAGCTACTGTAAATTGGACAGTGCAGTTAGATTAACAAGAATTTAAGCTTTCTGCCAAAATCCGATATGTCTATGTCCTGGAAAATATTGTTGTTACTTACAACCTCATGCTAATCACATTAGCCTACGTTAGCTCAACCATCCCGTGGGGGACCCACCGATCCTGTAGAGGTTTAAGTCAGGACCGTGCTCCCTTTCCAGACCAGCCACCGCTCAGTGTTTCCAGACTCATTTGACACACCCTCATAGTGAAAAGTATGAAACACACCGTGAATCTCACTTCTGATAAGTACTTATTATAGTGGGAGGCCGTTCCTTCTCTTGCTAGAACAAAAGCGATACCTGCTGCGTAGTGACGAACCTACCTATTCTACTTGTAGAATCGCAATGCTCACAAGTGGCCAATGACTTTGAGCCAGTCAGAGAGCACGAAAACCCCAAGTGGGGGAGCCAACAACAACAACAAAAGGGAAAGGGGAGCATTTGTTCAAACATCCACGGATGAGACAGTCACACTTCATATGCAATGTAGGCTATGGGAGGTAGCTAGTTAAGTGCACAGACACAATTCACACAACAATAAATACTACATCCAAACTAGTTAACCACTTTAACTAGTATTGACGTGATAATTAAATCACAATGGATTAGCTAGTTTGAAGAAGTTTCCATGAAACGGCTGCCTGTGTTAACTTCTGAGTTAGTGCAGTGTCCTTAACTAGCTAGCTAGATATGATAACATTACCTAGCTAGCTAAACATTGGGCTGTGGGCTAACACTGGCAGTATGGTATGGAATAACTTGTAGGCACCTGGCTAGTATCAACAAGGGCTTTCTACAAAATAGCAACATTAGCGCAGATAGCTTGGAATCTAGACCATAAGCAATACGCACTGATATGCGTTGTCAAGCGCTACTGCCACCTTCTGGTTTGGAGTAGTTTAACAAGGCTGAGTGGCTGACGACATCCAAGTCTTTGCTGTGTGAGCACACAAGAGATTGACAATCCTACTGGTGTGTCTGAGTTTTAAGGAGAGACCTGCCCTGCATCTGGTTGGCTGGTTGAGCAGCAATCATTTTGGGCACATTGCCGTACTCTAAACTTTAAAACCTTGTTACGGTTTCAGCTTGGGAAATCATTTCCAGTAGTCTGAGAAATTTCTACTGGTGAAATTAGTCCATATTTTACACAACGCAAAATACATTTAATCCCTGTCAAATCACTTTAGGACAAATTGGGAATGTTGAAATCTTCCCTAAAACTGGTAATCATGGGCAGATGTTTTACTGGCAACAAGACACACACACACACACACAAAATCAAAGCAAACCAAAATCCAAATGACACACACACACTGAACAGCATGTAACACAGTAGGCTTCAAGTTACTACTGTAATATAACTGCCATAAAGTGTTCATGAAATCACATGTAAACACTTTATGGGAACTGTTTAACTCCAGTGCTACCCGACCTCTGCCCATACAGTGATAGTGGAGTAGCCTGCTTAGGGTGATACGTTTGAAATATCTAACATGCCTGAGTGAATTTATATGGTATTCCAACCATATGCATCACGCATGGGCATGGATTGATTCTCATGGGAAGATTTCAATCTTGAAACAGTAGGTTAGTATCCTGAAGTAAAACGGTAACTGACCTTGTCCGTTGAGAAATCCGAACAGAGAGAAAAGTATAACTATCCCGGGACCCATTGGATAAAGAAGATACTTTTTTTGCAAACCCCCAAAAAGTGTCAAACAGTCAGATCTGTAATATTCTGCACTAAGAGCGTGAACCAACAGTACAGTTTCTCACGGACACGCAGATTTCAAGCGAAAGGTAGAAAAACGGTGAGCTCACGCTGGACAGGAGTAGTCTATACGAGTGTGTGTTTGTGCTTGTGATGGGGCTAGTGAATCGCAGCGTCATCGTGTCTGTCTCGGAACGCAACCTCGGAACGAGCGTCTATCTTGCTCCTAGGGGCGGGTGACGCTAAAAAAAAATCTAAACTCCAGAAACCCCAACTGTAGTGTATTGATTTCCACTTTACAGTAGTATACATCCAATGTCTTATAGGACACACTCATTTAATTCACGCCGTTTCATTGACTTTCCATTATGACAGATAAATAAGTAGCCTAAAATATAAATTTATTATTTTAACTGAAAATCTGTAATGATGACATTATTTGACAATGTCCCCCAACTTCAATTACTTTCATCCAGACATCTCTGTCTGTGACAGAATGATCCCACTGTTTAATCTGAATAACATCTGGACTCCACTATGGAGTGGTTCTGTGGTTATATAAAAACCTGTTGTGGTCATAGCCAGACTTCAATACATCAAATCCTTAGAATTTTGTCGGTTAAGGCAAATTTTTGAAAATGTAATGCATATTCCATATTTTGGAACATTTACGACCATCCTCCTCGGTAGACAGACTTGTGTAATTATTCGCCACCACGGTATTTGAGGTTGACAAAATTGCCCTTCAGGAAAATGATTGATTTAATTGAAGCATATGCTATTTGGTCTGTCTGTCTGGTTATTTCATCCTCTCAGACTGTGACAGACAGACTTGGGGTTTATTTTTCACCAAATGGTGAAACAAAGCAGATTCCGATATGGGAGAGATATAAACCTATAAACCATTTCCTCTCAATTCGAACTGCCTGTGCGTAGATACACAACTACAGTGAATGCATGGATGTAGGCCTATCTACCTCACCGACAGCGTCATTGCGTTTTGGTACACCAGAAGCATGTTAATGAATAAATGCTGCGCTTGCTTTGCAGCCTTGCGTTGCGGAGGCAGTTTCAGTGGGTTCAGTGTTCTGTGTGTCGCATGAAATGGATTTATCCAACCTATGCATCAAATTGTATGCATAGATTTGACAGAAATACTATCAAAAGTTGAATGTTCTACTTTTGTTGCACACGTAGGGTGAGTATTGGTAAGTGGGACACTTTCTGAAAATGTGCTTTCCTTAAAGAATCATCCAATTGTCTTAACCCCAACATGATACCATTTTAAATAGCTTAAGAACTCTACTCAGTGGCGGCTCTAGGCTCCCTGGGCGAACCCCCCCCCCCCCCCCTTCAGCGCCCCCAGCACCCCCAGCAGCCCCAGCACCATTCTGCACTAAATGTAATTTGTATTCAGACATTTGGAACACAAATAAATAATCATAACATTTAAAACTATATAAAAATCTATTCAAAAATAAGACTCATAAATATCAAAAAGAAGTAACAAAGACAAATAGAAACAAATTTGTGTTGATTTGGCACTCCAGCGTTAATACATTACCCATCCCCCAACACAGTCAACCAAGAGTCAAGACTAAACCAATTCATTTAGGGGGTGTGCAGACTGGATTTATATTATTCTTACCGATTTTGCACATACCAGAAAAAAATGCAACAATATGTCTGTGAAACTATGTATTCATATTATGAATGAATTGTGGTTTATTTGGTAGCATTTCGTGGTGTGACTGATTTGATTAATTGCATTAGTACTGTACAAAGTTAGAGGTTTTGATAGATTCCCCCGCTCTCCATACCTCTGGCTTCCAGTGGAGACACCTTAGGTCAACCTCGCACCCCTCCCCATCTGTACTTCTGAATGGGAGACCTTACCAGTCAGTAGCCTGCCTAGCTCACAAACTAGAATCAGGGCGCCCACTCCGACAAGGTTAATTGACCCACAGTCCCACACGGTGACATGATATCATTGACGTGACACGCAAATGAACGATAGAAAACCGATCGCGCAAATGTCACCATAACAATTTCTTATGTGCGGGCGCCCAATGCCGCCCCCGGCAAGATGTCGCCCTGGATGGCTGCCATGTCGCCTATACCTAAATCCGCCACTGAATCTACAACACTATACAAATAAAAAATATATATACATATTGAACACAGAATGGATGACTCTTCTTCAAACACAAATTGTCCTGACACCATTTTGTTCTCCAGTTTATAACACCAAATCGGGACACCTTGATTGTCAAAGTGGGAAAGAAATCTTTATTGTAAAACAGGCAGTTAACCCACTGTTCCTAGGTCGTCATTGAAAATAAGAATTTGTTCTTAGCTGACTTGCCTAGTTAAATAAAGGTAAAATAAACACGGAAAAGTCCACAGACCCACTCCAAAAGGCTTTCAGAGCCATCATCGACTCAGTGGGTTTTTCCAACATGTCTCTGGACCTACTCACTGTCATACTCTGGACCTAGTTTTGTCCCATGGAATAAATGTTGTGGATCTTAATGATTCCCTCATAATCCTGGACTATCAGACCACCATTTTATTACGTTTGCAATCGCAACAAATAATCTGCTCAGACCCCAACCAAGGAGCATCAAAAGTCATGCTATAAATTATCAGACAACAAAGATTCCTTGATGCCCTTCCAGACTCCCTCTGCCTACCCAAGGACATCAGAGGACAAAAATCAGTTAACCACCTAACTGAGGAACTCAATTTAACCTTGTGCAATACCCTAGATGCAGTTGCACCCCTAAAAACTAAAAACCTTTGTCGTAAGAAACTAGCTCCCTGGTATACAGAAAATACCCGAGCTCTGACGCAAGCTTCCAGAAAATTGGAACGGAAATGGCGCCACACCAAACTGGAAGACTTCCGACTAGCTTGGAAAGACAGTACCGTGCAGCATCGAAGAGCCCTCATGGCTTCTCGATCATCCTATTTTTCCAACTTAATTGAGGAAAATAAGAACAATCCGAAATGTATTTTTGATACTGTTGCAAAGCTAACTAAAAAGCAGCATTCCCCAAGAGAGGATGGCTTTCACTTCAGCAGTAATAAATTCATGAACTTCTTTGAGGAAAAAATCATGATCATTAGAAAGCAAATTACGGACTCCTCGATAAATCTGCGTATTCCTCCAAAGCTCAGTTGTCCTGAGTCTGCACAACTCTGCCAGGACCTAGGATCAAGAGAGACGCTTAAGTGTTTCAGTACTATATCTCTTGACACAATGATGTAAATAATCATGGCCTCCAAACCTTCAAGCTGCATACTGCACCCTATTCCAAATAAACTACTGAAAGAGCTGCTTCCTGTGCTTGGCCCTCCTATGTTGAACATAATAAACGTCTCTCTATCCACCGGATGTGTACCAAACTCACTAAAAGTGGCAGTAATAAAGCCTCTCTTGAAAAATCCAAACCTTGACCCAGAAAATATTTTAAAAACTATCGGCCTATATCGAATCTTCCATTCCTCTCAACAAAAAAAAAACAGCTGTTGCGCAACAACTCACTGCCTTCCTGAAGACAAACAATGTATACGAAATGCTTCAGTCTGGTTTTAGACCCCATCATAGCACTGAGACTGCACTTGTGAAGGTGATAAATTACCTTTTAATGGCGTTAGACCGAGGCTCTACATGCGTCTTCGTGCTTCTAGGCCTTAGTGCTGCTCTGATACCATCAATCACCACATTCTTTTGGAGAGATTGGAAACCCAAATTGGTCTACACGGACAAGTGTAAACTCGGACAAAACAGAGATACGTGTTTTAGGTCCCAAGAAACAAAGAGATCTTCTGTTGCATCTGACAATTCATCTTGATGGTTGTACAGTCGTCTGAAATGAAATCGTTTAGGACCTCGGCGTTATTCTGGACCCTAATCTCTCTTCTAACGAACATATCAAGACTGTTTCAACGACAGCTTTTTTCCATCTACATAACATTGCAAAAATCAGAAACTTTCTGTCCAAAAATTATACAGAAAAATGAATCCATGCTTTTGTTACCTCTAGGTTAGACTACTGCAATGGTTTACTTTCGGCTACCTGGATAAAGCACTAAATAAAGTTCAGTTAGTGCTAAATACGGCTGCTAGAATCCTGACTAGAACTAAAACATTTGATCATATTACTCTAGTGCTACCTTCCCTACACTGGCTTCCTGTTAAGGCAAGGGCTGATTTCAAGGTTTTATTGCTAACCTACAAAGCATTACATGGGCTTGCTCCTACCAGTCTTTCTGATTTGGTCCTGCCGTACATACCTACACGTACGCTACGGTCACAAGATGCAGGCCTCCTAATTATCCCTAGAATTTCTAAGCAAACAGCCCGGAGGCAAGGCTTTCTCCTATAGAGCTCCAATTTTATGGAATGGTCTGCCTACCCATGTGAGAGACGCAGACTCGGTCTCAACCTTTAAGTCTTTACGGAAGACTCATCCCTTCAGTGGGTCATATGATTGAGTGTAGTCTGGCCCAGGAGTGTGAAGGTGAACGGAAAGGCTCTGGACTCTGCCTGGCCAGTTCCTCTCTCCCAGTTTGACAGTAGGCGAAGTCATTTTGATTTACAGTACATACCATTACAGAATATGTTGTAATGAAACACAAAATATCCTTTCTTAGTTATGTATAACCTTACCATTATTCACCTCAGAACCTTATTTAATTGTACTTACCATTATGACTCGAGAGACACGTCATTACAGGGGATGCCAAGCCCACAATGATGGCGTCATACTAATTGAACCCATTTTGTATTGTCACATACACTACCAGTCAAAAGTTTTAGAACAAAAACTCATTCAAGGGTTTTTCTTTATTTTTTACTATTGTCTACATTGTATAATCATAGTGAAGACATCAAAACTATGAAATAACACATATGGAATCATGTAGTAACAAAAAAAGTATGAAACAAATCAAAACATATATTATATTTGAGATGATTCAAATAGCCACCATTTGCCTTGATAACAGTCTTGCACGCTCTTGGCATTCTCTCAACTATCTACACCTGGAATACTTTTCCAACATTCTTGAAGGAGTTCCCACATATGCTGAGCACTTGTTTACTGCTTTTCCTTCACTTAGCGGTCCGACTCATCCCAAACCATCTCAATTGGGTTGAGGGATTGTGGAGGCCAGGTGTGTTGGTCAAATAGCCCTTACACAGCCTGGAGGTGTGTTTTGGGTCATTGTCCATTTGAAAAACTAATTAAGCCCTAACCAGATGGGATGGCGTATCGCTGCAGAATGCTGTGGTAGACATGCTGGTTAAGTGTGTGTTGAATTCTAAATAAATCACAGACAGTGTCACCAGCAAAGAACCCCCCCACCATAACACCTCCTCCTCCATGCTTTACGGTGCGGAGATCATCCGTTCACCCACACCGCGTCTCACAAAGAAAAAATCTCCAATTTGGACTCCAGACCAAAAGGACAAATTTCCACCGGTAAAACGTCCATTGCTCCTGTTTCTTGTCCCAAGCAAGTCTCTTCTTCTTATTGGTGTCCTTTAGTAGTGTTTTTTTTCAGCAATTTGACCAAGAAGGCCTGATTCACACAGTTTCCTCTGAACAGTTGATGTTGAGATGTGTCTGTTACTTGAACTCTGTGACGCATTTATTTGGGCTGCAATATCTGAGGCTGGTAACTCTAATGAACTTATCCTCTGTTTGTTTTGTATTTTGTAGTGTTCCGTTTTATTATTAAATTATGGACACTTACCACGTTGCAAATGGGTTCGATCTATCTTACTCCTCATCAGAGGAAGACGACGAACATTACATTGACTGCAAAATGTATTACACAGCATTGATAAAATAATGCTTTCGGGTCTGATATATCATACCATTTGATGCATATGTTGGATATATTCGATGTATGCATCACACCGAACGCACAGCACCTGCCTCTGCCTCTGCAACACACGGAATGAATGCACTGCACCTACCTCTGCAATGCAATGATGCAAGGCAAATCCAGTGACCAATTGGAAATGAAGGTACTTCTGGTGTATCAAAACACAATGATGTTGGCGGTAACAGCCAGGTGATGCGCAAAAGTGGTTACCTCAATAGCATCGGATGTCAATTTGCTTAAGGTAAATCATGCATTTTAAAAGGTTGGTTGATTTGTTTAAAAGCTAAAGATCATACAATTTAATTGAGCTAGAGGCTTTTTATGAGTCTGTGTTTATCACACATTTATGGATGACTAATTATTTAATTTATCCCAAAAATGCCTGTGAACAGCTTGCCACGGGCACTGTATTTAACAATATATATATATATATATATATATTTGACCTTTTATTAACAATACAAAACATACACATACAAAGGACAACATCCTACAAATATCAACTACATCACACCTGCCCAGACCCACTAGCACACACCCATCTCCAGCGACCCATCACTTTTGCCACATGGCCTAAAACTACCATTTTAACTCTCTCTGTAGCCCATGCACTTTCGATAGTTACACTATAATGTATACAAAAGTATGTGGACACCCCTTCAAATGAGTGGATTCGGCTATTTCAGCTTGCTGACTGGTGTATAAAATCGAGCACACCGCCATGCAATCTCCATTGACGAACAGTGGCAGTAGAATGACCTTACTGAGGTGCTCAGGGACTCAGTGATCATCATAGGATGCTACCTTTCCGACAAGTCAGTCTTGTAAAATTTCTGCCCTGCTTAGAGCTGCCATGGTAAATTCTAAGTGCTGTTATGGAGCATCAAAGACTCAGCCGTGAAGTGGAAGGTCACACATGCTCACAGAACGGGGTCCGCCGAGTGCTGAAGCACGTAGCGCTTAAAAATCATCTGTCTTTGGTTGCAACACTCACTACCAAGTCCCAAAGTGCCTCTGGAAGCAACGTCTGCACAAGAACTGTTCACCGGGAGCTTCATGAAATTAGTTTCCATGGCCGAACAGTCGCAAAAACAAGCCTAAGATTCTATGCGTCACTTGGAGCGGTGTAAAGCTCGCCCCCATTGGACTCCAGAGCAGTGGAAATCCGTTCTCTGGAGTGATGAATCATCTTTCACCATCTGGCAGTCTGATGGATGAATCTGGGTTTGGCGGATGCCAGGAGAACGCTACCTGCCCCAATGCATAGTGCCAACTGTAAAGTTTGGAGGAGGAATAACGGTCTGGAGCTGTTTTTCATGGTTCTGTCTAGGCACCTTAGTTCCAGTTAAGGGAAATCTTAACGCTACAGCATACAATGACATTCTAGACGATTCTGTGGTTCCAACTTTGTGGCAACATTTTTTAGAATAGTTTTTTTCAAGAGGAGTGGTGAGAAGAGAATTGTCCAGCCCATTGGGTATCTCACTACACCCCCATAATGCCATGTCTTGAAATATGCAGACAGATGGATTCAAATTAATTCTACATTGTAATCCTTCTGACAACCAACTTTCTAGCTTTGCCCACAACTTCCAGACTTTATCATGTTCCTAAGAAGGCATGGATTATGGAGTCACTATTAGTTTTGCAATTGAGACATGACTCTGCCGTTGTGCTACGGAATTAGTGAGTTTTGATTCTTGTATAATACATTCTATACATTAGTTTATACTGGATTAAGCATGCATTTTTGTTAACTGTAATTTTGTTAGTTATGCTCCAACTTTCCCTCCATCGTGTGCCAACATCAGTTCTTTATACTTAAGTCTTGGTCCCAATAGTTAAAAAAATGTTTGATTGAAATTGTTAGTTGAATATGCTCTCGTCAAGGTTTTGTATGTCTTCCCTATCATATAAACATCATCTTCTGACTCAAATAAAATTCCCTCAAGGTTGCTCTGATCTCAAAATCGAAATTGTGTGATATGTAACTTTTATGTTGCATATATTTGAAACTATCTACATTGGTCAGTACAAAATTACCTTTTAATTCTGTCATGGAAATACATATATTTAGTAACAAGGAGAGGCACCAACTTCGGTGGAAGTCGTGACAAGTATTCGGAAAATATTTTTAGCAAAGGGAGCATTGAGTTTTCAATATTGGCCAAGTTTAACAGGATATCATCTGCAAATAAGTTTAGTTTATAATCATGTTTACCAAAACCGATACCTGTTTGGGTCCTGTCTAATTCTTTCTGAAAGCGGTTCAATTTCCAGTGCAAACAGGTGGGGGAAGAGGGGACATCCCAGTCTTGTGCCTATTTCTTAAGCAATTTAATCAGATAATGGTATTATTTGTGTATATTTTAACTTTATGACATTTATACAATAATTTTCTTAAATCTATTATTTCAGCTGGAAATTTGAAAGCTTACAAAGTTTGGAATAGAAAAGGCCATTCAAGACAAAGCCTTTTCGGCATCAACAACCATTATTGATAAATTTAGATCTTGTTTTTTTGCATATTGTATTAAACTTTTAAACATTACATTTACATTTACATTTAAGTCATTTAGCAGACGCTCTTATCCAGAGCGACTTACAAATTGGTGCATTCACCTTATGACCTCCAGTGGAACAGTAGTGCATCTAAATCTTTTCAGGGGGAGGGGGGGTGAGAGGGATTACTTTATCCTATCCTAGGTATTCCTTAAAGAGGTGGGGTTTCAGGTGTTATTTCTGTATTCAAAACATATTTCTGTATTTGTTTGTGTCTATTTTTAATAAACCATGTTTGATTGATATGTATCAAGTCTGGTAAGACTTTTGCCATTCTATTGCTTATAAGCTTTGCTATTATTTTGTCAAAATTTATGAAACTTGTCTATAATCAGCAGGGGACTCTCCAGATTTTCCTGGTTTTAATATAACTGAAATAACTGTTTGATATATGGAACTAGGAAGTACTGAATTGAGTGGCATGTGTGTTGTCATTTGTGAAAATAAGGGGGCTACTTTGTTCCAAATGTTCAATGGAATAATATGGGAAAGCCATCCCTCCATTCCTTATATATATATATATATATATATATATATATATAAAGAACCATTTAAAACATTTTAGTCGATATGACATACATTATGAGGGCGGTGGGCATTCCATAGAATGGGAGGATCATAGTATAAACACTGTACATAGTTGTTGTATACAGTACCAGTCAAAAGTTTGGACACACCTACTCATTCCAGGTTTTTTTTTTTTTTTTACTATTTTCTACACTGTAGCATCAAAACTATGAAATAACACCCATGGAATCATGTACAGTAGTAACCAAAAAAAGTGTTAAACAAATCAAAGTATATTTTCTATTTGAGATTCTTCAAAGTAGGGGGTCGATCAGCTTTAATATTGCGGATAGATTGTTGTTTCCATCAATGTAATTGTCTGCATCAGAAGAAGAGACTTGCTTGGGCCAAGAAACACGAGCAATGGACATTAGAACAGTGGAAAACTGTCCTTTGGTCTGATGGGTCCGAATTTGAGATTTTTGGTTCCAACCGCCGTGTCTTTGTGAGACGCAGAGTAGGTGAATGGATGATCTCTGGATGTGTGGTTCCCACCGTGAAGCATGGAGGAGGAGGTGTGATGTTGTGTGGGTGCTTTGCTGGTGACACTGTTGGTGATTTATTTAGAATTCAAAGGCACACTTAACCAACATGGCTACCACAGCATTCTGCAGCGATATGCCATCCCATCTGGTTTGCGCTTATTGGGACTATCATTTGTTTTTCAACAGGACAATGACCCAAAACACACCTCCAGGCTGTGTAAGGGCTATTTGACCAAAGATAGTGATCGAGTGCTGCATCCGATGACCTGGCCTCCACAAGCACCCGACCTCAACCCAATTGAGATGGTCTGGGAAGATTTGGACCTCAGAGTGAAGTAAAAGCAGAGCACAAGTGCTCAAGGCTATTGGAGAAGCATTCCAGGTGAAGCTGGTTGAGAGAATGCCAAGAATGTGCAAAGCTGTCATCAAGGCAAAGGGTGGCTACTTTGAAGAATCTCAAATATAAAATATATTTTGATATTTTTTTAACACTTTTTGGGTTACTACATTATTCAATATGTGTTATTTCATAGTGTTGATGTCTTCACTATTATTCTACAATGTGGAAAAAAGTACAAATAAATTAAAAACCCTTGAATGAGTTGGTGTGTCGAAACATTTGACTGGTACTGTAACTGTAGAGCATATGGGGTGAGCAAACATTTAACAAAAAAAACACACAAAAAAAGATTTTTAAAAACATTAAGCAAAGTATGTCTTTATACCTGAGGCTCTATGGCTTTATAGCCAAAATGAAAAAACTGGATACTTTATACATAAATCATACATACATTTGAGGAAAGGCTGCCTCTTAAATATTGTGGTTGGTTTGTATTACCTTATCAATTAAAGTAAAGTGGCTGGTGGGGTCTACTTGGGGTGAGTGGGTCCTCCAAGAGACTAAAATGGGATGAGTGGAGGCCCCACGCACACCTCAGAAAAGTGTCTGATGCTCTACCAGTCACCCCATCCCAATCCCCCGAATACAGCCCCTCTCCATTCTCACCAATAACAACCATTAACTCTTAGTTGTAAATACAAACATGGAATAATAATGACTCAACATCCTTTCCTAATCTGTCCAGACCTCTTCATTTTACCACATGTTTACACACATACACACACACACACACACACACACACACACACACACACACACACACACACACACACACACACACACACACATAGAACAATTATTGACAATTGACTTACATGCTATATTTTAAGAACAGTTACTTGGGGACAATAGAGTCTAGATTGTATTGTGGGGGGGGGGGATATAATATTATCTCAAATTATGATAAACTGGTCTTGGGCATCACTGTCTGTAGCATAGTGTGCTTGTCTGTTTTTTTCCTCTCCTCAAGGCTCTGGGCTCTCTTTCAACTGGAAAGATTTTATGCAGCCTGTTCAGGGCTTCATCTGCACTCTATTCTCGGTGTTCCTTTCCATATCCAAAGTATTGCCGGGAATCAGAGGGTTTCTCAAACTGTTTAGGGCACAATCAGACATCCCTTTGAAAACTACATACACACACACCGTGCACACACACACCGTGCACACACACACCGTGCACACACACACCGTGCACACACACACCGTGCACACACACAGCTAACCTTGTGGGGACAAACAATTCAGTCCCATTCAAAATCCTATTTTGCCTAATCCCTAACCCTAAACCTAACCCGTACTCTTACCCTAAACCTAACCCAAAAACCTAACCTTAGCCCTAACCCTAAATCTAACCCTAATACATAACCCTAACTCTTAACATAATTCTAACCCTCACACTAATTCTAACCTTAACCCTAAACTCCCTAGAAATAGCATTTGACCTTGTGGGGACTAACAAAATGTCCCCAGTTGGTCAAATTTTTGTTTGTTTACTATTCTTGTAGGGACTTCTGGTCCACACAGTAAACACACACACACACAGACACACACACACAGGCCCTACACTCTCTCTGCCATGTGCCAAGATTGGCAAGGAGATAAATAATAGCTAAATGGGATGATAAACCTTTTATACCAAACAAAGGCCCTCTTCAAACTCATTCAGCCCTCCTCTGGCTTTGGGCATGCATGGTGACAGAGCCAAGAGTAAACAATAATCTAATCAGAGCCATGTGTGTGTGTCCCTCCCCCAACCCCCACCACCACCACCACCACCACCACCACCACCACATCACACAGTCCCTCTAGAAACATCTCCAAGTAGCCATGCATGGCTAATACTAGCAAACCACTCTACTGTATGGGACTCTACTGTACTGCTAGGGTTAGTTACAATACATTTTCTCTGTACCCTTGCTGAAAGGCAGGAGAGCTGCATTACAAGTTTCAACTAAGTGTCCTAGAAACTTTTTGGTGAAACAGACACCAGTTCTGTATTCACCTTGTAAAACAATTGCGTCTAAATAATTGTCTTAGGAACATTAGTGGCAAAATATAGAGGCACGTTTACTGTTAGACTTTTATTGTGTATCACGTTTCTGCAGACCACCTCATCATTCACATCACTTGGCTGTGGCATCAAAAGAAAGGAGAGCACAAACTCACTTCATCTTTAGAGAACAACCAGAAGGCAACACTTTTACTGCTGGTATATAATCCTTGTCTTATCTCCTCTTATCTCTGGTTTAATGTGGAAGGGGGGGTGGAACACAGGACCAGTGTACAGCTATGACCTTATAAGGGTGCCCTGTGATGAGGACTAGACTCAAAACGAAGCCCTAGAAAGATCTAAAGGCTACCATTTCTCCAAACTGTCCACACCACTTTCACACACACACACACACACACACACACACACACACACACACACCCTGCAGTCCTTTTGAAGCACAACCAGACTTGTCTTGTCCTCTCTATGTCACCCAGCGGTGGGCCACTAACATGTACTGTTTCTGGGCCTGAGCTTTGGGGTCCCATGCCATAATTCATTACTACGGTATAACACTTACAGAGGATCAGCTGTTATCCCTTTATGAAACTATTCAAACTTAAATAGACCCATTCATCACCAATTATTACATTTCTTTCACCCCATTAAACAAAAAACGTGTCTGCCTGTATCCCACGTTTAACCAATAAGAATCATGAAGTAAGATGAAGATATTAGACATACATTACTTCACCCTGTAAACAGCCGCAAGTATTTCTTATGAATAAAACATTTTGGTTTTCAGAAGCAGCTATGGTATGAAGTCATAAGAAAACAGCAAATGAGAGGTCATTTGGGAATACATGAGAAATAAAACACATATTGTCGAATCTTGATATGCCTGGCTTAAATTAGGTCAAATGAATGAACAATATCAATGATCCTCGCAAGTATTCATATAAACTGCATAGAAATCACGACGACAATGTAAGATCTAGATAAATAAATGATGTTGAATGGCTCAGTGACAAATGACAAAACAACAACTTTCACATCAGGAGTTTGAGTTCTCTGATAAATGTAAGAAGTGTGAGAATGTTTTGACTGTATCTATATGGGAATATTTGTGCATTTATCTGGTATTCTCTTAACCATTTCACATAGTGCTGGCATAGTTGATATCTTTGCCACGATCTCTCTCTTTCAAATGATTATTTTCTGTGATTTTATTCAGCTGAGAGTAGGAGAACAAAAGGGAATAAGTGAACCAGCTGTGTATTGTATGTTACACAGCAAATTGGCCAGTTTTTCCAAGCTTGATTTTTCAGTGTAATATTTATTGTGTTGATTCAGGAGTTACATTAACTTAACACTCAGTGTAGTAAACTAACCTCAGTAGTGTTGTGTGTGATTGTGTCATTTTTACTCTGCGTAGAGTAAAATTCTCAAAACCATGCCATCATTATCATATTTCCCAGCATGCTCCATTGCAAGTTGACTTTCAGAATTGTTTAAAGTTTCAATGTATTTTTGCATGTACATTGATTGGTTGAGAAATGTTATGCTACACAAAGATAAATAACAAATATAGACGGACCTATTGCACTTGTTACTGAGATTTTTTTATTAATTTTTTTATTTCACCTTTATTTAACCAGGTAGGATAGTTGAGAACAAGTTCTCATTTACAACTGCGACCTGGCCAAGATAAAGCATAGCAGTGTGAACAGACAACACAGAGTTACACATGGAGTAAACAATTAACAAGTCAATAACAACAGTAGAATTTTTTTTGTGCAGATTAACACTGGAGTGATAAATGATCAGATGGTCATGTACAGGTAGAGATACTGGTGTGCAAAAGAGCAGAAAAGTAAATAAATATAAACAGTATGGGGATGAGGTAGGTAAATTGAGTGGGCAGCGATCGGTTAGCTGCTTAGATAGCAGATGTTTGAAGTTGGTGAGGGAGATAAAAGTCTCCAACTTCAGCGATTTTTGCAATTCGTTCCAGTCACAGGCGGCAGAGAACTGGAATGAAAGGCGGCCAAATGAGGTGTTGGCTTTAGGGATGATCAGTGAGATACACCTGCTGGAGCGCGTGCTACAGGTGGGTGTTGCCATCGTGACCAGTGAACTGAGATAAGGCGGAGCTTTACCTAGCATGGACTTGTAGATGACCTGGAGCCAGTGGGTCTGGCGACGAATATGTAGCGAGGGCCAGCAGACTAGAGCATACAGGTCGCAGTGGTGGGTGGTATAAGGTGCTTTAGTAACAAAACGGATGGCACTGTGATAAACTGCATCCAGTTTGCTGAGTAGAGTATTGAAAGCTATTTTGAAAGCTATATTGAAAGCTATTTTGTAGAAAAACCGAGGCTACTGAGTCTGCCGATAAGAATATGGTGATTGACAGAGTCGAAAGCCTTGGCCAGGTCGATGAAGACGGCTGCACAGTACTGTCTTTTATCGATGGCGGTTATGATATCGTTTAGTACCTTGAGCGTGGCTGAGGTGCACCCGTGACCGGCTCGGAAACCAGATTGCACAGCGGAGAAGGTACGGTGGGATTCGAGATGGTCAGTGACCTGTTTGTTGACTTGGCTTTCGAAGACCTTAGATAGGCAGGGCAGGATGGATATAGGTCTGTAACAGTTTGGGTCCAGGGTGTCTCCCCCTTTGAAGAGGGGGATGACTGCGGCAGCTTTCCAATCCTTGGGGATCTCAGACGATATGAAAGAGGTTGAACAGGCTGGTAATAGGGGTTGCGAAATTGGCGGCGGATAGTTTCAGAAATAGAGCGTCCAGATTGTCAAGCCCAGCTGATTTGCACGGGTCCAGGTTTTGCAGCTCTTTCAGAACATCTGCTATCTGGATTTGGGTAAAGGAGAACCTGGAGAGGCTTGGGCGAGTAGCTGCGGGGGGGGGCATGGCCAGCCGTTGAGAAATGCTTGTTGAAGTTTTCGATAATCATGGATTTATCGGTGGTGACCGTGTTCCCTAGCCTCAGTGCAGTGGGCAGCTGGGAGGAGGTGCTCTTATTCTCCATGGACTTTACAGTGTCCCATAACTTTTTGGAGTTAGAGCTACAGGATGCAAATTTCTGCCTGAAGAAGCTGGCCTTGGCTTTCCTGACTGACTGCGTGTATTGGTTCCTGACTTCCCTGAACAGTTGCATATCGCGGGGACTATTCGATGCTATTGCAGTCCGCCACAGGATGTTTTTGTGCTGGTCGAGGGCAGTCAGGGCTGGAGTGAACCAAGGGCTATATCTGTTCTTAGTTCTGCATTTTTTGAACGGAGCATGCTTATCTAAAATGGTGAGGAAGTTACTTTTAAAGAATGACCAGGCATCTTCAACTGACGGGAGAGGTCAATATCCTTCCAGGATACCCGGGCCAGGTCGATTAGAAAGGCCTGCTCGCAGAAGTGTTTTAGGGAGCGTTTGACAGTGATGAGGGGTGGTCGTTTGACTGCGGATCCGTAGCGGATACAGGCAATGAGGCAGTGATCGCTGAGATCCTGGTTGAAGACAGCGGAGGTGTATTTGGAGGGACAGTTGGTCAGGATGACGTCTATGAGGGTGCCCTTGTTGACAGATTTAGGGTTGTACCTGGTGGGTTCCTTGATGATTTGTGTGAGATTGAGGGCATCTAGCTTAGATTGTAGGACTGCCGGGGTGTTAAGCATATCCCAGTTTAGGTCACCTAACAGAACAAACTCTGAAGCTAGATGGGAAGCGATCAATTCACAAATGGTCTCCAGGGCACAGCTGGGAGCTGAGGGGGGTCGGTAGCAGGCGGCAACAGTGAGAGACTTATTTCTGGAGAGAGTCATTTTTAAAATTAGTAGTTCGAACTGTTTGGGTATGGACCTGAAAAGTATGACATTACTTTGCAGGCTATCTCTGCAGTAGACTGCAACTCCTCCCTCTTTGGCAGTTCTATCTTGACAGAAAATGTTATAGTTGGGTATGGAAATCTCAGAATTTTTGGTGGCCTTCCTAAGCCAGGATTCAGACATGGCAAGGACATCAGGGTTAGCAGAGTGTGCTATAGCAGTGAGTAAAACAAACTTAGGGAGGAGGCTTCTGATGTTGAGATGCATGAAACCAAGGCTTTTTCGATCACAGAAGTCAACGAATGAGGGTGCCTGGGGACATGCAGGGCCTGGGTTTACCTCCACATCACCCGCGGAACAGAGGAGGAGCAGTATGAGGGTGCGGCTAAAGGCTATCAAAACTGGTCGTCTAGAGCGTTGGGGACAAAGAATAAAAGGAGCAGATTTCTGGGCATGGTAGAATATATTCAGGGCATAATGCGCAGACAGGGGTATGGTGGGGTGCGGGTACAGCGGAGGTAAGCTCAGGCACTGGATGATGATAAGAGAGGTTGTATCTCTGGACATGCTGGTTGTAATGGGTGAGGTCACTGCATGTGTGGGAGGTGGGACAAAGGAGGTATCAGAGGTATGAAGAGTGGAACTAGGGGCTCCATTGTAAACTAAAACAATGATAACTAACCTGAACAACAGTATACAAGGCATATTGACATTTGAGAGAGACATACAGCGAGGCATACAGTAATCGCAGGTGTTGATTGGGAGAGCTAGCTAAAACAGCAGGTGAGACAACAACAGCTAATCAGCTAGCACAACAACAGCAGTTAAAATGGCGTTGACTAGACAGAGAGGGTCGGATTAACTACACACAGCGCCTGAGTGCGGCTGGGGCCGACAGATAAAAACATAAACAAACAGAATGGAGTACCGTGATTAATGGACAGTCCAGCAGGCATCAGCTATGTAGCCAAGTGATCACAGTGTCCAGCAGGCATCAGCTATGTATCCAAGTTTACAGAAAGGATCTAGTGGAATATTGGGCTCTAGCCGTGTATGAGTGTGGTTCGGGTGAACAGCTGAGTAGGCCGGGAAGTGGGCCTCAGGGATAGCTCCGGTACTGCGTGAAAGCTAGCTGTGAAGATCAGAAGTAGTGGTCCAGGGATTATGGCAGGAATCCGGCGTTGTTGTGGAGAGACAGTTATCCAGGCTAAAAATAAACTGGCTGGCTGTGCAGAAGGTAAAGCCGCTAGCAGTGGCTAACAATGACTAAATAGCTTGTAGCTAGTTAGCTGGTTAGCTTCTGGAGGTTCTTGAATGTGTTCTAAAAATGACAAATAATAGCGATTCCGTATGGTTGTTGGTTGTTCCAGTTTGGATGATTTAGGTAGTCTCACTAATCAATCTTCCCTACCATGGCAGGCATTTTGAATGCAGGTTGCAGGTGATTTAAAGATTCAACTGTTGGATATTCTCACTCTGGCTGGACTCCAATTGGAATGACACCTCACTTTGCAAGCCAGCATAATGTGACTTGCAGTCCTAATGAAGCCTTTCAACCAGAAATGTCTTAACACCACTGTGTATTCCAAAATATAACCAGTCCCTCAAAGAAAGGCCTTATGATATACACCGAGTGTACAAAACATGAAGGACACCTTCTTAATATTGAGTTGGACAATTCTTGATACACACAGTTCTTGAAACTGTTGAGCGTGAAAACCCACCAGTGTTGCAGTTCTTGACACAAACAGGTGCGCCTGGCACCTACTACCACACCCCGTTCAAAGGCACTTAAATACTTTGTCTTGCCCATTCACCCTCGGAATGGCACACATACACAATCCATGTCTCAATTGTCTCAAGACTTAAAAATCCTTAATTAACCTCTCTCCTCCTCTTCATCTACACTGATTGAAGTGACATCACCTGGTCAGTCTACAGTATGTCATGCAATAAGCAGGTGTCCTTAATGTTTTGTAGACTCGGTGTATGTTAATGTTTTGTCATAAAAATATCATTTTTAAATGTTAATAAGGCTGGTGGAAGCGTTCATAGAGGGTTCTAGGAAGAACCTTTCAAAGTTAAAGGGGTTCTTGGTAGAGCCCTTAATAGAGGGTTCCATGAAGAACACTACATAAAGGGTGCTGCCTATGGGGACAAACTGAAGAACCCTAGATGGTTCTACTTAGCACCTTTTTTTCTAAGAGTGTAGCGTAGGTCTGAACAAATAGACCTTGCACAGCGGACAGGTTTATAAAACTAACACCTCATGCAGTCTTGCAATAAAAACATAAATATCTTAGATTTTCTCAGGCTGGTTTGATTCCTTTGACCTGTTTTCACTTTACTGGCTTAAACTGGATTAACATTGTCACTGTTCTTACTCCCCAGAAAATACACAAGCCCTGTTACAAGAACCAGATCCACACAGGCTGCTGGATTATCTAACACTTTCTGTTTCTCTGTTTTCATTTGATACTCGGGGTCTTTAGTCAAAGCTACAGTGTATTACTACATCATTCATGCAAACCAGTCTAATCCAGTAGCGTCCGGGTATAGTAGGAGGAAATTGTTTTGGTACCCTGCTTCACAGTTCTATTGTGGAAAACGATTCAATCACATAACATGGACAGAGTATTTTAGCACATCTAACTAAATCGGACTTTCTCATAGGATGAGATGAATTACTAGTATAGGCTAGTACTGGGAGTGTTATTGACAGACCCTTTGGGGAGTTTAGCGGAGCAGGAGTAGGAATATACACATCCTGGGTCTCAGAGCATCTGCTCTAACACTTTGCATGACGGGAGCATTCCTCATCATGGGCTGTGTGAGGGGGAGGAGAGATGGGAAGGGTCACAGGACTGATGACCTCAGACCTGACCTCTGGAAACATTCATTTAGGGTATAGGCTCTTTAGCTGCTCCTCAAGAGAACCTTTCCAGGTTTCTCCCTGCAGTGGCAAACTCAGTGTCAGCCTGACATGGGAGAGACGAGAGGACAGACGTATGTTTTTTTTTTTTTATCTAGTTGAATATATTGACCTTAAGTCACTCTGGATAAGAGCATCTGCTAAAACTAAAATGTAAAATACGGAAACACTGTCAAACAGTTTGTCAACACACAATAACAGAGCAATTTGCATGTCCATGTAACCTTAGGCAAGGGACTCTTCTGGGGCAAGTTTGTGCTGTGTGTCTATCTGCCTGAATGCTGCAACATTCCTGAAGATGAGTCGGATGTCCGAGACAAACTCAGCTTGCTCTTCACAAATGGACAGATTTATAGGCGTTCATGGTCTGCTGATTCTCTGGCATCATCTACAGCAAAATACGGAGGTTATCACGATTTGAAAAACAACAAAGAGTATTTCTCTCAAATGTTTCTCATCATACACATGCAAAACCAAGTGTTTAGGATCTGATCACATGACTGAACACTTTTCTGCAACACGTTTTAAACACGTCAAGGCATTTAGAATTGAAATGAAACCACGCCACACGTCACAGTGCTTAGATTGTAAACACCAGAACATGTTTATTCACTGTAACACTTTTTTAAAACACATGAACACGTTTATTCAGGTGTTAAGGTTTCAAACACTAAACACCGGGGGTGCTGTTTTAACACTGTAGGGTGTACAGCTGTATTTGCATATTTCACAGCACGCCTTTCGAGTGAATGTGAGAGATTCCCACACGACTGTGTTTGTTATTCACAAAGACATGGTTGTTGCATTCAAGTGACTGCCTAAGTGAATGTGTTTCAATTCAAAGTAACTCCTTTATGACCACATATTATACCTTTGATAAGGCATTTAGTTAGCCTCAACGGTGTGGTCGGAGAATCCTGGCTCATGGGCCATATCAGACCTGCAAGTCACAGTATGCTGGTTTGTGAAGTGATTTGCATTTATTATGCTACTCAGCAGCTACTCTTCCTGGGGTCCAGAAAAATGGATTAGTAGTAATTCCTGTCGGAATCTAGCCAGAGGGAGGATATCCAATAATTCACATTTTATCACCAACATCTGCACTACGATGGTGAAGGTTTTAAAGGTCACAAACAGGCAAAATCGTGTTTATCATGAAATTGGAAGGAAACCAGGTTAAAGTATCATGACCAAAGTATGAACATTTACTGTTGCTTCTACATTGATAAAGTTTGATCATAAAGTTACTGGTCCCTTCCCCCATGTCAAACACTTGGGTTCATTATTAAGGGCTCAAGGTGTATCACCCTAACTCTCATTTTAATGCACCAATGGTAACATGATATTATCTTAGGGCCAGATTGCAATTTACTGGGGGGAGGGTCCAAAACAGGGGAGGGTTGTCAAACTTTTTATTTTGCATTTATTTTGCTTTGTGCTTTTTAATTGAGCACAGGGTAGGGTAATGAGCTTTTTAATTGAGCACAGGGTAGGGTAATGAGCTTTTTAATTGAGCACAGGGTAGGGTAATGAGCTTTTTAATTGAGCACAGGGTAGGGTAATGAGCTTTTTAATTGAGCACAGGGTAGGGTAATGAGCTTTTTAATTGAGCACAGGGTAGGGTAATGAGCTTTTTAATTGAGCACAGGGTAGGGTAATGAGCTTTTTAATTGAGCACAGGGTAGGGTAATGAGCTTTTTAATTGAGCACAGGGTAGGGTAATGAGCTTTTTAATTGAGCACAGGGTAGGGTAATGAGCTTTTTAATTGAGCACAGGGTAGGGTATTGAGCTTTTAATTGAGCACAGGGTAGGGTAATGAGCTTTTTAATTGAGCACAGGGTAGGGTAATGAGCTTTTTAATTGAGCACAGGGTAGGGTAATGAGCTTTTTAATTGAGCACAGGGTAGGGTAATGAGCTTTTTAATTGAGCACAGGGTAGGGTAATGAGCTTTTTAATTGGGTAATGAGCTTTTTTGCTCTTTTGCAGGTTTTACTATGTATTTGCGTCCATCCTAGCCACATTTCCTCATCTGCTTGCATGCTCCTCCCCTATATCAAGGTGTATTGGTACTTCCTTTATGTACTACGTTTTTCCATGTGCTAACTTCTTACTATACCACAGGTCAGTAACAATATATCTTGCCCTCTATCCACCATTCATAGTGACAATTGTGGTAGGTGGATCGTTTGTCCAGATCTGCAATAGGCTAACTCATACCACATATAAAAGCATTCAAAGCTGTATCAATATTCAATATGAATCGACGAGAACAAATAGGAATAACTGATAGGCAGCAGACAGGCTCGGTGCATCATTGCGCATGAAAGAACAGTGAAGACATGAATCAGAAAGCTTCCCTATTGAACTTGTTTAGGGACAATACAATTATCCTACCTAGACTAAAGTAGCCAACCACACCACAATGGGGTGGCTGGTAGCCCAGTGGTTAGAGTGTTGGGCCAGTAACTGAAAGGTTGCTGGATCAAGTCCCAGAGCTGACAAGGTAAAAATCTTGATCTGCCCCTGAACAAGACATTTAACCCACTGTTCCCTGGTAGGCAGTCTTTGTAAATAATAATTTGTTCTAAACTGACTTGCCTAGGTAAGGTTTAATATAAATGAATAGTTTTGTACTCACTTGAGAACATTCTTCTTTTGAAGTGAGTACAAAATTATACTCTAGGCTGCAGTGAAAATATAATTTGAATAACAGTGCAAAAGCCCAGTGATTTGAAAGTTTAATTCGATTTGGATCTAGTTTAGAAAGGCACAGTAGCTGGCTGTATTTCTACAGCCCCCGATGTCACAGGAAGGCCAAAAGAAAATCAAGGACATCAACCACCCAAGCCACGGTCTGTTCACCTGCTACCATCCAGAAGCGAGGTCAGTACAGGTGCATCAAAGCTGGAGCCGAGAGACTGAAAAACAGCTTCTATCTCAAGGCCATCAGTCCTTTAAATAACCATCACTAGCCAGCCTCCACCCAGCACCCTGCGCTGAGTTTAGTCACTGTCACTAGCTGGCTACCACCCAGTTACTCAACCCTGCACCTTAGAGGCTGCTGCCCTATGTACATAGACATGGAATCACTAGTCATTTTAATAATGGAACACTGGTCACTTTAATAATGTTTACATATTGTTTTACTAATTTCATATGTTTATAAGGCAGGTATCCGGGGTGGCAGGTAGCCTAGTGGTTAGTGTTGGACTTGTAACCGAAAGGTTGCAAGATTGAATCCCCGAGCTAACAAGATAAAAATCTGTAATTCTCGCCCCTGAACAAGGCAGTTAATTCACTGTTCCTAGGCTGTCATTGAAATTAAGAATGTGTTCTTAACTGACTTGCCTAGTTAAATAAAAATGCTGCATTCTAGTCAATGACATCCTATTCAGCTATTGCTGTGTGTATATACACACTATTCTATCCTATGTGTTCTACAGATATTCTATCCACATACTATCCATCATGTCTATACATCCCATCATATACAGTGGGGCAAAAAACTATTTAGTCAGCCACCAATTGTGCAAGTTCTCCCACTTAAAAAGATGAGAGGCCTGTAATTTTCATCATAGGTACACTTCAACTATGACAGACTAAATGAGGGGGAAAAAATCCAGAAAATCATATTGTAGGATTTTTAATGAATTTATTTGCAAATTATGGTGGAAAATAAGTATTTGGTCACCTACAAAAAAGCAAGATTTCTGGCTCTCACAGACCTGTAACTTCTTCTTTAAGAGGCTCCTGTAACGGCGTTCGTCTGTTGTTGAAAGAGAGTCGGACCGAAATGCAGTGTGGTGGTTACTCATGTTACTTTAATGAAAGAAAACGAAACGATACATGAAATAACTGTGAATACAAAACAACAAACGGAACGTGAAACTTATTACAGCCTATCTGGTGAATACACAAAGACAGGAACAATCACCCACGAAATACAATGTGAAACTAAGGCTACCTCAATACGGTTCCCAATCAGAGGCAACGAGAATCACCTGACTGATTGAGAATCGCCTCAGGCAGCCAAGCCTAACTAGACACACCCCTATTCAGCCGCGATCCCAAATGCTACAAACCCCAATACGAAAAACAATAACATAAACCCCTGTCACACCCTGGCCTGACCACATATATAACGAAAACACAAAATACAATGACCAAGGCGTGACAGAACTCCCCCCTAAGGTGCGGACTCCCGGACGCACCTCAAACCATAGGGAGGGTCCGGGTGGGCGTCTGTCCATGGTGGCGGCTCCGGCTCGGGATGTGGACCCCACTTCTTTAAAGTCATAGTTCCTCCCCTTCGCGTCCTGGGATAATCCACCTTCACCGCCGACCATGGCCTAATAGTCCTCACCCAGATCGCCACTGGACTGAGGGGCAGCTCGTGACTGAGGGGCAGCTCGGGACAGAGGGGCAGCTTGGGACAGAGGGGCAGCTCGGGACAGAAGCAGCCCGGGACTGAGGGGTAGCCCGGAACTGAGGGGAAGCCCAGTACTGAGAGGAAGCCCAGTACTGAGAGGAAGCCCAGGCAGGTAGTAGGCTCCGGTAGATCCTGGCTGGCTGGCGGATCTGGAAGATTCTGGTTGACTAGCAGATCTGGAAGATTCTGGTTGACTAGCAGATCTGGAAGAGACTGGTTGACTAGCGGATCTGGAAGAGACTGGTTGACTGGCAGATCTGGAAGAGACTGGTTGACTGGCAGATCTGGAAGAGACTGGTTGACTGGCAGATCTGGAAGAGACTGGTTGACTGGCAGATCTGGAAGAGACTGGTTGACTGGCGGATCTAGCTGCTCTATGCAGACTGACAGCTCTGACTGCTCCATGCAGGCTGACAGCACCCTGCAGACTGGCAGCTCTTTGCAGACTGGCAGCTCTGGCTGCTTCATGCAGGCTGACAGCACCCTGCAGACTGGCAGCTCTCTGCAGACTGGCAGCTCAGGCTGCTTCATGCAGACTGACAGCTCTGACTGCTCCATGCAGGCTGACAGCACCCTGCAGACTGACAGCTCTCTGCAGACTGGCAGCTCTTTGCAGACTGACAGCTCTGGCTGCTTCATGCAGACTGACAGCACTTGGCAGACTGACAGCTCTCTGCAGACTGGCAGCTCAGGCTGCTCCGAACAGGCAGGAGGCTCCGGCAGCGCAGGAGAGGAGACAGGCTCTGGCTGCGCTGAACAGGCGGGAGACTCCAACAGCGCAGGAGAGGAGACAGGCTCTGGCTGCGCTGAACAGGCGGGAGACTGAAGCGTAGGAGGGAAGGAAGGCTCTGGCTGTGTTGAACAGGCAGGAGGAGCGCAGGAGAGAGACAGGCTCTGGCTGCGCTGAACAGGCGGGAGACTCCAACAGCGCAGGAGAGGAGACAGGCTCTGGCTGCGCTGAACAGGCGGGAGACTCCAACAGCGCAGGAGAAGAGAAGGCTCTGGCTGTGAACAGACTCCGACAGCGCGAGGAAGGAAGGCTCTGGCTGTGTTGAACAGGCGAGGCCCTGGTGCGTGGTGTTGGAACTGGTTCCCGGATCGAGAACACGCACAGGAAGCCTGGTGCGGGGAGCTGCTACTGGAGGACTGGTGTGTGGAGGTGGCTCTGGATAGACCGGACCGTGCAGGCGCACTGGAGCTCTTGAGCACCGAGCCTGTCCAAGCTTACCTGGCTCGATGCCCACTCTAGCCCGGCCAATACGAAGGGCTGGTATGTACCGCACCGGGCTATGCACCCGCACTGGAAACACCGTGCGCTCCATAGCATAGCACGGTGTCTGCCCGGTCTCTCTAGCCCACCGGAAAGCACAGGGAGTTTGCGCAGGTTTCCAACCTGGCATAGCCATACTCCCTTCTAGCCCCCCCCAATATTTTTTTGGGGTTGCTTTACGGGCTTCCTTGCCAACCGTGTTCCCTCGTATCGTCGGCTCCTATCTCCGGCTGCCTCTGCTCTCCTTAGTGCCTCCACCTGTTCCCATGGGAGGCGATCTCTTCCGGCCAATATCTCCTCCCAAGTGTAACAACCTTTACCATCCAACACGTCTTCCCATGTCCATTCTCCGAATAACTCATCCTCCTTTCGCTGTTCAAGCTGTCGCTGCCTGTAACCACGCCACTCGGTCCGTTTGTGGTGGGTGATTCTGTAACGGCGTTCGTCTGTTGTTGAAAGAGAGTCGGACCGAAATGCAGCGTGGTGGTTACTCATGTTACTTTAATGAAAGAAAACGAAACGATACATGAAATAACTGTGAATACAAAACAACAAACGGAACGTGAAACTTATTACAGCCTATCTGGTGAATACACAAAGACAGGAACAATCACCCACGAAATACAATGTGAAACTAAGGCTACCTAAATACGGTTCCCAATCAGTGGCAACGAGAATCACCTGACTCTGATTGAGAATCGCCTCAGGCAGCCAAGCCTAACTAGACACACCCCTATTCAGCCGCGATCCCAAATGCTACAAACCCCAATACGAAAAACAATAACATAAACCCCTGTCACACCCTGGCCTGACCACATATATAACGAAAACACAAAATACAATGACCAAGGCATGACAGCTCCTCTGTCCTCCACTCGTTACCTGTATTAATGGCACCTGTTTGAACTTGTTATCAGTATAAAAGACACCTGTCCACAACCTCAAACAGTCACACTCCAAACTCCACTATGGCCAAGACCAAAGAGCTGTCAAAGGACACCAGAAACAAAATTGTAGACCTGCACCAGGCTGGGAAGACTGAATCTGCAATAGGTAAGCAGCTTGGTTTGAAGAAATCAACTGTGGGAGCAATTATTAGGAAATGGAAGACATACAAGACCACTGATAATCTCCCTCAATCTGGGGCTCCACGCAAGATCTCACCCCGTGGGGTCAAAATTATCACAAGAACGGTGAGCAAAAATCCCAGAACCACACGGGGGGACCTAGTGAATGACCTGCAGAGAGCTGGGACCAAAGTAACAAATCATACCATCAGTAACACACTACGCCGCCAGGGACTCAAATCCTGCAGTGCCAGAAGTGTCCCCCTGCTTAATTAAGCCAGTACACGTCCAGGCCCGTCTGAAGTTTGCTAGAGAGCATTTGGATGATCCAGAAGAAGATTGGGAGAATGTCATATGGTCAGATGAAACCAAAATATAACTTTTTGGTAAAAACTCAAATCGTCGTGTTTGGAGGACAAAGAATGCTGAGTTGCATCCAAAGAACACCATACCTACTGTGAAGCATGGGGGTGGAAACATCATGCTTTGGTGCTGTTTTTCTGCAAAGGGACCAGGACAACTGATCCGTGTAAAGGAAAGAATGAATGGGGCCATGTATTGTGAGATTTTGAGTGAAAACCTCCTTCCATCAGCAAGGGCATTGAAGATGAAACGTGGCTGGGTCTTTCAGCTTGACAATGATCCCAAACACACCGCCCGGGCAACGAAGGAGTGGCTTCGTAAGAAGCATTTCAAGGTCCTGGAGTGGCCTAGCCAGTATCCAGATCTCAACCCCATAGAAAATCTTTGGAGGGAGTTGAAAGTCTGTGTTGCCCAGCAACAGCCCCAAAACATCACTGCTCTAGAGGAGATCTGCATGGAGGAATGGGCCGAAATACCAGCAACAGTGTGTGAAAACCTTGTGAAGACTTACAGAATAGTTTGACCTCTGTCATTGCCAACAAAGGGTATATAACAAATTATTGAGAAACTTTTGTTATTGACCAAATACTTATTTTCCACCATAATTTGCAAATAAATTCATAAACAAATCCTACAATGTGACTTTCTGGATTTTGTTTTCTCATTTTGTCTGTCATAGTTGAAGTGTACCTATGATGAAAATTACAGGCCTCATCTTTTTAAGTGGGGGAACTTGCACAATTGATGGCTGACTAAATACTTTTTTGCCCCACTATATACACACACAGTGTATGCAGACTCCTTTAAAATGTGTTACGTTACAGCTTTATTCTAAAATTGACTAAATTGTTTTTCTTCCCTCATCAATCTACACACAATACCTCATAATGACAAATCAAAACAGGTTTTAGAAATTTTTGCAAATATATTCAAATTAAAACTGAAATAATACATTGTCATACGTTTTCTTCTGCACTGTTGGTTATGGGCTTGTAATTAAGCATTTCACGGTAAGGTCTACACTTGTTGTATTCGGAGCATGTGACAAATAATGTTTGATTTGATTTGAGAGATCAATGAGGGTGACAAGGTGCTAGTTTTAATCCCCACCGCAGAAAGTAAGTTCCTGGCAACATGGCACGGGCCTACGAGGTGACCCGTAAATGACCGCGTACGGCAGCCTGGGAGACAGAAACCCCAACAGATTTACCACGTGAACCTATTGAAGAGGTGGCATGTGAGGACAGCATGGGCTGTGTTGTGGTCAAAACCCAGGACATCGACTGGACCAGTGATGGTCCCAGAGCAATGAGGACCTCGGACCAGCCCAGAAGCAAGCACTCCTGGAGCTCATCGATCGAACATGGCATGTTTTCCGAGAAACTGGGCCAAACGACCCTCATTGAACACCACATCCACACCAACATCCAAACCGGAGGGTAGTCTGCATTTCTGCAATGACTTCCTGAGGGTGAACAACATTTTGTTCGTACCTACCTCATCACTAGGGTAGACGAGCTCATCGACCGGTTGGGAACGGTCTGGTAGATCCACACCCTGGACCTGACCAAGGGATATAGGCAGGTACCCATGGCAGCCTCCTACCGGGAGAAGATGGCATTCTCAACAACGGACGGCTTATACCAATACCGGGTCCTCCCGGTCTGTGTCCATGGAGCCACGCCCACGATCCAGCTTCTGATGGACCGAGTCCTTCGACCCCACCAACAGTACGCAGCAGCCTATTTAGACAACATCATCATCCACAGCCAAGATTGGGAAGAGCCCCTGACCTGCCTCCAGGTGGTACTGGACGTGTTCAGGCAAGCTGGGTTGACAGCAAAACCCAGGAAATGCAAGCTGGAGTTTGAGGAGGTGGAGTACCTGGGTTATTTGATTGGACGGGAGGAACACCCCATCATGCACATAAGCCGGAGGTTGATACCCCAAAGAAATAAGTACTTGATTGTCGAGAAAGAGTGTCTAGCAGTGAAGTGGGCTCCTAGACACTCTTCAATATTACCTGTTGGGCACCCACTTCACCTTGTCACAGACCAATGATCAGGTCACCAGTTGGTGCTTGTCACTTCAACACTTATATTTTTCTGTTGTGCACAATTCAGGGGCAAAGCATGGGAACGCGGATGCCCTATCAAGAGAGACGTACATCACACTGACGACCGCCCCCTCCCCGACAGAGCTAAGGGGCGGGGGGGGGGGGGTACTGCAGACAAGCCACCAGGGGGAGACTTGTCAAGGCCTGGTGACAGAGCATACATCACACAGTGGTGGCTCCCTCTGCTGGACGTGCAAGGTCTCGACAGGTCCTCCGCCAGGAATAATTGGGGCTGGTGAGTAATCAAGGGCTTGATTGCTCACCAGCCATATGGGGCCCATAAAGCTGCCAGGAGGGAGGATTGGAGGTAGTGAGAGGTTGCAACCGGACAGACGGCCCAGACGAATTGCTCGAACTGAGGGCATCGGTGTTCTACCCCAGAGGAGACACCATTCCCCGGAGCCCAGAAGGCGGTAACCTGGAAGAGAAATTTTTTCTTTATTGTTATAAATAAACACTCTTGAAACTTAGGTATCACACTTCCGTGTCTGATCTGTGTAAAGGTCTTGATCAAACCCCCCTGGTCTGCCACAGTACATTCAAGCAACGTTTCTTTGAATCTGTACTCTTCAGTCACCTTAGGGTGCATTTAAAGAAGCATGAGATGGTGGCATGCCCATTTAATAGTTGGGATTACCGCACAAATGTGCACTCGTCATCTAATTCACACAAGAGTAGGACACACCATGTGAGTGTTAGGTCAGATTTTAGTAATGACATTGTCAACAAACTGAAAATGCCCCTGCCACTAGCTCAGATGACTTATACGAAGAATATCCCAGCCAGAGCACAGAAACAGATGATGCTTCAGACAATGATGACACTGGTGAATTGAGGAGTCAGCTGAAACTAAATATAGCTTTTTTTATTTAAAAAAAATGCAGTTTTATATTGCTAATTTAGAAACCGCTAACCCACTTGACGCATCCAGAAAAGTTCAAACTATCAGCAGTATACTGGGTCCTAGCCAATCTACCCAGTAAATATTGAACAGCCTTACACACTATACAGCTTGCCATACTGTGTAAAGTGACAGACCTCCAAAAGTATAGTTGGGCAGCCGTACTTGTACCATTATTACATGACATTCGTTCTCTTGAACAAGATGGCGTTTTCATTGAATCCATTGGTCAGAATGTCAAGGGAATCATCTTTTGTATTTCGGCTGACAATCTTGCTGCCCATGGACTGGGAGGGTTTCTAGAGTCTTATATACTTTGTTTGTAGATTCTGTACGGCCAGTTGCAGTCCAATGAAGTCAGAGAAGGAGAGTTTAGCCTGAGAACTAAATCCAACCATGACATTAATGTACAAAATGTTGTGAAAAGTGTTACTCTGAGCAGTCAGATTGGTGTGAGAGCAGATTGTGTCCTGCGTGAGTAACTGCAGTATTTCCAATTGATCACTTTTCCACCAGATCTTTTGGAAGTTATTATGCTTGTTGAGCTCTCTCTTTGCCTTAAAGAGATGATTTGTCTTAAGTACTTCACTTTCGACTATTTAAACAGGGAAATAGCATTGTTATCATATCAGCACACAGACAAAGACCACAGCACATTCCCAAGACATTCACATCTAAAGGGACAATAGAGAGTAATGGACATGAGAATGCCACTCTCCTCAGAATACTTCCATTGTTAGTGGGCAGTGAAGTCCCAGAGGTTGATGGCTCATGGGCAGTTTTGATGGACTTGAAAGAAGTGGTAGAACTGGCATTGTGTCCAGCGTTTATAGATGAGACCATTGAGTATTTGCAGTGTAAAATTAGTGACCACAGACAGTGGAGGTAAGGCTTCTAAGGTCTTCGAAAGCCACGTTAACAAACAGATCACCGACCATTTCGAATCCCACCGTACCTTCTCAGCTACGCAATCTGGTTTCCGTGGTGGTCATAGGTGCACCTCAACCACGCTCAAGGTCCTAAACGATATCATAATAGTCATTGATAAGAGACAATACTGTGCAGCTGTATTCATCGACCTGGCCAAGGCTTTCGACTCTGTCAATCATCACATTCTTATTGGCAGACTCAACAGCCTTGGTTTCTCAAATGACTACCTCGCCTGGTTCACCAACTACTTCTCAGACAGAGTTCAGTGTGTCAAATCGGAGGGCCTGTTGTCCGGACCTCTGGCAGTCTCTATGGGGGTGCCAAGGGGTTCAATTCTCGGGCCGACACTTTTCTCTGTATACATCAATGATGTCGCTCTTGCTGCTGGTGATTCTCTGATCCACCTCTACGCATACGACACCATTCTGTATACTTCTGGCCCCTCTTTGGACACTGTGTTAACTAACCTCCAGACGAGCTTCAATGCCATACAATTCCCCTTCCGTGGCCTCCAATTGCTCTTAAATGCAAGTAAAACTAAATGCATGCTATTCAACCGACTTAGAATGTGTGGACAACTACAAATACCTAGGTGTCAGGTTAGACTAAACTCGCCTTCCAGACTCACATTAAGCATCTCCAATCCAAAATTAAATCTAGAATCGCCTTTCTATTTCGCAACAAAGCGTCCTTCACTCATACTGCCAAACATACCCTCGTAAAACTGACCATCCTATCGATCCTTGACTTTGGCGATGTCATTTACAAAATAGCCTCCAACACTCTATTCAGCAAATTGGATGCAGTCTATCACAGTGCCATCTGTTTTGTCACCAAAGCCCCTTATACGACCCACCACTGTGACCTGTATGCTCTCGTTGGCTGGCCCTCGCTTCATATTCGTCACCAAACTCACTGGCTCCATGTCCAGGTCATCTATAAGTCTTTGCTAGGTAAAGCCCCACCTTATCTCAGCTCACTGGTCACCATAGCAGCACCCACCAATAGCACGCACTCCAGCAGGTATATTTCACTGGTCACCCCCAAAGCCAATTCCTCCTTCAGCCGCCTTGCAAAAATCACTGAATCTGGAGACTCATATCTCCCTCATTAGCTTTAAGTACCAGCTGTCAGAGCAGCTCACATATCACTGCACCTGTACATAGTCCATCTGTAAATAGTCCATCTGTAAATAACCCATCCAACTACCTCATCTCCAAACTTATTTATTTTGCTCCTTTGCAGCCCAGTATCTCTACTTGCACATTCATCACTCCAGTGTTTAATTGCTATATTTCACCACTAATGCCTATTTATTGCCTTACCTCGCTTATCCTACCTCATTTGCACACACTGTATATAGACTTTTCTTCTATTTTATTATTGACTGTATGTTTGTTTATTCCATGTGTAACTCTGTGTTGTTGTTTGTGTCGCACTGCTTTGCTTTATCTTGGCCAGGTCGCAGTTGTAAATGAGAACTTGTTCTCAACTAGCCTACCTGGTTAGATAAAGGTGAAAAAGGTGATCTTCCCTGAGTATAGACTTCGCCCTAAATATCACTATGTTGAGCACTATCCCAACCTTATTGAGTGTTTTGGGCCCTTGGTGCACCTCTGGACCATGCGGTTTGAGGGCAAATATTGTTTTTTCAAAAGGGTTGTACACAGCACACGGCATTTTAAGAACATTTTGAAAGACATTGGCAACCAGACACCAGTCCACGATGACTTATCATTTTGCTTAAAGTAATTTTTCACACCACTGACACAAACATCTAATGTTAACTCTATCCTAGATTCAACACGACCAGAAGTAGCTCAAGTACACATTGCGGGACAGATGACTAGCAACAGTCGAAACTACATCGAATGTCGCTGTTAATGGCAAAGACTGCCCCAGGCATGTTTGTTTCAGTTGGAGTCAGTGGGGGGCTGCCTTAGTTCTGAAAAATGGCTCAGATATATTTTCTCTGCAGTCACTGAGGCATGGTATGTAGAACATCTTTGTTCCTATGAGCTATCATCTACACAAGTTAGTCTGTCTGTCCAATTGCAATCTGAGCTCAATGACCCCTCATCTTTTCTGCATAAATCATTGAGGGCCAGCTGCTGTTGACCCCAAGAGGTTCATTCGAGTGAGACAGAGTGGAAAATGTATAGTGAGTCGTAATTTCTTTAAATGAAGCCATTGTGTACCTAGTGTTCCCATTTGTATTGTTTTGATATTCCAAGTGCCACCTCTCAATGTTGTATTCTTCCTCAGCAATGGCAGCTGAAGCTCCTCAAGCCATGACACTTCGTGTTGTTGATGCTAACCATACAAGGAAGTTAAACCTCAGCCCCCATCCAGCATCTGTTGATGACTTGATAAACATTTTGAAGGCCAAGTTTGAGTTTGACTACGACTTCCGCTTGCAGTAGGAAGACCCTGACTTTAATGGACAACTTACCTGCTTGATGGACATTGAGGAGTTGCCACAGAAGGCAACAGTGCACCATTTGGTGAAAGGAGGAGATACAAGTTCTACAGCTGACACAGAAATAGTTTCAGATGCGTCTTCCCCAGGGCTCCTCAGTGGGTGGCCGCCAGACGTGTGTGCCGTGCCTACTTTTGCATTAGAGGTAGAGTTGAAGATTAGAGAAGGAAATGCTGACCCTTGAATGGAAAATATCTTGGGTTGTCTAGAGACCAAAAACATGACATCTTAGAGAAAGTTGCTACTACTGTGTACAGTTTCAAGGCTTACCCAAATGACAGAAATAGACAGAAATAGAAAGGCAGCTGAAGCGCATGTTACAAAACACCCCTGTCTGAAAGAGGCAGGATCTGACACTGGGTGGACTGGATGGAAGAACAGCTTCAAATTCAAGATAGTCACCAACACCATCTGTAAAGGAGTTCCTTGATCTCTGGTCTGTTCTGCACATGGAGTTGCAGGTAAAATTCCAATTCTGTTTTTACACAAATTTGACCTGCTTTAATATATTAGTTATACTGAATTAAATTATGATACTGTTTTCTAAACTTGTGATAACTTCTAAGTACTGTCCTTTGTTGTCTATTTCAAATGTAGGTGTATGCAGATTTCCACTAAATTACAAACAAGAACCTGAGAAACATCTTTTATGCTGAGATTTACCGCCACACCCCTCGGTTGATGACCTTGTATAGACAGAGGCCATCGAAGACTGGAAGAACTACTGATGCTTTGGTTGACATTCTGAGGTGCCATGATCTACAGAGGAGCACTGCACATTGCAATGGAATCAGATCTTGGTCTTGTGCAAATATCAACGACTTGCTATTAAACCTTGAGGGGAGATGTCCCAGACACAGATTAAGCCTAGTCCTGGACTAAAATAATTTTATATGGAGAATCTCCATTGAGCTTGCTTTTTAGTCCAGGACTAGGTTTAATAAGTATTTAAAAAGGCGGTTAACTTCTTTATTTAACTAGGCAAGTCAGTTAAGAACAAATTCTTATTTTCAATGACAGCCTAGGAACAGTGGGTTAACTGCCTGTTCAGGGGCAGAATGACAGATTTGTACCTTGTCAGCTCAGGGATTTGAACTTGCACCTTCCGGTTGCTAGTCCAACGCTCTAACCACTAGGCTACCCTGCTGCCCCAGAGGTAGCTCTGGGTCTTCCTTTCCTGTGGCGGTCCTCACGAGAGCCAGTTTCATCATAGAGCTTGATGTTTGTGACTACACTTAAAGAATCTTTCAAAGTTCTTGACATTTTCCAGGTTGACTGATCTTCCTTAGAGGGCTCCGAGTGGCGCAGCAGTTTAAGGCACAGGAAACACAGGGATAAATACACTGGGGAAATGTATTCTTGCCAATAAATCTGTGGCCAATCTATGTCTTGGCCACAGACCTGGTGGTGAAACAGGAAATTCAGGTTGTTGGCACCTAAGAGGTTGTGAGTTCAAATCCCAGAAGTGCTTGCGTCCCATGTGTGTGTGAGCCAACGTTGAGGTCAATTCCATTTAAGTTCCAGTCAATTCCACGTGTTATCGTGATGACGAATTAGAAAGTGTCATTGTACCCTGAGTTCCCCTTACAGGATATTGCAGTTAGTACCTGTGCATGTTGTTGTCCTTGTGTTAAAGGAAGATACTGTATTTCTCATATGTCATATTATAAACAAGAATGATTGTACTGGTTCTTTAATTGTGCTGTGTAATAGAATAGTAAGCAACACCAATACATACCAGTTCTGTATGGTAGGGTCTGAGGGAAGTTGGGTCTTATTACCTGGATAAGGATTCCAGGGTTCTTGTTCCGATATGCAGACTCCATCTAAAGATTCAATTCAACTGCTTACAATCAGATCCTTTAAAACAAAATGTTACAAACTGATACGTGGAAACATTAAATGTAGCTACGGTAGTACTCAAATATAAGGACCCCCTTGCATGATTCACTACTTCTAAAATAAATTGAAATTGAAAAAAAAAAACTACCTTGGTGTTCATAGATGTATTTGTTTGATTTATAACTGCACAGGACCACAAAAAAAGTCAGAAGTCAGAAATTGGCCTGGACTAAATTAATTCGGTTGGAGACAGGTGATTGTTTGCTGTGTAATTTCTCTCACCTGCAGTGAGTTGCAGATGGGTGAAAATAAAATAAAAGCCATTCAACCAGTTGAGAAAAAAAAGAGAAAACAGAACATTCGGCTCCATTGTAAAGTGCAAGGGTGCTGGTATACTTAAGTGAAAATATATGTACCTGCTGCTGTTGTGATAATAGCCAAGGCAACCTTTTCTTGGCAGTGGTGCATTGTGGGAGAAGTGAGGCTTTGGGTTGAATGCAGATCACGACACTAGGCGATACCCAAATGCAGACAGAGGAGGCAGATGGTTGGAGTTTAAGATGTTTAATAAATCCAAAGGGAATAGGAAAGAGAATGGTTGTGGATAGGCAAAAGGTCATAACCAGATCAGAGTCCAGGAGGAACAGAGTGGCAGGCAGGCTGGAGGTCAGGGCAGGCAGAATGTTAAGGCAGGTGGGTACAAAGTCCAGAAACAGGCAAGGGTCAAAACCAGGAGGACTAGAAAAAGGCAAAAAGGCACAGCAGGAAATCGGGAAACCACCTTGTAGGCTTGGACATACAAGATGAACTGGCACAGAGAGACAGGAAACACAGGGATAAATACACTGGGGAAAACAAGCGACACCTGGAGGGGGTGGAGACAATAACGAGGACAGGTGAAACAGATCAGGGTGTGACAATGTGTCCACGTGTTTGAGTGCATAGATGGAGCTGCTTTCGAGGCCCCTCAATGATTGGACAGCCTGTGAGTGTCCGGGATATCAATAGGTGATGTGTATAGACAGTATGAACAATATATAAGTAGGAAACAGAATAATGTTGCAGGAATGCTAATCTTATCTGGAAAAAGAATTAATGCTAATCTTATTATGGATAAGTATTAAAATGACCAGTGTTCAATGACTATGTACATAGGACAGCAGTCTCTAAGGTGCAGGATAGAGTACCGGGTGGTAGCCAGCTAGTGACAGTGACTAAGGGCAGGGTACTGGACGGAGGCCCGGCTAGTGATGACTAATTCACAGTCTGATAGCCTGGAGATAGAAGCTGTATTTCATTCTCTCTGTCCCAGCTTTGATGCACCTGTACTGTCTACACCTGCTAGATAGTAGCAGGGTGAGTAGGCCGTGGCTCGGGTGGCTGAGGTCCTTGATGATCTTCTTGGCCTTCCTGTGACACTGGGTGCTGTAGATGTCCTGGAGGGCAGGCAGTGTACCCCCAGTGATGCGTTGGGCTTACCGCACCACCCTCTGGGAGAGCTCTGCGGGTGTAGGCGGTGCAGTTGCCGTACTAGGCGGAGATACTACCCGACAGAATGCTCTCGAGCTGTTGCGCCTTCCTCACCACGTCGGCCCCATTGATGCGGATGGGGGCGTGTTCTCTTTGTTCTTTCCTGTAGTCCACAATCAGCTCCTTCATTTTGTCAATGTTGAGGGAGAGGTTATTTTAGGAGTCTGTGGTGGTAACAGACAGATTAAATGGTACGTCGTCAATCTGTGATTGGTTATGTCTGGGATAGTAGCGGCTGGCTTTCACAACACAAAGCAGAACAGAAGACGGAACACAAACAGGCCACTTTGGAATGTTCCAGAACACTTTGCTTAAGTTTTGAAACCGTCTCATTTGTTGGGTCTAGGTCCAAGCCTTCAGGTGCAACAGTCAATGGGGAACAGTTTCACTAAGACATCGATCTAGACTTCCTCTGTCTTTACTTTGGGGAAGGTGTGAAAACATTTATTGAAACTGGAATTTCGACTTCCACGGACAATATCACAAAAAGGGTTTTAGCTGAAGACGAGACACACTATTTTGTCAGAAATGTACTCACGAAATAATGAAACTAGAAATTGCTCTGGAGTAAAATAGTTTAGCACAACCATTCCCTCCTGACACACACACACACACATATATATATATATATATATATATATATATATATATATATATATATATACATACAGTGGGGCAAAAAAGTATTTAGTCAGCCACCAATTGTGCAAGTTCTCCCACTTAAAAAGATGAGAGAGGCCTGTAATTTTCATCATAGGTACACTTCAACTATGACAGACAAAATGAGAAAAAAATCCAGAAAATCACATTGTAGGTTTTTAAAATTAATTTATTTGCAAATTATGGTGGAAAATAAGTATTTGGTCAATAACAAAAGTGTATCTCAATACTTTGTTATATACCCTTTGTTGGCAATGACAGAGGTCAAACGTTTTCGGTAAGTCTTCACAAGGTTTTCACACACTGTTGCTGGTATTTTGGCCCATTCCTCCATGCAGATCTCCTCTAGATCAGTGATGTTTTGGGGCTGTTGCTGGGCAACATGGACTTTCAACTCCCTCCAAAGATTTTCTATGGGGTTGAGATCTGGAGACTGGCTAGGCCACTCCAGGACCTTGAAATGCTTCTTACGAAGCCACTCCTTTGTTGCCCGGGCGGTGTGTTTGGGATCATTGTCATGCTGAAAGACCCAGCCACGTTTCATCTTCAATGCCCTTGCTGATGGAAGGAGGTTTTCACTCAAAATCTCACGATACATGGCCCCATTCATCCTTTCCTTTACACGGATCAATCGTCCTGGTCCCTTTGCAGAAAAACAGCCCCAAAGCATGATGTTTCCACCCCCATGCTTCACAGTAGGTATGGTGTTCTTTGGATGCAACTCAGCATTCTTTGTCCTCCAAACACGACGAGTTGAGTTTTTACCAAAAAGTTCTATTTTGGTTTCATCTGATCATATGACATTCTCCCAATCTTCTTCTGGATCATCCAAATGCTCTCTAGCAAACTTCAGACGGGCCTGGACATGTACTGGCTTAAGCAGGGGGACACGTCTGGCACTGCAGGATTTGCTCCCACAGTTGATTTCTTCAAACCAAGTTGCTTAACTATTGCAGATTCAGTCTTCCCAGCCTGGTGCAGGTCTACAATTTTGTTTCTGGTGTCCTTTGACAGCTCTTTGGTCTTGGCCATAGTGGAGTTTGGAGTGTGACTGTTTGAGGTTGTGGACAGGTGTCTTTTATACTGATAACAAGTTCAAACAGGTGCCAGTAATACAGGTAACGAGTGGAGGACAGAGGAGCCTCTTAAAGAAGAAGTTACAGGTCTGTGAGAGCCAGAAATCTTGCTTGTTTGGAGGTGACCAAATACTTATTTTCCACCATAATTTGCAAATAAATTCATTAAAAATCCTACAATGTGATTTTCTGGATTTTTTTTCTAATTTTGTCTGTCATAGTTGAAGTGTACATATGATGAAAATTACAGGCCTCTCTCATCTTTTTAGGTGGGAGAACTTGCACAATTGGTGGCTGACTAAATACTTTTTTGCCCCACTGTGTGTATATATATATATATATATATATATATATATAATACAAATATAATACAAACCAGTGATAACACGTTATAAAGACAAACACAAGGCCGAGTGTATTAATGATCTATAAAGAACAGTGCTTCAAGGCGCCATTTCCGCAGCTTGTTCACATCAGCCATGTGGCACATCAGCCAGCAACTCCTGTCTGAAATCACCAGGCCAGTGGATTGTCCTCTTGATCTGCCTGTATTTAAGAGCTAGAATAAAACAGCCTCAGCCCCAGACTAAACACTGTAAACCAGACATATCTATCATCATCTCTGGAGGCTTTGGGTCTGTTCTGTATCACATGTGAGAAGCTGCAATTGGAGATTAAGTCCCTTTTTTATGTCCATGTTTTTTTATTAATAATGGTACGTTATGATTCAACTGATCTTGACAAGTCAAGGTATAAGTTGGCCTGGATTTGAAGGATCTCTGCTGCATTTGCGAAGACATCATCCACTGTCAGCGCCTGTTAATTATCCCTGTCATTCAAACTGATGCATACACACACACACACACACACAAACACACACACATACGCAAACACGTTCTCTTTCACCTGGGGCAGATACCCAGGGTGCTGGTGGGACGGTTTGATCGGGGGGGGCCATAAACCTCTGGCTCTGCTGGGGCATGGGGGGGACTCTGCGAGGGAGAGCCCCCCTGGAGGGGTCTCTGGAGCCGCATTCTTTGGTACCAGGCCCAGGGTAGGGGCTGGGACTACCAGTGGGGATGCTGGGTTAGTTTCTCCACCTGCATCTGGAGCTGAGCCATGGTGTTGTGGTTGTGGGGGGCCAGGCAGGCCTGGGGCTAGGAGAGGCCTGGGGGCAGGCTGTTGGGGGAGCCTGAGGGGCCCTGCCCAGGATGTGGGAGTTGATGAGAGATGCCCTGGAAGCTGCGCAGCTGGTGACCTGAGGGAACAGGAAGGGAGAGACCGCTTTACCATAACAAGCATAACAGAAGAGCTAACACACAGACCTAGTAGCCATCTTTTATTTCAAGAACAGACTGTCATACCAAACACATCCACTATTACTAATTTATCACTATACTACTACTACCACCACCACCACCACCAGTGCACACTGCAACTACTAATTTACTACCACTACAAGAACAACTACTAATTTACTACCACTACAAGAACAACTACTAATTTACTACCACTACAAGAACAACTACTAATTTACGACCACTACAATAGCAACTACTAATTTACCTCCACTACAAGAACAACTACTACTACTATTGTTACCTGTCTGCACATCCCCCCCAACATGAAACTCTCCATGATTAATTTCAACATGACATAGAATTGTACGATTTCAGTGTAGCCTCTCTCATTGTGCTTTATCGCTTATCCAGATGGACATTTGAGGCCCAGAAACCTGAACAACACTGGAAATGCACGGTGCTCTGCGGTACAAACAAGGTATTGCGTTCAGCCCACAGGAGGTTTCTGATCTGAAACTAAATCTGCGACAGAAGGGATGTTATTAATACTTTTTTGAAACTGAGAAAACACAAGGCATGTGTTTTCATATAGGCTTTAGAACATGGGCTCCTGTCAGGCTTCAGGGATAGAGGTAGGGGGCCTGACCAAACGTTTGCAGTACAGGAGAGCTGTGCGCCATTCCTAGCTGTTGCCCATTTTGTGAAGTTGATCACGTGATCTAGGTGTCCGGACAGCCAATATCCTCCTTCTTAATTTTATCCAGATGCCTATTCCCAGTGGTGTAAATTACTTTAAAGTACTACTTAAGTAGGTTTTTGGGGTATCTGTACTTTACTTTATTATTTATATTTGACAACTTTTACTTTACTACATTCCTAAAGAAAATATTGTACTTTTTAGTCCATACATTTTCCCTGACAACCAAAAGTTCTAGTTACATTTTGAATGCTTAGCAGGACAGGAAAATGGTCAAATTCAAGCACATATCAAGAGAACACGTGGGTATCCCTACTGCCCCTGTCCTGGTGGACTCACTAAACACATGGTCATCCCTACTGCCCCTGTCCCGGTGGACTCACTAAACACATGGTTATCCATACTGCCCCTGTCCTGGTGGACTCACTAAACACATGGTCATCCATACTGCCCCTGTCCTGGTGGACTCACTAAACACATGGTTATCCCTACTGCCCCTGTCCTGGTGGACTCACTAAACATATGGTTATCCCTACTGCCCCTGTCCTGGTGGACTCACTAAACACATGGTCATCCCTACTGCTTCTGTCCTGGTGGACTCACTAAACACATGGTCATCCCTACTGCTTCTGTCCTGGTGGACTCACTAAACACATGGTTATCCATACTGCCTCTGTCCTGGTGGACTCACTAACACATGGTCATCCTTACTGCCCCTGTCCTGGTGGACTCACTAAACACATGGTCATCCCTACTGCTTCTGTCCTGGTGGACTCACTAAACACATGGTCATCCCTACTGCTTCTGTCCTGGTGGACTCACTAAACACATGGTCATCCCTACTGCCTCTGTCCTGGTGGACTCACTAAACACATGGTCATCCATACTGCCCCTGTCCTGGTGGACTCACTAAACACATGGTCATCCCTACTGCCTCTGTCCTGGTGGACTCACTAAACACATGGTCATCCCTACTGCCTCTGTCCTGGTGGACTCACTAAACACAAATGCATCTTTTGTAAATTATGTCTGAGTGTGGGAGTGTGCCCCTGGCTGTCCATATGTTTTAAAAACAAGAAAATGGTGCCTTTGCTTTGCTTAATAAGGAATTTGGAATGATTTATACTTTTACTTTTGATACTTAAGTATATTTTAGCAATTACATTTACTTTTGATGCTTAAGTATATGTAAAACCAAATACTTCTAGACTTTTTTTCAAGTAGTATTTTACCAGCTGACTTTCACTTTTACTTGAGGAACTTTCTATTAAGGTATCTATACCTTTACTCAAGTATGACAATTGGGTACTTTTTCCACCTCTGCCTATTCCACATAGGGGCGGCAGGGTAGCCTAGTGGTTAGAGCGTTGGACTAGTAACCGAAAGGTTGCAAGTTCGAATCCCCGAGCTGACATGGTACAAATCTGTCATTCTACCCCTGAACAGAGGCTGCCCCTGAACAGGCAGTTAACCCAATGTTCCTAGGCCATCATTGAAAATAAGAGTTTGTTCTTAACTGACTTGCCTAGTAAAATAAAGGTAAAATTAAAAAATACCACACTGGGGGCAAATAAACAACAGAGCCCCATTCACCTTCAATGAAGGGAAGTGTTGCCAACTATTTTTCAGTGAGATCCGCTATATTAGCTTCTTGATTTGTCTCCAGAAGTCACTAGAGGATGTTTTGCCGTTGCCGCAATGACATCACAGCACCGATTTGTTTTGCTGCAGCGCAGCTGCGGTCATCTACTGGATTGGCTGACAATGGCTGTTGATACCTACTGTAGCACTACCCTGCTTGCTTGCTAGCTTCTTAGCACCCACATGATGGCAAGGCTAGCGTGTCTAGGCGAATGCCGCTTGTATATTTTTCCCAGCCTGCTCCTCAGCATGCAAGCTGCGGGATCTGAGATGGGTGAGGTAAGGTGCAGTGAAGCACTGTGGGAGGGAAATGTGCGCTGTTTTAAATGTAAATCGTTTAAACAAAAATTAGATTAATAATAATAATAATATCGAGTGAATCTAAACCCTAAAGTGTAAAATGTTAACTAAATAATCAAAAGTGAACTGCAAGCTTGAAACACGGTGACAGGTAGCCTAGTGGTTAAGAGCGGTGGGCCTGCAACTGAAATGTTTCTGGTTCAAATCGCGGAGCAGACTAGGTGAAAAATCTGTTAATGTGCACTTAACATGGCACTTAAACCTAATTTCTCTTGTAAATCACTCTGGATAAGAGTGTCTGCTAAATGACTAAAATGTAGAAACATGTAACATTGCCTTTATGGACAATGATGTCACATCATTCATTCCCATGTAAAGACTCAATGTTGCATTTGAAGCTCTGGATATTAGCACAAATGATCCATTAGATTGACCACATTCTCAAGTGGCAGCTTTAACAATGAAAATAAATGTCTTCAAAATGGAGGGGAGGCATCCATTCTGGGTATGTGAGAAAAAGAAATGCTATACATGGGACATTTAGAGAATTGACTATGCCTTAAATGCTAAGATGTCATACTCATTTAGTATTTTTATCAAGTACAATTTGCTGCACACTAATGAGGAAGGGAATTGTCTTTTGTGGTTAAGAACAGCTGATAATCAGAATATAAAAATGCAGATTAGATGATGCCTTCTTGGTATGGATGAGTAGAAGGCCTATCTTGATATTTGACGCTTTCTGCAAAGGTTTTTACTAAACAGTACATTCTAAATAGTATGCAATACTATTAGTGCACATTAGCATTTTTAGTAGTAGGCAAGACAGATTTCAGACACGGCCTCGAGGTACTGCAGGCTGCCGTAGCAACCAAATTATCCTTCTAACTTCTTCAGTATGCACATTTTTTAGAACTAGTTTAAGGACATACATCTGGTGCAATACACACACACACACACACACACACACACACACACACACACACACACAAAAATGTAGTAACAAAAAAAAAGTGTTAAACAAATCAAAATATATTTTATATTTGAGAATGTTCAAAGTAGCCATCCTTTGCCTTGATGAGAGCTTTGCACAATCTTGCCATTCTCTCAACCAGCTTCACCTGGAAAGCTTTTCCAACAGCCTTGAAGGAGTTCCCACATATGCTGAGCACATATTGGCTGCTTTCCCTTCACTCTGTGGTCCAACTCATCCCAAATCATCTCAATTGGGTTGAGGTTGGGTGATTGCGGACGCCAGGTCATCTGATGCAGCACTCAATCACTCTCCTTCTTGGTAAAGTAGCCCTCACACAGCCTGGAGGTGTGAGTGGTCATTGTCCTGTTGAAAAACAAATGATAGTCCCACTAAGTGCACACCAGATGGGATGGCGTATCGCTGCAGAATGCTGTGGTAGCCATGCTGGTTAAGTGTGCCTTGAATTCTAAATACCACAGATAGTGTCTGCAAGCACTCCTGCACACTTAACACCTCCTCCTCCATGCTTCACGGTGGGAACCACACATGCGGAGATCATCTGTTCACCTACTCTGCGTCTCACAAAGACACGACAGTTGGAACCGAAATCTCAAATTTGGACTCATCAAACCAAAGGACAGACTTCCACTATTCTAATGTCCATTGCTTGTATTTCTTGGCCCGGGCAAGTTTCTTCTTATTGTTGTCCTTCTATTTGCAGCAATTTGAGCATGAAGGCCTGATTCACGCAGTCTGCTCTGAACAGTTGATGTTGAGATGTGTGTTAATTAAACTCTGTGAAGCATTTATTGTACTGCAATTTCTGAGGCTGGTAACTCTGATGAACGTATCCTCTGCAGCAGAGGTAACTCTGGGTGTTCTTTTCCTGTGGTGGTCCTCATGAGAGCCAGTTTCATCACAGATTGACTGACCTTCATGTCTTAAAGTAATGATGGGCTGTCGATACTCTTTTCTTATTTGAGCTTTTCTTGCCATAATATGGACTTAGCCCTATTTGGTAAAATACCATCTTCTGTATACCACTCCTACCTTTTCACAACTGACCGGCTGAAACACATTAAGAAGGAAAGAAATTCCACAAATTAACTTTTAACAAGGCATACCTGTTAATTGAAATGCATTCTCATGAAGCTGGTTGAGAGAATGCCAAAAGTGTGCAAAGCTGTCATCAAGGCAAAGGTTGGTTACTTTGAATAATCTTTTAACACTTGTTTAATTACTACATGATTCCAAATGTGTTATTTCATAGTTTTGATGTCTTCACTATTATTCTACAATGTAGAAAATAGTACAAATAAAGAAAAAACATTGAATATATCACTATAATGAGGGATCCTGTCACGGTTGTCGTAAGAACTTGTCACGCCCTGGCCTTAGTTATCTTTGTTTTCTTTATTATTTTGGTTAGGCCAGGGTGTGACATGGGTGATTTATTGTGTTTCGTCTTGTCTAGGGGTTTTAATAGATTAATGGGGTTGTGTTCAGTTTAGTTGTCTAGGTAAGTCTATGGTTGCCTAGAGTGGTTCTCAATCAGAGGCAGGTGTTTATCGTTGTCTCTGATTGGGAACCATATTTAGGCAGCCATATTCTCTGGGTATTTTGTGGGTGATTGTTTCCTGTCTTTGTGTTTTATGCACCAGTTAGGACTGTTATGGTTTTCACGTTTATTGTTTTGTAGTGTGTTCATGTTTGAGTTTTCTTATTAAAGAACTATAACCAAGCTGCGGTTTTGGTCCGCCTCTCCTTCCCAGGAAGAAAGCTGTGACAGAACTGGACCAAGGCGCAGTGTACGTAGAGTTCCACATCTTTATTACCAAGTGAAACTTAAGAAAAACAATAACCAAACAACGAAACACAAGCCAATATCCCACAAACACAGGTGGGAAAAATAGCTACTTTACCAGCTGCCTCTAATTGAGAATCATACAAAAAACACCAAAGAAATACAAAGACTAGAACACCCCACTAGTCACGGACTGACCTAAACACAAAATCAAATCAAATTTTATTTGTCACATACACATGGTTAGCAGATGTTAATGCGAGTGTAGCGAAATGCTTGTGCTTCTAGTTCCGACAATGCAGTAATAACCAACGAGTAATCTAACCTAACAATTCCAAAACTACTACCTTATACACACAAGTGTAAAGGGATAAAGAATATGTACATAAAGATATATGAGTGATGGTACAGAACGGCATAGGCAAGATGCAGTAGATGATATAGAGTACAGTATATACATACTGTATGAGATGAGTAATGTAGGGTATGTAAACATATTAAGTAGCATTGTTTAATGTGGCTAGTGATATATTTTCCATCAATTTCCATCAATTCCCATTATTAAAGTGGCTGGAGTTGAAACACCATAGAGGAACAAGGGCTCTCTATGGTCAGGGCATGACAGATCCTGCTTTTTGAAAACATCATCCTGTACTACCCTAGTCGGCCTTGAACTCTATGACTTCAATGAGAGGGGGCAGTCCTTCTCCCCTGGGTTTTCTGGTCCATTTTGTACTGTGACACAGAGAGCAGAGCACTGTGCGCTGGGCGGGTAATTTTGCACTCTGGTAGCTCAAAGGTAGCTCAGTAATACATTAGCCAATACGTTTCCTACATAAAGAAGCCCTAGCCTCACTTCTCCCATAGTCCAAACAGACTCAGAGATGAACTTGACTGCTGAGAAACACAGTGTTCCCCTCAGTGATGGGAACCGGATTCCCCTATTTGGACTGGGGACTTATGGAGACCCACGAACGGTAAGGGAAACCTTTTTTTTTAAAGAGCAGTTTGAACAACAGGTGCATGCGGGGGAAAAAAGATTTGACAAAATGTACTCCAGCACAACTTCACATTACATTGTTTGTGGAGTATTCAAGAATAGCACTGTTTGAATTTCACATTTTTCAAGAGTATACCTGACAGTCTGATTTGGATAACATAATTAGGATTTCTCACTGACAGGCAGGCCACCTGTTAATCTCCTTCCCAGACACGTTTAGCCTGGGGACGAGGTCAACCACCTGTAAACTAGAATGCGCTTTAATAATCAAAGATCAAATGAGTCCACGTTCATAACAGCACGAAGTCCATTTTTACTGCTGTGATTGACTGGTTAAACATTTAACTAGTGATAAACAAAGTAGGCTGACCTAATGTCTCTAAGTTTAAGATAAAAGTCAACTTGACTTATTTCTTTCATGCACGTTCACTCTCTTAACTCTGTTTTTTTGACAGACACCCAGAGGCACAGCGTTAAACAGTGTGAAGCATGCAATAGATGTGGGGTACAGACACTTTGATGGGGCTTTGGTGTATTTCAATGAGCACGAAGTAGGTCAAGCCATAAGAGAGAAAATTGCAGATGGAACCGTCAAAAGAGAAGACATCTTTTACTGTGGAAAGGTGAAGTTGTTCTATTGCTGGTTGATTTACACACATCAACATCACTTAAAACTTTCTATCACAGAACCATAGTAGGCCTGTATTATAAGGGCCAGTTACATTGGCACAGATGCCTAGTCCTTGATTCAGAACTAGAAGCATGTTCAATGGGGATTCACAATTTTAAAGTGCATTTTTGTCCAGGAATAGGCGATAATCTTTGTCCGGTAAACTGCACAAAGACCACATACCTTTGCATTTGTTTGTATTTTGGGGCCTTTTCCATTGGTTCTATTGCAACCAAGCAACGCTAAAGTATCTGAAATGATATCAAATAGTATTTGAACCCAGGTCTGTCAGGCTAATAGTGGTTGGTCATAGCGGTCTCCTTCTACCTGTCACAGCTATGGAACACCTTCCACCCTCCAGAGCTCGTCAGGCCTGCCTTAGAGAGGACACTGAAGGCCCTGAAACTGGACTATGTGGATCTATACATCATCGAGATGCCCACCGCATTCAAGGTTAACAGATTGTAGACTACAGTAGTTACAGACATCAGTTTGAAATTGCACCCACCACTTCAAGGCCAATGTAAAATACATTCAAAAAAAGTTATCATGAACTATTTTTAAGTCAACTCAAAATGTTTCAAATGTGTCAGTCATTCTTATCACGGTATCTCAATTTCAGCCTGGTGATGAGTTTTATCCTAAATATGAGGACGGGCGGTACATTTACCATGAGACAGACCTATGTGCAACATGGGAGGTGAGTTCTGTCTTCCAGGCCCATAGCCAAATGCATAATCGTCTCATTATCAGAATCAATTGTGTTTAGAATAGCGGAAGGAATCTCAACTATCAGCATCCTTATGGGGTGGTTATAATGAACAGTATAAGAAAAATAATGTATTACAGAGTATTAGAACAGGGTAGGCACTAGCCTATACACAAAACCCAGAGTAAATATTCTGGGCAGAAATATCCATTCAATTGCAATGGCCTTGGCTCTAATCTCTGTGTCAAGGACAATGCCATAAATAGGCAGTCAACCTCTTTCCAAAGTTCTCCACTGTCTCTAGAAGTTGTGTTGTGTTTTTCTCTGCGGTATGTCTCTCTCATTCTGGTAAATCAGTATGAATGGACATATTTTAAAGTCTCCTCTCTTCCAACAGGCTTTAGAGGCCTGCAAAGATGCAGGGCTGGTCAAATCTCTGGGAGTCTCCAACTTCAACAGGAGACAGCTGGAGCTCCTACTGAGAAAGCCTGGCCTCAAACACAGACCTGTGTCCAACCAGGTGGGGCATTCTCTCGCTCAATGCTGAGATGCTTATGCAATTACATGTGGAAAACCTCCTTTTTCAGATTTGTGCACGCAACTAATAAGTGCTGTATGTATTTTTCAATACAGGTCGAGTGCCATCCATACTTCACTCAGCCCAAGCTGCTTAATTACTGCCGCCAGAATAACATTGTGGTCGTAGGCTACAGCCCCTTAGGCACCTCAAGGGACGCCTCCTGGGTGAACCTGAAATGCCCTCCTCTGTTGGAGGATGAGGTCCTGGTGTCCATAGCGAAGAAGTACAGAAAGAACAGTGCTCAGGTGGCCCTGCGATTCAATGTCCAGAGAGGAGTGGTGGTCATCCCCAAGAGCTTCAGCACTTACAGGATCAAGGACAACTTTCAGGTTCAACTGAATTAAACGTAGTCAACAACCACTAATACTGAGTGTACAAAACATTAGAAACGCCTGCTCTTTCCATGACACGGACTGATCAGGTGAATCAGGGTGAAAGCTATGGTCCCTTAATCCCTATTTAAATCCACTTTGAAGTCCCTTTGAATGGGGTGCCGCACCCAACAGTTTCCCTTCTGTATTAAGAATGGTCCACTACCCAAAGGACATCCAGCCAACTTGACACAACTGTGGGAGTCAACACGGACCATTATCCCTGAGGAACGCTTTCGACACCTTGTAGAGTCCATGCCCTGACAAATTGAGGCTGTTCTGATAGCAAAAGGGGGTGCAATATGAGGGAGATGTTCCTAATGTTTTGTACACTCAGTGTATACTGCATGGTGACCTAATTCAGTTATACCCCCGTTTTGTACTCTTTATAGATATTTGACTTTTCACTCACTGAGGATGAAATGAAAGCAATTGAAGGACTGAACAAAGACATCCGTTTTGTGGAGCTTTTAATGTAAGTATTGCAATATTGTAGCTACTAAAGTGAGTCAGTTTTTATATTTAGGTGTTGATACAGTGTTTATTTTTCCCCACAGGTGGAGTGACCATCCTGAATACCCATTTCTGGATGAATATTAAGCCTGGCAATATCCCTCCATGTATTCCTGTAACCTTGACAAATTCACTGAACATGTTTCATTTTGTTTGTGTGGAACCATTCTGTAGTAGCCTACGTTTCTTTCAGTTGATTCTGTCATTTTGTGAGGCAGTACCCCTCATCAAAAGACCACTAGGGGGCTCTACTTGACAATGAATGAAAACCAATGACCAGTTGACACGAAAAACTGTTTGAGAAATCAATCCCTATTGCACCTTAGTTGCATTTAACACATTTTTTTTAAGTATAACAACCGCAGACTGCTGAAGTATCCCAAATATGCTGAAGTATTGCGATATGTAACACTAGTCTCATAACACTGTTAATACATCACTGCTCCTAGTGTTTGTTTATCGACCAATAAATGCACTTCAAGCTGACTTCTAAGTGGGAACTCTGGTCTAGTGTGACAAGTAGTTGGCAAGCGAGTAGAAACAGACTGGCACACAGGCCAGGCTACCTCAACACTAACCCTAACCAATCAATGTTTATCTGACACACTAACCAAAAAAACAAAAAAACAATAGAAAATAATGTCCTATCATACTGAGTGTAAAAAACATTAGGAACACCTGCTCTTTACATGACATAGACTAACCAGGTGAAAGCTATGATCAGTTAATAATGTCACTTGTTAAATCCATTTCAATCAGTGTAGATGAAGGGGAGGAGACAGGTTAAAGAAGGATTTTGAAGCCTGAGACATGGATTGTGTATGTGTGCCATTCAGAGGGTGAATGGGCAAGACGAAAAAATGCCAGTGCCTTTGGAAGGAGGTGCCAGGTGCACTGGTTTGAGTGTGTATAGGAACTGCAGCGCTGCTGGGTTTTTCACGCTCAACAGTTTCCCGTGTGTATCAAGAATCGTCCACCACCCAAAGGGCATCCAGCCAACTTGACACAACTGTGGGAAGCATTAGAGTCAACACGGGCAGGAATCCCTGTGGAACGCTTTCGACACCTTGCAGAGTCCATTCCCGCAACAAATTGAGGCTGCCCTGAGGGGCAAAAGGGGGTGCAACTCAATATTAGGAGGTTGTTCCTAATGTCTTGTACACTCAGACTGTAATACATGTCCCCATACTTGACATAGTTTTACATATTCCTCAATGCCCAGCTGAGCCTCTGGATTTGTGTGGAGTGCTCATGATGATACTACATGCTTTTCAACCACCGACTTTACATCCATCAACCAGATGTGTCATCATGGCCTCTTAGTGCAACGCATTGGTCCAATTAAGATAAAGCAGGGCACTATGGGAATATTTATGGACAAATCTTCCCACTGTGTCTCAGTCAGACCACAGTTCAGGCCCAAACGACCTGCCTTCACAACAGGAGACCTCGATCTGCATGCTTAAACTTCCTAATGAACAGCATGGTTGTTATGAACAAGACAGGCTGATTGTAACAAGGAAAGACAGGGCAGCGTCTTCAGCCTGACAGACAGACAGACACAGAGTGAGTCCTAATTAGGAGCCTATTCACTACTTTTGACCAGAACCCTATTGGAGCCCAATGGGCCCTTGTCAAAAGTAGTGCACTACATAGGGAATAGGTTGTCATTTGGGATGCAACCTGTGGCAGTGCAGTGAAGAACAGCAGGAAACTGAAATCAAATGCTGTTGGCAACTTTTTTTCTTTGTGATTTTTTAGACCGGTGGAAATCACCAAGTGTGACAATTATTCTGGACAATGTCTTGACACATATTTTAAAGAATGGAATGTGCAGGACAATTTAATTAAGCTTTACTGGCAAACAGGACTGAACGACTGAACTATGGTGACCTGAAGCAGTTGTTTTGCTTTGATTTTGTACATCTAACATTGTCTTGACTCCCTTTATCATGTCTAAGTCAACCTTTAAAACAAAATTGTACTGATCATATACACTTGAGGTAGTGGATGGAGTATTTGATATTATCCCATTAAGCACAAAGTGGTTGAATCAACGTTTTTTCCACGTCATTTCAACCAAAATATATAATGTGATGCCGTTGAAAGGAATTTCAATATCATTATTTCGTTTTTTACCTCAACTTTTAACCTAATTCCAATGACATGGTTGAAATATTTGTTGATTTCATGTTGAATTCACATTAGCTTACACCTCAATTAAATGTAAATAAGTTATTAAACCGTTGAACTGACGTATGTGCCCCGTGGGATGGTCATTCTATTTGATCATTCTGGGCATACCCATGGTCAAACCAACAATCCTCTCAACTGTACTGATAGATTTATCCTGTTGGGATTATTAGTTCAAATCTGTACGGGAAATAGTGTCATATAATGGGAACAGACGGGAGGAAGTGACGTTGTCTAGGATGAGGTTAGGGCATACAGGATTGAATGGTACTGGACTGTGTAATGGCGGTATGGTACAGGAAACGGTTGAACATGCGTTATTATTTTGTGAAATGTATGATGTAGTAAGGGAGAGGTTGTTTAACAGGTTGTTATTTTGGGTGGGGGTGAGGGGAGTAGTGATATTTGTAGGGAATTGTTTTATTTTATTAGAAATTCAGGGTTAGCTAGGAGAATATAGTGGTAGGTCGTGACTGGCTTCACACTCCAGTACAGTAGGTGGCTGTGTATGCATCTGTCAGTGGGTTGCGATCCGCCAATGCAAACTTGAAGAAGAAGCTCACCAGGTCCTTGTATAAGGACTGAGTCGTTGTGACCCAGCACACAGTGAAATGAGAAGATGAAGGATCCAATGTCAAGCTACTACAAGAAGCAAGCATTAGGAGAACTCTGCCAAAGGTTACAACTACCGATGAAACGTCATCCCACCCTTTCGGCAGGTTCAATGGGTTGTTGTATCGGGTGAACACAACTTCATAGACAACAGTATTGGTTATGTAAGTTGCTGTCCTTGCTGTCTTCTGTACAGAGCTATCCACGGTCTACTATTCAGTTCTGTCTGTTAGTCAGTTCTGTTGCAAATGATATACAGGTCAAGAATCTCTATGCGTACATTATGAACTAGAAGCAGTTTGGTGGTGGAATACAGTGTAAAGCACTGTGAGTGATCATTAGAATAGACATAGTAAAGAAGTCCAGTAAAATATATTATGCAGATAGATCATTTGTCGATTCCACATAGATAGATAACTATCTGACAAAGCCAATCTGTATCTCTAATTTACGGTCACTGCGAGACCCTGAATACAACAAGTACAACAAAGTCAAACAACTACAGGTTGTGGGAAAGCAAACGTCTACGTCTTTGACTAGAATAATAATACAATTTGAAAAAGAGAAAGAAAACGGGGGTAGAAAGAAAGGGAAAAAACACGCTGACCCCAAAAGAACCTGCAAAGCACAAAAGACCAAAACACATCAGCCTCAGAAAAGGCTTCTAGATTGTTAAGACCCACGACTTTCAAACAAATGCCCTGAACTGGGCCGCTCTAGCCCCCTGCGGTGGGAAAATGCTGTGAATGGTGTGCTGGGCCTGTGAGGAAGGGATCCGGTCGGGGAATAAAGACTATTTTCTGGGAGCTGAATCAGGGATGTGTTTGGGAGCAGGGGCTTCACTAAGCAGGAGTGATGTTTTAATTACAATCCGTCAGTGCAGACAGCTTAGAAATGTCACTTGACTGAAGGAATATGGGATGGGGTGGGATGGGGCTCTTTGGTGTGTGTGCGTGCGTGTGGTTGTGTGTGAGCGCACGCGCAAGCGGTTGTGCGTGAAGCTACACATGTAAGATCTTAATTTGAGCCAATTTTCTACAGCAGGAAAATAAACTGTAGCAACAGGGAATGTTAATTATTATATGAATTATAATTAATGGACATTTTTGTAGGGGTTGATACATTTTTTGTAAGGGAAAATTAAGTCTGAAATGTGAAAGTGGAAATTACAAACTTCAGAATACTTTTTAAACCTCAAATATACTACACATGTTAACTACCTGCAACAAGATGGTCAAATTAAGATCCAACATATGTACAGGCATGTCGGTGTGTGTCCGTCTGTACTGTATCTATACTGAACAAAAATATAAACGCAACATGTAAAGTGTTGCTCTCATGTTTTATGAGCTGAAATTAAAGATACCAGAAATGTTCCATACTCACAAAAAGCTTATTTCTCTAAAATGCAAATTTGTTTACATCCCTGTTAGTGAGCATTTCTCTTTTGCCAAGATAATCCATCCACCTGACAGGTGTGGCATATCAAGAAGCAGATTAAACAGCATGATTATTACACAGATGAACCTTGTGCTGGGGACAATAAAAGACCACTCTAAAATGTGCAGTTTGTCACACAACACAGATGCCACAGATGTCTCAAGTTTTGAGGGAGAGTGCAACTGTTGAAACATTTAAATCAACACTGTATTCTATATGAGCACCAATATGGTTTTCGTAAAAACTACTCCACAGATATGTCTCTTTTGCAACTTTACAGCCCTTACCAACTGTCAGGTATACTCCCTCTCCGGCCTCTAGGTCATCAGGCTGCTGATTATCCCGCACACCTGTCACTATCGTCTCGCGCACCTGCGCCTCATGACACACACCTGGACTCCATCACCTCCTTGAGCATCTTCCCTATATCTGTCCCTCTTCTTGGCTCTTTCCTTAGGTGTTATTGACTCTGTTTTCATGTAGGTGCGTTGTTTGTGTTCATTGTTGCTTTTATTTAATAAACCCCTCACTCCCTGAACTTGCTTCCTGACTCTCAGCGCACTCGTTATAGAATAACGCCTTGCCAAAAGGAAGCATTAGGGGGTGTTTTTTATTTGTATTTTTTGGGTTGGAGGTGATGTCGGGTCCGGGTGTCTGAACCGGAGCTACCTGGGAGGCCTCAGCCGGTTTGTCAGGCTCCCATGCCTCAGCTGGCCCGACAGGCTCCCATGCCTCGACCGAGGCAACAGGGGAGGTCTGTCGGCTCATCAGGCTCTCATGCTGGAGCCGTGCGTCAGGGAGGGGGTACTGTCACGTGTGCTCTGGCCTCTAGGCTGCTCGTTATGGCGCACACCTGTCACCATCGTTACGAGCACCTGCGAGTCATCAGACTCACCTGTACTCCATCACTTCCCTGATTACCTTCCCTATATATGTCGCTCCCTTTGGTTCCTTCCCCAGGCGTTATTGTTTCTGTTTCCTGTCTGTGTGTTGTTCATGTTTCTTATTTTGTATTATGTTGTGTTTATTTATTAAAACACTCACTCCCTGAACTTGCTTCCCGACTCTCAGCCCATATTCGTTACACCAACAATAAATACGCTCTTGGCATCTTTTTAGATGAATCCAAAGCATTTGACACCGTTGATCATGATATATTACTTTCTAAATGGCATTATTATGTTGATTTAAGGCAGCCCTCTCATCCAGAGAGGTTGGGTTAAATGCAGCGGACACATTTCTGAATGCTTCCAGATGAGTTGTAATTGATGAAATTGTCTGAATGCTTCCAGATAAACAAATTATCTTTAAATGTAAAAAGAAAACCCATCTTTATTGTATTGTAACGATGAGAAATATTGTAAAGAAATAAAAAGAGCAGGAATCTCAATTAGTGGGAATGAAGTGGAACAAGTCCCATCCACTATATTCCTCTGATGAGTTGTAATTGATGAAAAGTTGTCCTGGAAAGATCATATTACATTTGTCTGTTGGTATCATCAGAGAGATTAGAGGTTTGGTTCATCAGGCTAGATTCCTAACTCTATACTATAGCTTAGTTTTCCCATATCTCATTTACTGTAATATTGTCTGGGTCAGTACATATGCCTCCTACCTACACAATTACTCATCATACAAAAGACATTGGCGAGACTAGCCACCTCCTCTAATTAACTGGCTCCATCTGCACCTTTGTTTAAGAAACTCAATATCTTGTCTATTTATGACATTAATGAACGCCAATTATGCACTTTCATCTACAAATACTCATACCTTTCAGACAGTTTCCATAAACCCTTCAATGGATTCTTCCAGGTTAATTCTGAAATCCATCCATCTGTATATAACACGAGACACTGCAATAACCTTCACCTTCCCCACTGCCTTACCTCACATAGTACATTTCCTAACAGACACCATACTCCGGGAATTCTTATCTTCACGTTGCCAAAACCACATCTTCCCTCGCTCGCTCGCACGCGCACACACACACACACACACACACACACACACATGTTTTTTCTTATTCGGCTTATCAGGCCACATCGGCTCTTTCACCTGCGGGATCATATGAGACCAGCCAACTGGACAGCTGATGAAACTGAGGAGTATTTCTGTCTGAAAAAAAAATAATGCAGTTTTGGAGGGGAAAAACTCATTCTGATTGGCTGGGTCTGGCTCCCAAATGGGTGGGCCTGACACCCGAGTGGCTAGGCCTATGCCCTCCCAGGTCCACCCATGACTATGCTCCTGCCCAGTCATGTGAAATCCATAGATTAGGGCCTAATTCATATATTTCAATTGACTGATTTCCTTATATCAACTGTAACTCAGTGAAACCTTTTAAATTGTTACATGTTGCCTTTCTATTTTTGTTCAGTATATATAGTTAGATCTATAAGACGGAACACAATATTGAACTCAGTCCCAGTTCTATCTCGCTCTCACTACACTCTCAGAAAAGAAAGGTTTACATTTGTTACTAAACGGGTACAACTGCTTGTCACTGAGGTGGTACCCTGTAAGGGCCTCCTTTCTACTTTTACTTGAGAGGATCTGCAGAGAATGTAAATGTACCTGTGGAGAAAGCTACTATCTGGGGTACAGGTTATGTACCTAAAGGGTTTTACAGTTAGTGCATTCATCTTAAGATAGCTAGGTGGGACAACCACAAACAGTGCCTTCGGAAAGTATTCAGACTCGCATGTTGTTACATTACAGCCTTATTCTAAAATGTACGAAATAAAACGTTTTCCTCACCAATCTACACAGAAATACCCTGGAATGACAAAACAAAAAAGGTTTTTCAAAATGCAAATTTATTGAAAAACTAAAACAGAGAAACCTTATTCAGACCTTTTGCTATGAGACTCGAAATTGAGCTCAGATGCATCCTGTTTCCATTGATCATCCTTGAGATGTTTCGACAACTTGATTGGAGTCCACCATTGGACATGATTTGGAAATGCACACACCTGTCTATATAAGGTCCCACAGTTGACAATGCATGTCAGAGCAAAAACCAGGCCATGAGGTCGAAAGAATTGTCCATAGAGCTCCGTGACAGGATTTTGTCAAGGCACAGATCTGGGGAAGGGTACCAAAACATTTATGTAGCATTGAAGGTCCACAAGAACACAGTGGCCTCCATTATTCTTAAATGGAAGAAGTTTGGAACCACCAAGACTCTTCCTAGAGATGGCTGCCCGGCCAAACTGAGCAATCGGGGGAGGGCCTTGGTCAGGGAGGTGACCAAGAACTCGATGGTCACTCTGACAGAGTTCCTCTGTGGAGATGGGAGAAACTTCCAGAAGGACAACCATCTCTGCAGCACCCCAACAATCAGGCATTTATGGTAGAGTGGCCAGACGGAAGCCACTCCTCAGTAAAAAGCACATGACAGCCCACTTGGAGTTTGTCAAAAGGCACCTAAAGGACTCTCAGACCATGAGAAAAAAGGTTCTCTGGTCTGATGAAACCAAGATTGAATTATTTGGCCTGAATGCCAACCGTCACGTCTGGAGGAAACCTGACACATCCCTAAGGTGAAGCATGGTGGTGGCAGCATCATGCTGTGGGGATGTTTTTCAGCGACAGGACTGGGAGACTAGTCAGGATCGAGGGAAAGATGAACGGAGCAAATTACAGAGAGATCCTTGATGAAAGCCTGCTCCAGAGTGCTCTAGACTGGGGTGAAGGTTCACCTTCCAGCAGGACAACAACCCTAGCCAGTGGCTTCGGGACAAGTCTCTGAATGTCCTTAAGTGGCCCAGCCAGAGCCTGGCCTTGAAACCAATCGAACATCTCTGGAGAGACCTGAAAATAACTGTGCAGTGACGCTCCCCATCCAACCTGACAGAGCTTGAGAGGATCTGCAGAGAAGAATGTGAGAAACTCCCCAAATACAGGTGTGCCAAGCTTGTAGAGTCATACCCTAGAAAACTCAAGTCTGTAATCGCTGCCAAAAGTGCTTCAACAAAGTACTGAGTAAAGGGTCTGAATACTTATGTAAATGTAATATGTCATTTTTTTAATGCACTGTTTTACAGGCATAGTAAGTACACTTTCCCTCTATAATGTAGTTATCAGCAAAGTCAGAGATAGAAGGGGGGGGGGGAGTCAAGAGCAGTGTTGGTTCAGATTTATTTTTGTAAAACATTTTTTTGGGGGGGGGGTGGCTAGTGAGGAGGGGGATTATTTAAAATAATTTTTGAAGAGGTAGGTTTTTATATGCTTTCAGAAGTTGGGCAGGGACTCTGCTGTCCTAGCTTCAGGGGGAAGCTGGTTCCACCAATTGGGTGCCAGGACAAAGAAGTGCTTTGACTGTGCTGAGCGGGAGCTGCCCTCCCATAGGCAGCGTGCTTTTTTGCCTTTATACAGTACACCCACATTGACAAAAATGTACCTCTACCATAGACCAGTTAAAGTTGTACAACATTTCCAATAAACAGTGGCCAAAATAACCATCTGAAAGCCACTCTCCCACTAAGCCACACCTCCAATATAATTTCCCAGTGTGCCTTGCCTTTTCGAGTGCATCGTAGAGTTACCACCCATGATTTTCTTTAATTTGTTCATGTTCAGTCTGTGGCCATCAAATAAGCTCTGGGCATACAGCATTTTATCATTCAAATGAAACTTTATGCCAATACATAAAATATTTCTTAAGGCCTAAGTTTGAGGTCTAGATTTACGCTAATACAACAGCCTGAAATTCATGGGTTTACAGGGTACATCAGGACTGCAAGTAGGCTTGCTAAAGTCATAGATTTTCAAAAAATGCTGTTTAAAGGCTTTCCTGCTTATTCCCTTTCCAAGACTTTTACAACCGGGATTTCTGGAAAACCTGGGAGGTTTGTGTATGTTGCAAGAAATGTGCAACCCTACCTTCAAGTCACATTATGCTGGCTTGCAAAGGGATTTGTAATTATTCCTCTTGGAATCCAGCCAGAGTTAGGATATCTAACAGTTGGATTTTTTATTCACACGCAACTAAGACTGTAAAGGTTTAAAGTGGACAACCATTTCAGTAAAGGGTGTAAAAAATCAAACTAACTGATTGGATTAGTTGAGACAAATGTGTGTTATTTATCTTTGTGTAGCATAAGATCAATCAATCAATCATTCAATCAATGTACATGCAAAAACTGATATTAATCAACCTGCAGTAAAGCATATATGATATTATGATGATTATAATAATTATATTATGGTAACATTTTGCCTTTTTTTCGGGTACCACCGCAGTGACAAAACCATTAGTTCCCTTGAGGTGGCAAAAATTCATAATTGTACCTTATGTTGGGTATTCTTAAGTATATTGAGGATACACAAAATGTGTTTGTACCCTGGGAAACAGAAATGTACCTTCACATTATGTGTGTGGTGATTGTACCATTATATTCAAAATATAGGGTACAAACATTTACCATTATACTCTGTATGTACCCTAAAAGGCATCGAACAGTACCATGTGAGATCATTATGTGTACCTCTGAAGGTACATTGTGTATTTTTATATTTTTGTACCCCAGGGAACGATACTGTACCCTCATTCCTAAGAGTGCATAGGCCGAAAGAGAGACCCTGTGAGAATGTGTGTCGAAGGTTATGCAATCGGCCCACCACACTGAGACGGCACAGACCTCTAGTGTGCTGCATGGAGCGTGTGGGTGTGTGTGTGAGAGAGAGCGAGTGTGTGGGGGTTTCTGAATGGGACTAGGTGGGGGTGGGGGGTGGGGGGTAGAAGAGGGTGCAGAGCAAAGTAAACGAGAAGCTCATTGAAGGCTGAACTTAAGTTTGGAGTTACCGAGATCCCCCGCCCCTCCTTGCACGTTATATAGTAAAACCTAGACACCAACAGGCCAATATCTGGCTAACCATTCGAACCATCAGACTGTCTTTATTATGAAAGGTGAGTACCACTGGGTGAAGAAAATGCTTACTTTCCCATGCATCTGTAAAGCATTAGGCACAATTACAGTGACATATTTCCTACTTTATTTTAGGCTGGCATGAGTTTGGCTCTTCTAAAAATACGTTTGTTGAATGGTTACGTTTAATGAATATTCTGTGAGCACTTGGGAATCTTAGATGTTGGCTCTGCTTCATGCTTGGTTTGTCTTTATGAAGATATCTCATCTGGTTTGGTGATGCTTCCTTATTAGGGCATTTGGTGACAAATTACTTGGCATTTTTCGGATTGTACAATGTTGAAAACTGTAGCTGACGTTGGGAATAGTCTAGATGTTGCCCTATCGAGTAGAGCTATTGTCCATGGAGCGTGTCCAGTCTTTAAGATATTCAAGACATGGACATACTCTGAGAAGTGAGAAGGTCGACAGCTCTTCTCTTGGTGACCACATTCAAATGCATTAAACATCTAAACAATTTCAAATGCAATGCGTTGCTGTATAGGGATTGTTATTAACAACCCCTGCTGACCTGGTTATCCTTGGCTAATTAATAACTTTTGGAGGCATGCATGATTTACCTTGCTCTTTTGTCTTTAGAGTTACATTTAAATTGGGTTGTTGTCTTATTTGGCAATGCACCCTACACAAGGAGATGTTATATCACCCTTTAAACACCCTTTACACAGTATGACATAAGCTTACAGATAGTTTGGGTTTATGTCATGCTTATGAAGACTGTGTGCTATATAAAGCATGTATAAGTTAGTAGTTATTTTAAAGCGGGACCATCCCCCAACTCCATCATGTAATTACAAGATAATTATTAAGCTACTGTATTGTAGCTTAGTTAATGTAGCTTAGCAACAATATTGTGGCTAGAGTAACTGCATAATTACTCGACAGGAATACAGTGAGATCATCCATATGTAATGTGTTTGTCACGCCCTGACCTGAGTATTCTTTGTTTTCTTTATATATTTTGGTTAGGTCAGGGTGTGACGAGGGTGGTATGTGTGTTTTTGTCTCATCTAGGGGTTTTGTATGTCTAGGTGTGTGTCTAGTCTAGGCATATTGTAGGTCTATGGTGGCCTGGATTGGTTCCCAATCAGAGGCAGCTGTTTATCGTTGTCTCTGATTGGGTAACCTATTTAGGTTGCCATTTTCCAGTTTGGGTTCGTGGGTTATTGTCTATGTGATGTTGTATGTTAGCACAGAGGTTCTATAGCGGTCACGGTTGTCTGGTTAGTTTGTATAGTGTACGTTGTGTTTATTTGTCCATTCATTAAAGTAGGCATTCACACCACGCTGCGCTTTGGTCTCCTCAATACGACGATTGTGACAGTGTTACCACAATAGATGCAGTCAGAGCCACAGGGGAAGTTATTCTCTGTACGTTGCCCATCCTAAGCTGCTGCACTTTTATGGTAAATGGGACTGATCTACAATATTATTGTTTTGTTCTGTCAGACGGACAGGGTTATGGGCATACAAAACGATTCAGTACAGTAATATTTTAAGTAATAGTTTTGAATTTGGTTCTTGATTTTCTGGTTCTGAAAAGATTCTGCTTTTTTTGCTCTATGATACGGGGTCCTTCTAGCAGACCTGATCCTGTGTTGGAAATCAATTTAATAGTTTACATTTTCACTGGTGGTTTTCACTTAGTTGTGTCCTCAACTGATCCAGGAACTTGTGCCTTGACAGTACATTTTGATCACACTCAATATGGTGGGTTTTCACACAGATCTCCAGTACCAGTCAAAAGTTTGGACACACACATTCCAGGGTTTTTCTTTATTTGTACTATTTTCTACATTACAGAACAGGCAGTTAACCCACTGTTCCTAGGCTGTCATTGAAAATAAGAATTAGTTCTTAACTGACTTGCCTAGTTAAAATAAAGGTCAAATAAATAAACATCAAAACTATGAAATAACACATTTGGAATCATGTAGTAACCCAAAAAGTGTTAAACAAATCAACATATACTTTATATTTGAGATTCTTCAAAGTAGCCACCCTTTGCCTTGATGACAGCTTTGCAGACTCTTGGCATTCTATCAACCAGCTTCACCTGGAATGCTTTCCAACAGTCTTGAAAGAGCTGCTTTTCCTTCACTCTGCGGTCCAACTCATACCAATTTGGTTGAGGTCGGGCGATTGTGGAAGCCAGGTCATCTGATGCTGCACATCAAGGCAAAGGGTGGCTACTTTGAAGAATCTCAAATATAAAGTATATATTGATTTGTTTAACACTTTTTTGGTTATTACAGGATTCCATGTGTTATTTCAAAGAAAAGTCCAACTAAAGAAAAACACTTGAATGAGTAGGTGTCCACTTTTGACTGGTACTTTCAGCATTGACTTAACTTATCGCGAACAAACAATGGGCCTCAGATATTGGAGAATAGAGAACATTGATGTACAGTATCACAATCATACAGTGGAAAGTCTTCCATAAAAAAGTTAAATAATTCCAGACAGATTTGTTGAATAATTTGATCAAATATGAAATCATACAACTTTATCATTTTAAATGGGTTTGGTAATGGGATGCAGAATTGAAATCCAATACACCTGCCAGGCAATCTGAAAGTGCTACATTATTCTATGCCAGATAACTGTGATCATGTTTGGCATTTTCCACTGTACAAACATTAAAAGTTAACATGTGCATAAACCTGATGTGTGGAGACTTTACAGTCTGTCGTCTGTCAGCGAGTCTTTAACTGATTGAGTATTATTATGTTATGAGGTCTCTTAATAAACAAGCAGAGGCAATGTCATGACTTTGTTAAGTACAGTGAGCAGACCGAATATTAGGAATACCTTCCTAATATTGAGTTGCACCCCCCCCACCTTTTGCCCTCAAAACAGCCTCAAATGGTCACGCCATGGACTCTACAAGGTGTTGAAAGCGTTCCACAGGGATGCTGGCCCATGTTGACTCCAATGCTTCCCACAGTTGTGTCAAGTTGGCTGGATGTCCTTTGGGTGGTGGACCTTTCTTGATACACACGGGAAACTGTTGAGCGTGAAAAACCCAGAAGCGTTGCAGTTCTTGACACTAACTGGTGCGCCTGGCACCTACTACCTCCTACCATACCCCGTTCAAAGGCACTTAAGTATTTTGTCTTTCCCATTCACCCTCTGAATGGCACACATACACAATCCATGTCTCGGTTGTCTCAAGGCATAAAAATCCTTCTTTAACCTGTCTACTCCCCTTCATCTACACTTATTGAAGTAGATTCAACAAGTGACATCAATAAGTGAAAGATTAATGGAATCTGTGTGGGTAGCCAGACAGGTAGGATCAAATCAAATGTATTTATATAGCCCTTCGTACATCAGCTGATATCTCAAAGTGCTGTACAGAAACCCAGCCTAAAACCCCAAACAGCAAGCAATGCAGGTGTAGAAGCACGGTGGCTAGGAAAAACTCCCTAGATAGGCCAAAACCTAGGAAGAAACTTAGAGAGGAACCAGGCTATGTGGGGTGGCCAGTCCTCTTCTGGCTGTGCCGGGTGGAGATTATAACAGAACATGTCCAAGATGTTCAAATGTTCATAAATGACCAGCATGGTTAAATAATAATCACAGGCAGAACAGTTGAAACTGGAGCAGCAGCACAGCCAGGTGGACTGGGGACAGCAAGGAGTCATCATGTCAGGTAGTCCTGAGGCATGGTCCTAGGGCTCAGGTCCTCCGAGAGAGAGAAAGAAAGAAAGAGAGAAAGAGAGAATTAGAGAGATCATACTTAAATTCACACAGGACAACGGATAGGACAGGAGAGGTACTCCAGATATAACAAACTCACCCTAGCCCCCCGACACAAACTACTGCAGCACTAATTGAAGTTTATTTAGTGCTTTATCCGGGTAGCCGGAAAGTAGAGCATTGCAGTAGTCTAACCTAGAAGTGACAAAAGCATGGAAACATTTTTCTGCATCATTTTTGGACAGAAAGTTTGATTTTTGCAATGTTACGTAGATGGAAAAAAGCTGTCCTTGAAACAGTCTTGATATGTTCTTCAAAAGAGAGATCAGGGTCCAGAGTAACCCTGAGGTCCTTCACAGTTTTATTTGAGACGACTGTACAACCATTAAGATTAATTGTCAGATTCAACAGAAGATCTCTTTGTTTCTTGGGACCTAGAACAAGCATCTCTGTTTTGTCCGAGTTTAAAAGTAGAAAGTTTGCAGCCATCCACTTCCTTATGTCTGAAACACATGCTTCTAGCGAGGGCAATTTTGGGGCTTCACCATGTTTCATTGAAATGTACAGCTGTGTGTCATCCACATAGCAGTGAAAGTTAACATTATGTTTTCGAATGACATCCCCAAGAGGTAAAATATATAGTGACAATAGTGGTCCTAAACCGGAACTTTGAGGAACACCAAAATTTACAGTTGATTTGTCAGAGGACAAACCATTCACAGAGACAAACTGATAACTTTCCGACAGATAAGATCTAAACCAGGCCAGAACTTGTCCGTGTAGACCAATTTGGGTTTCCAATCTCTCCAAAAGAATGTGGTGATCGATGGTATCAAAAGCAGCACTAAGGTCTAGGAGCACGACGACAGATGCAGAGCCTCGGTCTGATGCCATTAAAAAGTAATTTACCACCTTCATAAGTGCAGTCTCAGTGCTATGATGGGGTCTAAAACCAGACTGAAGCATTTCGTATACATTGTTTTGTCTTCAGGAAGGCAGTGAGTTGCTGCGCAACAGCCTTTACTAAAATGTTTGAGAGGAATGGAAGATTCGATATAGGATGACTGACAGTGAAGGTGAATAGGTGGTCACAGGTCAGGTGACAGAGGAATGGATGAGACTGAGGCAGGAATTCGTTTAGCCATAAAGTGATATATTTACTGGGTAGTTTGTCTGTGCTGCATCACAAAGGAAACAGAATAACATGTATCCAATCAAATTCATAATCATAAAGATCAAATCATAACAATCATTCTCATTATTAACATAATTAGGTCATTCAGCAATCCAGTTCATTAAGAAGTCAATAGGAATCACCCTTGAGTCATTTAGGCTCGTAACTATTTATCATAATCATGAGAAGAATAATACAAATAATTAAAACAGTGATTGGTTATTCAATCTATAAACCCCATCACTTTGATATCAGAATTGATCAGTCCAGCAAACAATGACGTTTCATATTTCACCCTTTCAAGTTTGTCTTCATATGTACATGTAATTTCATTACATATTAACCATATATCGATGGCATAATTGGCCTGTGATGATCTGTAGGGCTGTGATCATTGACCATTTACATTACACAATAGGTTTGAAGCGTGCGCACAAAGCCGCGCTCCGCGGTAATAACCATAAACAATACCTGATGGCCTGCTCTCCCGATCGCAACAGATAGTTCAGAGGACAGGTTCAGATGAAAGGTAACAGGTTTGGTGGATTTACGTGGATTCATGGACGCACAGAACTTCTGGATTAGACGGAGTTAAGGAAGAGAAAGCAGCGAGATCGGGCGATGGCGATTTCCTCCTTTTAATGAGTTGAGATCTGTCTGACATTTTCACCTGACCTAATTAAAGCACCCCTGGCCCAGCTGAGCAAGTGGCCATGAATTAATGGATTCTTCCACCAACTCCATGAGCCTTTTCTACAATAAGGGATTGTAGCTTTTACCTGGATTCACCTGATCAGTCTATGTCATGGAAAGAGCAGCTGTTCTTAACATCTTGTATACATCTTGTATATGAACTGGTTGTTCAAACCACCTAAAACCAATTTAGGCATATAAACTCAGCAAAAAAAGAAACGTCCTCTCACTGTCAACTGCGTTTATTTTCAGCAAACTTAACATGTGTGAATAATTGTATGAACATACAAGATTGAACAATTGAGACATAAACTGAACATGTGTCTAACAGAAATTGAATAATGTGTCCCTGAACAAAGGGGGGTAACAGTCAGTATCTGGTGTGGCCACTAGCTGCATTAAGTACTGCAGTGCATCTCCTCCTCATGGACTGCACCAGATTTGCCAGTTCTTGCTGTGAGATGTTACCCCACTCTTCTACCAAGGCACCTGCAAGTTCCCGGACATTGCTGGGGGGAATGGCCCTAGCCCTCACCCTCCGATCCATCAGGACCCAGACGTGCTGAATGGGATTGAGATCCGGGCTCTTCGCTGGCCATGGCAGAACACTGACATCCCTGTCTTGCAGGAAATCACGCACAGAACGAGCAGTATGGCTGGTGACATTGTCATGCTGGAGGGTCATGTCAGGATGAGCCTGCAGGAAGGGTACCACATGAAGGAGGAGGATGTCTTCCCTGTAACGCACAGCGCTGAGATTGCCTGCAATGACAACAAGCTCAGTCCGATGATGCTGTGACACAGACCATGATGGACCCTCCACCTCCAACCTCCCTCCACCTCCCTCCACGATCCCGCTCCAGAGTACAGGCCTCGGTGTAACGCTCATTCCTTAGACGATAAACACGAAAAACACTGCGGCTGAGCAGTCATTCCTTCATGGCTCTGTGCTACTTCACGGCTGCATTCCCTTTTCGGAAGCACATGCAGATTTGGAACCACTCTACTTAAGGGTTTTGATTATTAGTCACATAGCACTTTAAAGTTGTAGTTTCTTTCTGAAATATGAAGTCCTTCCTCCATCTATGGTCTATCTATGATTGAAATAACTAACTGTTTCCTAAACATAAACCATGACGAAACCCTAACATCGTTTCGCGATATTGTGTTGTGTTTTGATCATCAAAGTGATGACTAATGGGTAGAAAGCAGCTTTGTTCCTTTCCATCAGTACGGGGACAGAAAGAGTGTTATCCAGTAGACTACCCGCTGTAGTCAGTCAGTGAGTCTGTTATAGTGCAGGCCTTTAAGAGAGTCGTGAACACTGGCCCAGTGGCTTGGCTTGAGGCTTGGCATGCTCAGTCCTCCTCAGTCTTGGTCTTCATTTCTCACAGCCCACACTTCCCCTAGCTTCTCTGTAAACATCTATCTGCAAATTGGCTATTTCTGTCCCGTCCTGTTACAAATAATGTGGCAAATGTTTATTCTCACCTAGTTCAAAATAAGTGTGGACTGCTCCCCTGGACTGGAGTCTGGAGAGATCTCAGTGTGAAGGAATTTCACACTGCCCCCTTGGCCCACACTGAGCCTGTGAAAACCAAGGTAAAGTGTGATCAGGCTTCCTGGCAGCCTGGAGCTCTGCTCTCCTTCAGAGCAGCACAAAGAAGCCCTGGCCAATAAGGGTCTCCAGTCCTTTATGATGCCAAGCCTTCATTCCCACCAAACACCTTCTGAAAACAAGGGACTCTATTTTTACCGCTGGCCACAATTTGGCCCAGGCTCAGAAAATGTTTGCTCTCTCCCCTCCATCCCATCCACCCCACCCTGCTCTGCCAGCGAGAGGCTGAGCTGAGAGCACATTCTCAAGGCTTCTGGCACAGTGGGGTAGCCATCTCTCCTGTTGTTACGGACCTAAACTCAACATGAATTTGTTTAGTTTGATCTGTGACAGGAGGGGCCACTGGACTAGCCAAAGTGGAGAGAGGCAGAGAGAAGGGCGGCAGAGAGAGAGAGAAAGAAAGAGGAAAAGAGCGAGGAGGGAGAGAGAAAGAGTGAGAGAGAGGGAAAAAGAGACAGAGAGGGAGAGAGAGAGAGTGAAAGAGAAACCGGGAGAGAGAAAGCAAGAGAGGGCAGCAAGAGGCCTTGTTAATGAGACATGACAGCAGTGAGCACGGTCAGTGAGCTGCCTGTTTCCTGTACAGAGAGAAACTCTTTCAGCATCACTGGCCCTGAACATTGGCCGGCTACGAGTTGCCCAGCTCGTACAGCCGTGGACCCATTCTAGCCAGGGAGAGACAGAGTGGCATATATGACATGTCAATGTGACTATGCATGTTTTGCACTGGTGTAAAGTACTTAAGTAAAAATACTTTAAAGTACTACTTACGTAGTGTTTTGGGGGGTATCTATACTTTACTTTGCTATTTACATAACATTACTCCACTACAAGAAGATAATGTACTTTTTACTCCATACATTTTTTGCTGACACTCAAAAGCATTTTGAATGCTTAACAGGACAGGAAAATGGTTGAATTCCCTCACTTATCAAGAGAACATCCCTGGTCATCTCTACTGCCTCTGATCTGGTGGACTGTCTGAGTGTTGGAGTGTGTCCCTGGCTATGCTTAATAAGGAATTCGAAATGATTTGTACTTTTACTTTTACTTTTGATACTTAAGTATATTTAAAACGAAAATACTTTTACTCAATTAGTATTTTATTGGGTGACTTTCACTTGAGTCATTTTCTATTAAGGTGTCTTTACTTTTACTCAAGTATGACACATGGGTACTTTTACCACCACTTCATGTTTGACACTTTCGTGCCTCCTGTAAATCCTCCTTTAGAACTACAGAAAGTCTTGAAATTCGTCCCTGCCTCACACCTCTTGCTGCTTGACCTTTGTTCCGAACATTCAAAGGGGATGCATGCACAGTCTTTGTTTTTAGTATTCCATGCTGTTGTCTTAGGAGTCTTCATAACTTATAGTTTGAGTCCATACAATGCCCCCTATAACCCCCATGTTCTTGAGCCACGTTCAAAGACCTTTTTCTCACCCTATTCCTCATTTCCAGGAGATGGTCCGCAGGGAGGCTTAGGGACTGTGAAGTTGTGTTTACTTTATGATAAGCCTGTTGATCTGGGAGTGGTGTGATAAAGATACACAGAAACCCCTCCCCTGCTCACAATAACTACACAGTCAATACAAGACTTTAGGCTGTGGGGTTAGCCTATATAATGATGTACAATAGTGTTACTCTCCCGGTGTCTATCCTCTCCTCCACTCACTTTAACGTGTTGCTTCCTCAGGCGACATGGAGAGCCTGCCTAAGATGGACCCCTCCAATGACCACAGTCGGCCCCTGGACATTGTGCCACAGAGCGATGAGAAGATGAAGGAGAGGGGCCAGTGGGGAAACAAGGTGGAGTTTGTCCTTTCTGTTGCCGGGGAGATCATAGGACTGGGCAATGTGTGGCGCTTCCCTTACCTGTGCTACAAGAACGGAGGAGGTGGGTGTTAACATCACAGTGCTCAGTGACACGTCATTTTGTTCATATTATTGGTACATAATTGAGTACTCCTTCAGGACTATTGATCAGGACAACAGTGGCAGTTCATATTGTAGATGTATTATAATTTTAGCTACTATATTGTTGTTAACTGACCCAAAGCCTGTTGTTATCAACCTAAATGGCACTGGAGCCTTTGAGTACATTGTGCTTTAACGCTATGAAGAATTATGAAGGGCATGGAATCTGTTTAAGGATGAGTAGGGACGTAAAACCTCAAAAGGGCTCATTTGGAGGTATGTAAATCGTTGTTCAGCAATAAATCCTCCTAATAGATTGTGGATAACAATTGCTGTTTTTAGATTGATATGTATTTATGTTTCTGTGCAGCCTGCCAAGACTACACTCAAAACATATTAAACATGAAGTCCAATAGTAGCAAACAACACACTCCCGTTTGTATTGGCAAGATGATAGAAGTCAAAAGATTAACACTAATTTCATTGAATTTGTTATATCCAACGACATTATGGAGACAGGAATTAAAACACGTTTTTCAACAGGCTGAATACTTTGGAATTGCTCTTTTAAGTAAAAAAAAATGTTATATGCCAATATGTTGTGGAATTAGGGATAAATACATACTGGCTGTCCTACTGTATTGTTGGGTGGGCTATGGTATGTGATACTCTGATGTCAAGCTGGTCAACCTGGGCTTGCCCAGGTCAAAGTTCACTGCTGTTGACTAAGGTTGTCTTTGTTCCTTCTCTGGAGAAACTGTTCTCAAGTGCACAAAGTAGTTCTGAGTTTCTTAATAGTTTGTATAATACTTGATAGTTTGTATGTCTCTAGACCTATCATTCCATCAGAACAAAAAGTATTGATGCATCCCCACTCTGCACAGATGTCAGTTCAACGTCTAGATTTGATTTACGTATGGTTGAGATGTCAACTAATGATAATTGACCTCGAAATCAAACAAAAATGTCACCTTGTCATTGGATTTAGGTAAGAAGTTGGGTGAAAAAAAATGACATTCCCTTTTAAAAAATCCTATCAGTTTTTCACGTTGATTCAACATCATCACATATCATTTTTGGGTTGAATTGACGTGGAAACAATGTTGATTCAACCAGTTTTTGCCAGTGAGTAGGCCTATGTGTCTAGCTCCCATTTCTAATATATTTGTAAAATTTCATCATTAGCTAGCTAGCTTGGTTAGCGGGCTGATAACTGCAAACTTGACATTTTCTGAAAAATGTGATAAACATTTTAACATTATTTGGATATCCCACCCAGCAATGGATTGGTCGGATGCTGACTTTCAAAAATTGCACAAATCAAGGTAGCATTTATCCTTTGGTACACTCCAATTTTAGTGTCCAGCCTTGAAATGCTGCATCCTTGTTGATTGGTTATGTCATCTGACCTCAAATCACAGTGGAGTTCTAACACATGCGACAACACCTTGTTAACTCCTCTCCTTCCCCCCTCTATCAAACAGGTGCTTTCTTCATCCCCTACCTCATCTTCCTGTTCACCTGTGGGATACCAGTGTTCTTCCTGGAGACAGCCCTGGGACAGTTCACCAGCGAAGGAGGCATTACCTGCTGGAGGAAGATCACTCCACTGTTTGAAGGTGATCCTCCTCTCACATCTACTGTTTAGAACTCCATTTTGTTTAGTGTGCACTGTATAGGAATGCCTTTCAAGGTAATTACACCCGGGCATGTCTGCTTACTGAATAGTTTAAGAGAAGAAATTCTGAGAATGATCTACAGTAAGTGTGTGTTTTTCTGCATGCGTGTCTGCCAGTATGTACTGTAGAATAGTAGCAGGAGGTTGATGTTATGGTTAGCATGCCACCAACACTGGCAGACTTCCAGACTTCCAAGTATCCAACACTTCAGTCATTCAATTGGCCCCCAATAAGGACAATATGACTGTAGACCTTCACACATGAACCAGATAGGCTACCGGGTGAGAAATGCGAATAGAGTCATGGTTTTCATGCGTCATTGTATTCAACATTATCATAGCTAACCACAATGTGTGATGTGGTAAGGTTCCCGAGGGGCACAGCAGTCTAAGGCAATGCATCTCAGTGCAAGAGTCATCCCTGGTTCAAATCCAGGCTGTATTACTTCCAGCTGTGACTGGGAGTCCCATAGGGCGGCACACAATTGGCCCAGCATCGTCCGGGTCTGGCCGGGGTAGGCTGTCATTGTAAATAAGAACTTATTCTTAACTGACTTGCCTATTTAAATATTTAAAAAGTTGGACCCAGGTGCAGAGAAGAGACCAGATGAGGAATCAGTGGTTAAGGATAAACATAATACTTCACTGAGAAACTGTAGCCGCAGGATCACAGTACACTTGGGGGAAACCAACAACCACTAAGTCTCAAACTCACTCAGGAAACAAACTCACTCTCAGAAAACAATTCACAGTTCTGCAAAGGACAACAGAAAACACCTATTTTAACAGGGAAATCATAATGAGTAAATTGAACACACCTGAGTGTCGTTAATGTCTCTAGGAACGGTCTCTGCCGCCCTCTGGTGACAGGTGGAGCCATGACACAATGCTCCCCTTTGTCCTTGCTGCAGGAGTGGGCTACGCCACACAAGTCATTGTGGCTCTGTTGAACTTCTATTACATCATCGTCCTGGCCTGGGCCATCTTCTACCTGTCCTACTCCTTCACCTGGGACTTGCCCTGGGCCTCCTGCAACAACACATGGAACACAGGTCAGAGATCCACCAGTGGACTTTTCCTTATTCAATCTCGATGAAGCTCTGCCTAAAGGCAGAACTAATGTGATTGGTATGATGAAAGCTCACGGGCAAAGTTGCTGGTTCGAATGTTACTCAACCCCTAAACCAACCCTAACCAATTCGGATTACTTCAACTTAAGTGATCGTATTTGCCTAAACATTCACATTGTTTCTGCCCTCGAGACAGAGTTGCCCTCGGGAAACCAGATTGAATAAGGAAAACTCCAAAATGTCTCACGTAGCCTTACGTAACGTTACAATAGAGTTGGGTTACCTAGAAAAACCATAGCCGGTGTCCTCAGTAAACGTGTGTGTGAACTTGTTATGCATCTCTGTTCTCAAGATTCCTGCATGGAGTTCCAGAGGAGGAATGGCTCTTTCAATCAGCCACGTCTCAACGCCACGTCTCCTGTCATTGAGTTCTGGGAGTAAGTACTAAGTGCTTCTTAGAGTCTATTGTTTCTCCATCTCCTTAAGGAGCTCGGTTGGCCTACTGTTTATTCCTCAGCCAAATGGCCGTTGTCTTGCCAACTGGTGTAGCACTGCTGAATACGAAAACAGGCTGGCTTGAGGCTGAATTGGAGGACTGTGGGACGTCCTGAGAAATAATATACATGACATGCTCCCCTAAGGTAAATAATTAACAAGCTTCAACATTACTATTGCTGTAATATTTGAGCTTAGTGTTCATGTTAGATATTCATGTCTAAATAATGATCACACTGACAGTCATCTCGTGTGTGTGTGTGTGTGTGTGTGTGTGTGTGTGTGTGTGTGTGTGTGTGTGTGTGTGTGTGTGTGTGTGTGTGTGTGTGCTGGTGTGTGTGTGCACCTGCGTGCGTGCATGTGTGTGTAGACGGAGGGTTCTGCGTATCTCCTCTGGCATAGATCATATAGGATCTCTCAACTGGGACCTGGTTCTGTGTCTGGCCATAGCCTGGGTACTAGTCTACTTCTGTATCTGGAAGGGAGTCAAGTCCACTGGAAAGGTAAAGGGCTCTATTCTACATCCTCTCTCTGTGAGCCTCCCTAATGCAGTTTTTGACCAGGAAGAACCTCTGGGCACTTCATTGATTGATCCCTTGATTGTGGTCCCTTAAAGTGCATGGTGCAATACATTAGATAGATGCAGACTTAGATACATTACATACTGTAGATACAGACATGAAAATGGGTCTATGGCTCGGTCATCAGCCAGCTTTGACATACTTTTAAAAATAAGTTCTGGTCGGCATAGCTTTAAGTTGTTGTGGTAGTTTGTTCCACTTAACAGTGCAGTTGTATAGAAAGGTTTTCTTACAGGATAGTCTCTTAGATTTGAAACAGTCCATGTCAGAGTCTATGGCACTGAATATGACTAAGAGTTGCTCCTGGTCAGTCAGGTCACTTTTTCAGGACATTTCTATGCATTTTCGCAATGTTGCTTCACACCTTTGGACAACCAAGTACTCTAGATATGTGGTCCTTTTGAAGTCTGGCAGATAACGTGATAGCTGAGATGACTAGAGACCATTCAATGACTTTTTTGCTTTTTGTTATTAGTAGACCCTTGGTTAACCCATTTGTGACCCTTGGTGCTGTATTGTCCTGCACTGTACATACTGTAGCAGCATGTAACCGGAAGGTTGCTGGATCTAATCCCTGAGCTGACAAGGCACAAATCCGTCGTTCTGCCCCTGAGCAAGGCAGTTAACCCACTGTTCCCCGGGCGCCGACAACGTGGATGTTGATTAAGGCAGCCCCCTGCACCTCTCTGAGTCAGAGCGGAAGACACAGTTCAGTTGAATACATTCAGTTGGACAACTGACTAGGTATCCCCCTTTCCCTTTCCCATTCTATCCCCCTCAGGTGGTATATTTCACAGCTACCTTCCCCTACATCATGCTGTCTATCCTGCTCATCAGAGGGGTCACCCTGCCTGGAGCCTTCATAGGAATCAAGTTCTACCTCTACCCAGACCTGGGCCGCCTGTCAGATCCACAGGTACATGTACTGTACACACACACACACACACACACACACACACACACACACACACACACACACACACACACACACACACACGTGCATACACACATACACACACAGACACAACCAATTCCCCCAACCACACACACACATTATACATACAAACACACCCATACCATCACTGTGGGAAGTGGAATACCCAACAGCTTGACACAATAACCCTATAGGCTGACTTACCCAGTGTTCCTCTGACCTCTGCCTGTCAGCAATAAATAAAAAAATACTCTCACTGTCACACCACTTGTCCCTAGTTTATGATGAAAATATGTGTGGCCCCATACAGTAGAACTTGGACACTTAATTATTCATTTCATTCGTTGAGCTGTTGAAGTGACTGTTATGCTGTGCTTAGCATTTTCAGGGATCTAACTCAATATCACCAAGATTGTTATCAAGATTATCAAGATCAATCATTAAACAAATGAAAACACGTCTGATCATGAGAAGAACATGACATTGGAAAAACCAGGGGGACGTTGTCTCTCAAACTAATGCTGTGCCAGAGAATGACTGAATCTGTAAAGTTGGCAGTCTGTAGGAATATTTGACGAGTGGACGGGTGATAAATGTCTCATGAACACCGGCATGAGGAATGTGGTCAGCAAACACAGATACTAGGCTAGTTCTCGTCTGGTTATGAGAGAGAGAGAGTTTTACTGACTGTGATTTGTTCGTATTTTCGACTGTTTGTTTGGATGATGTTGTTTAACCTATTTGTGTGTTATATACGTGTTGCACTCACTCCCTAACGTTATTGTACATAAGAATTTGTTCTTAATTGACTTACCTAGAGAGAGAGAGAGAGACATTTCACAACCACTTCTCCATTTTGGCCCCCATTAACCAAATGAGTGACCTCTTCAATCCACAGGGGTCTTCTATGGATGAATATAACCCTGTGTTGAAGGAAGAGACAAGCTGTCTGTATGATGGGAACATCTGCCTTAGTGGCCTGGGCCTACGCTTGTGTCTTTGCACTGGACTAGCTAAGTCAAAGACTGTGTCCCAATAGCAACCCACACTCTATAAAGTGCACTACCTACAGGCCCTGGTCAAAAGTAGTGCATTACATGGGCAATAGGGTGCCATTTGGGACACATACAGAAGTATTCCTGGCTGCTAGGCAGCTGACTGAAACGTGCCCTCAGTGCTTCAGCACGACTTTGGTGAATAGGGAGAACAAAGGGCACCCTAATTCAAATTGGAACTGTGTTATGCTGATTGTTCACAGAGTCTGTGGTGGAAAAGTACCACACTTGGCGCTGGGGAGCCATAGCGATGGAGAGCCAGCATACTGGGGGGTGGCCATGGTGGGTGGTCACATAAGTGATGAGAAATGGGGTGACAGGTTTTTACCATAGAATGAGGAAGGTGTAGGTCATACCAAATGTCTCACCGGAAGGGGTTTATAGCTGTCTTTGACAAAAGTGACATGCTTCAGAGAACTAAAGGTATTAGCCAGGAGCAATGCAATGGTTTCTGCCAGCAAATGAAAAGGCATTGGTATGATTTCTCCCTCCTCTTTCTAGGTATGGATGGATGCAGGGACTCAGATCTTCTTCTCCTATGCCATCTGTCTGGGGTGTCTGACTGCTCTGGGAAGCTACAACAAGTACAATAACAACTGCTACAGGTCAGGTCTCACCTCAGAACACATGCTTACACCTACACCTCCTACTTACCCTAGTCAGAAATGACTGACACCCAACAATAAGCAGATGTATCTCTTTCTTAAACCCCCTAGAGTTGATTGACGCACCCATGCACGAATCTAATCAATATAATTAAAAAATCCCCATAAAAATCTGTTTATTTAAGCTAGCGATATCAGCTGTGTCTCAATCCACCTATGTCGGCCTTCCGAATCTTTGGTGGAACGTGACAGAGCTACAATGCTGTTTGTCAGACCACGAGACATCCCGAAAATTGGTCTTCTCAAGAAAACGTCTGTAGCGCCCAAACGGACACGATGGTGTTCTCCGTTTTGCTCTATGACCCCCACAAGCCCCACGGGACTCATCTGAAGTTGGTACAGTACACTATGTGCCAACTTCTGTATGTAGCATCCAAACCGTTTGGGCTACAAACGAACATGACCCCACTAGACTCTCAGGAAAACAAACGTGTTTTGTTGTTCTTGTTGTTCTACTACCCCCACAAGTGTCATGTGACTCGACTGAAGGTAACTTGGTACCGGTTTTTTTTAATTATGGAAGTACACCTCAGGTCAGAACACCTACTCATTCAAGGGTTTTTCTTTATTTGTACTTTCTACATTGTAGAATGACAGTGAAGACATCAACACTATGAAATAACACATTTGGAATCATGTAGTAACTAAAAAAGTGTTAAACAAATCAACATATACTTTATATTTGAGATTCTTCTTTAAATAGCCACGCTTTGCCTTGATAATGGGAATTGATGGAAATTGATGTAGTAAAATATATCACTAGCCACTTTAAACAATGCTACTTAATATAATGTTTACATACCCTACATTACTCATCTCATATGTGTATATATATATATATATATATACTGTACTCTATATTATCTACTGCATCTTTATGTAATACATGTATCACTAGCCACTAAGGTAGTAGTTTTGGAATTGTTAGGTTAGATTACTCGTTGGTTATTGCTGCATTGTCAGAACTAGAAGCACAAGCTACACTCGCATTTACATCTGCTAACCATGTGTATGTGACAAATACATTTGATTTGATTTGATGACAGCTTTGACCACTCTTGGCATTCTCTCAACCAGCTTCACCTGGAATGCTTTTCCAACAGTCTTGAAGGAGTTCCTGAAATAGTAAAAATAAAGAAAAATCCTTGATAGAGTAGGTGTTCTAAAACCTTTGACCAGTAAGTCATTTTTTGCATCCCGCCCCCACTTCAAAACCTTATTCCTTGTGATTTATTTTTTGACTGTACATTTTGACATTTACACATGTGCTCTTCAATGCATTTCAAATAAATTAAAAATGGTATCAAATATTTTTTTTTATATTTTGGGGGCATACCTACAGGGGACATAAAATTCTAAATCAAATAGCTAAATGATCCATGGTATAACCATCTAAGACTGATAAGTGATTTGTTCTGTTTTACACCCTAATAATAACCTAGTACGCTAATAACAGGTGGAAATATTTGTTCTGTATCTTTATCTGTATTTTGTACAGTACAGTATCTGTTTCACAATATGGTATTGATTTATCTTTGAAGTTGTTCATTTTTACTGTGACATAAATACAGTACATCTGTTATGGCTGGTATCTATGCCTGGCTGACGACTGTCTCTCTGGGGTTACAGAGATTGCTTGGCGCTATGCTTCCTGAACAGTGGGACCAGCTTTGTGGCAGGCTTTGCTATCTTCTCCATCCTGGGCTTCATGTCTTACGAGCAGAACGTGCCCATCTCAGAGGTGGCAGAATCTGGTTGGTAGTTATTTTTAACAGACACACACAGACCTTTCTTGACAGTTCATCATTGGGGAACTGGTCATAATTTTTCATAATTCAACATGTATTTTATTTTAAGTACTACAGCAATATATTTTGGAATGTGAATTAGTAGAAACGCTGCACACCACTTAAGGAGCTATTGACTGTACAGTACATGTCCCACACTGTTCAAGAGAAAAACACCTTGTTAAACTGTGCTGTAATGGCTTTTCCATGATAATGACATGTTCATCTTTAAAATTAACTTTCAATGTTCGGAGAATTCAAAGGTAACCTAGTAGTTTCACAATACAATTGGGTGGAGGTCAAAGTCCTGCTCACTTGATGACAATTCTGTAATGACCTGTTGTAAAACCTGTATTAACCCTTTCTGTACCAGGTCCTGGTCTGGCCTTCATAGCCTACCCCCGTGCAGTGTCTATGATGCCCTTCTCTCCTCTCTGGGCCTGTTTCTTCTTCATCATGATCGTCTTTTTGGGTCTGGACAGCCAGGTGAGGCTAGAGTAGCACTCTGTCTCCTCTCTCTCTCTCTTGCTCACTCTCGTTTTCTCTTTGTCTCGCTCACTCACTCTCTTAGTCTCTCTCTCTCTCTCTCTCTCTCTCTCCTACTCACTAACTCTCTTTCTGACACACACACACAATATGTTTGTAATCACTGCTCTAACAATGTCCACAGTGGTGTTTTTTAAATCAGTGACACAGCATCCCCTCTGTTCTCTCCACTGCTGTAGTTTGTGTGTGTGGAGAGTCTGGTGACGGCCATGGTGGACATGTACCCTAAAACCTTTCGTCGTAAGAACCGCAGAGAGCTGTTCATCTTGGCGGTGGCCATTGTCTCCTTCCTCATGGGTCTCATCATGCTGACAGAGGTAGGCCACAGCCTAAAATGCCACCCAGGACCCCGATTGGTTCATGGACGCTTGTAAAATGGCTGACCCTGGCTCTGACCCCAACTCTCCACGCGTGTCTCAGGAGGAGTTGGAATATGCAGCAAGAATGAAATCCCAAAGGTTTTCATTTAGGGCTTTATTTCTTGTAACATATGCCATTTATCAGAATATTTTATCCAAAGCGACTGTCATTTGTGCATACATTTTACATATGGGTGGACGATGGGAATCGAACCCACTGCCTTGGCATTCCAAGTGCCATGCACTACCAACTGAGCTACAGATGGAGAATGTCACATTGTCACGTGAATTGAAAGTTGCTAAGAAAAAGAGCCAAATACTGCAGGTTACTGAAATCGGGAACCTTTATTCTGTGCATGATGTTTAGCCTCTCTAACGCCTCAATCACACCAACAGTGTTGTTGCGCAAAATGGTACGCAGCAATCATCTGGATATGTGTGCAGCAAAAGTTCAACACTCACCTTCTGCTACCGTTTCTGTCAAGCCGTAAACGCACAGAGTTTGACACGTACGTTTGATAAATCACACCGCAACTGCCTCTGCAATGCAAGGCGGCGAGGCAAACGCAGCGTTCCATTGGAAATGAATATACTTCTGGTGTACCAAAATGCAACGACACTGTCGATGAAATCGAGGCATGATTTTGTTGTTCTACATGTGGTCTTGGAGGTGGCATGGGGACGATGAAATAGAAAAAGTGTTCCTAGCTGCCCTGCCGTAACGCAACACATTTCTCTCTCCAGGGAGGCATGTACGTCTTCCAACTCTTTGACTACTATGCTGCCAGTGGGACGTGCCTGCTCTTTGTGGCTGTCTTTGAGACTGTTTGCATTGCTTGGATTTATGGTGAGTGTTTAGCCAAGTTATGTGGGAATGCATTGAGGGGCACATTAGCATGACAAATGGGGTATTTTCATTGAGCCATCCTCTGCCATCCAGCAGTAGTCTGCTATTAATAGAAGTGAAAGGGCATCTGGGAGAGGAACAACTGGCTGAATATGATATTATTAGACCATTTTGAATTATATATATTTTTGATGAGATTGATACAACTTTTAGCGAACAGTTAGCTGTTACAAATTTGTATTGTGTACCGAAACGGTGCCTGAGGAAGGCCCGCAGCATCATCAAGGACCCTACACACCCCAACCGCGAGCTGTTCACTCCCTTATCGTCAGGCAGACGAGATTGGAGCATGAGGTCTGATACCAACAGGCTCAGAGGCAGTTTCTATCTGCTGTCCATCAGACTGCTGAACACTTGAACTGGACTGACCACCTGCTTTGATTCTCTGCACCTTAGCTCACACACTGTAAACCTTAATGTGCTCTCATTACTCAAAACTTTGGAGGAAACCCGTTGCACTGCATACATGTATATCTCAGTACAGTTACTTAAAGTGATTTTGTAGCCGTTACTCAAACCGATAGTCACTGTGACCCTGTAGGCAGTCCAGATTTGGGTTGTCAGTTTGAAAATGTTGAGCAGCACCCCACCTAAGCCATGCCACCAATATAATTTCCCAGGGTGCCTTGCCTTTTCGAGTGAATTGTACAGTTATCACCCATAACTGCATTTGTTAGTGACAGAGATATGGTTGCTGAATTTGTTTCTTTTCAGACCGGTGGCCTCCACCAAGTGAGTTCCTAGGCAAATATTATCATTATAATTAAACTCTTTATCACAATACACCCAAACATACTAAATATTAAGAAAACCTGCTCTTTGCAACTCAATACTAGGAAGGTGTTCCTAATGTTTGGTATACTCAGTGTACATTACATACAGTGTCTCATAAGGCCTTAAATTGAGGTCTAGCTTTACCCTAATACAGTGGCCTGAAACTCATGGTTTATACAGGCCACATCAGGCTTGCAAGTGGGGTTGCAAAATTTCAGTAACTTTCCCAAAATTCCCAGATCTTCAAAAAAAAATCCTGGTTGAAGGAATCTTCCAACTGTAATTTCTGGATAATGTACCAGAATTTTGCAACCCACATTATGCTGACTTGGAAAATGATGTATAATTCCTATTGGAATCCAGACAGAGTTAGGATATCCAACCGTTTTTATTTTTTGTCACCGGCAATCTGCATTCATAATGACTGCCAGTGTTAGGAACAGTGGAAGGAGACTACCTAAGCCTAAACTGGAACAACCATTTCAGTGAAAGGTACAAGAAAATCTAGCTAAATGATTGGATTAGTTTAGAATTTTTTTTAGCTATCTTTGTGTAACATAAGATTAATCAGTCAATCATTCAACGCACATGCAAAAACACAGATATAAAAAATATATATGTTTTAAATACCTGCAGTAGAGCATGCTGGTAAAAAAGTACTTTCGTTATCATAACTTTAAATTGAGTTGATGTGACATCTCATTTAGTTTTGAGTCAATACCACATAAGCATCTTAAATAATAATGACTTTTCATTTACTTGTGGTTTAACTTACTAGAAGTATTTGAGTAATTTCTTATTGTGATGTCGAAGGAATCTGCAAGTAAGCCTTTCGTTGGATGTGTACACTGAGTATACAGAACATTAGGAACGCCTGCTCTTTCCATGACAGACTGACCATGTGAATCCAGGTGAAAGCTATGATCCCTTATTTATGTCAATTGTTAAATCCACTTCAGTCAGTGTAGATTAAAGAAGGATTTTTAAACCTTGAGACAATTGAGACATGGATTGTGTTTGTGGGCCACTCAAAGGGTGAATGGGCACAGACAAAGTATTTAATAAGTGCCTTTGGACGGGGTATGGTAGTATGTTCCAGGCGTATCGGTTTGTGTCAAGAACTGGAACGCTGCTGGGTTTTTCATGCTCAGCAGTTTCCTGTGTGCATCAAGAATGGTCCACCACCCAAAGAACATCCAGCCAACTTGACACAACTAAGTTAACATGGACCAGCATCCCTGTGGAACGCTTTCAACACCTTGTAGAGTCCATGCCCTGACGAATTGAGGCTGTTCTGAGGGCAAAAGTGCAGGGGGGTGCAACTCAATATTAGTAAGGTGTAAAGTTTGGTATACTCAGTGTATACCATGTGTACCCCGTACGTACATAAGACAAATAAAACTTGAAACTTTAATGACTATCTGTCCGCTGCTGACTCCTGTCTCATTCTTCTTCTCTTTCCTCGCTGTTCCTGTAGGTGCTGACCGTTTCTATGACAACATTGAGGACATGATTGGCTACCGTCCCGGACCTATTATCAAATACTGCTGGATGTTCTTCACTCCTGCTACCTGCTTAGTGAGTATTTTTCTTCTGAACTCAACCTTGTTATGTCTCTTGACTGAGGGGTGCCCACTGGTGGTTAGTATTGAAAAAGCATCTGACATTGCACAGCTAGGCTAATCAAATTCACAGAGATTTTGTAGAAAGTGGGAAAGGTTCAAAAGGAGGATAAGACCCAAATGAAAGCAAGTCAGTATTGTTGTTTTAAATCAACACAAAAAATGTTTTTGACTCAACCTAGGACGTAGCAACCAGTGACTGTCACGGAGACACAACTGATTGCATTTATTTGCCTCTGCAGGGTACCTTTGCCTTCTCTCTGATCAAGTACACCCCTCTGAAGTACAACAATGAGTATGTGTACCCTTGGTGGGGCTACTGCCTGGGCTGGCTCCTGGCCCTGTCCTCCATGCTCTGTGTTCCCCTCTGGGTGGTCATCAAAATGTGTTCTGTGGAAGGCACCCTGAAAGAGGTTAGTCACACACACCACCCACTGTTTCACCCTCTGTTTGCTATTGTCTCATGTCATGGCTTAAGCTACTGTAACTTAGAAATCAATACAAACCAATATAACAAACCAATCATGTCCTGCACCTATCCTGTGTATGTGACAATAAAGCATCTACAATAGTTGTTGTCTATTTCCTCTGTTGTTCTGTAGCGCTTTACAATCCTGACCACGGCATCCACTGACTTACCTAAAACCAAGAAGGAGCAGGAGAAGCTGCTGCCCATCTTTCCTGGCGATGGGGACAGCCTCCGTCAGAGACACCCTCCCACCAAGGAAGGCTACTTCCCCGTCAATGAGAAGGAGTCCAACTGCTAGAGCTAGGAACGTGGACCCAGACCCTCTGAGGTCACATGTCCATTCCCTTGACATGGCCTCTCCTCAACAATACCTCATAACTGCACAACTGCGGCCAAATGAGCACGGATGCAGTGACATTGGTGCTGCTGTGCCTTAGCTCTTTCTCTCCTGCAAGGTCTATCAGAGACAGTACCGACTACTGCTTCAGATGCTGTCCTGTTGTTAAGTCGTGTACACTCTTATGTTTACACACTCAATGCTACTGGCTCTCCGCCATCTACACTTCCATCCACGGGAGAGTCGGTCTCTCCACTTCTCTCTCCTACTGTTGCCTTATCAACCACAAACTTTAGCTGTGTTTTGCTGATTTCTTTCACCAATGGCTAAGGTTGAGCAGACATTGAAATGGTGTGATTCAGCGATTTGTTATATGTCCATTGTGGTTGAGACTTGGGAATGTTTGTCTGATGATTGCACCTGCTTTCTAAGGAAGCATCTTTTATTTTCCTTTTTTTCATGGACATCTCTCGGGCATATGTGTACACAATTTGCTATGATGAAGTATTCTTTTAGTGCATCATGTCGAACTCGCTGCAGTCATATGAGTTGAATGTAATACATCATTCTAATCAATATGTTTGTTAATTTACCTACTAAACCATAACTGACAACATTTCTACATGACACAGATACAGATCTACATGACACACGGAATCAGATAGGCATATGCCAACTAAAATCATCATGTCATTGTAGTTACAATAAGTAATACATAATTTAAAGGCCCAGTGCAGTCAAAAACTAGATTTTCTTGTGTTTTATATACATTTCCACACAACGAGGTTGTAATAATACTGTGAAATTGTGAAAATGCTTATGCCTTTTTAGTGTAAAAGCTGTTTGAAAAGACCACCTAGAATTTCAGCCTGTTTTGTTGACATTGCCAGTCGAGTTAATAGACCAATAAGAGTTCCAAACCACTCTGCCAATAACAGCCAGTTTTCAGTTTTCCTCTCCCTGCTCAGACCACTCCCAGAAAGTCCAAGAAAAAGTATTGCTTGAAAAAAAATTCTTAGCTATTTTTGACCATCTTAATTGAAAACAATCATTGTATGGTACTTCATTGTTACCTAGAAATGACTTCATATTGTTATAAAAATGACTGCATTGGACCTTTAAGAATTTCCCATACGAACACTGTGACTTCAGATTGAAATATGTGCATGTGCTAAAATGTAATATCTTGTAATATATTTAATATCCAGATTTATGTCACAAAACTTGTGTCAAAAAGAAATCTGAAGCTCACCTGAAGTGCAAGTGTCTCTCTTTCTATTGTAGTAACCTGTAGGTGACTAACTAGTAGGCTATGCTAGCCTGAGGTTGTTGTTTGCGATTCGGATGGAGTCAGACTTACTGTAAATGTATTGCAATTGATTCAAAAGCTTACTTGGAGATATAATCATTGTGTATTAGCATTTTAATCATATCAGTTTTTATTCTGAAATGTAATACATTGATATTTGCATTGCTCTCATTCTTGGCTTGATTTAAAAAAAAATGGTATACAATCGTATATATATATATTTTTAAGCTGTATACCATGTCCAATATGTGATAAAGCACATGATAAACATGGTTTACAAACTAGTGAAGTATGGACTGTGTTCCAAAAAAAAATGTTGTGCAACATTTTTGCATTGGAAATCATTGTACCGTACAACAGTATACCGCCATAGTGAGCAGTTTAGAGGTGACAGACCAGTTTCATACCTTTTATGTTCACACACACGGTGCTAGATAGCCTTTGTTATTTGCTTGTAATGTCTATTCATTAATTCATTATCTGCTTTTCCTTAGCGAACAATAACTTTGAACAGTATAAGCTCTTACACTTCCAGTATGTGTTTGTCAGGTCATGTCTAGTCAAGTGCAAAGCTGAACACCGTTCACATGCATCATTACAACTGACATTGTAAAATACAAATATTTGTATTAAAAGTTTTAAAATAAATACATCATATCACGTCATCCCCCCCCAACAAGAGATATTTGAAAACTGTTCCATCCGAAACCCAGCTAGAGAGGGAGGGAGAGAGGGAATGCATTCATGCATTCCAATGGCCAGAACATGGTAACAGTATCAACATCAGAGTACATCAATAACCAACAGAAATCAATCTATTGAGGTATGTGTGTGCTGTATGCCTTTATTTTTTCCCTCCAAAAAATCTCTAATGTAACATATTTAGTATATGTGTGTGTTTACTATTGAGCAAATACAGGTAACAGACAAAAAAAAGCTTTATTGACACACACTGAGTGTACAACACATTAGGGAACACCTTCCTAATATTGAATTGCACCCCCTTTAGCCCTCAGAACAGCCTCAATTCGTTGGGGCATGGACTCTACAAGGTTTCGAAAGCATTTCACAGGGTTCCTGACCCATGTTGACACCAATGCTTCCCACAGTTGTGTTAAGTTTGCTGGATGTCCTTTGGGTGGTGGACCATTCTTGATACACATGGGAAACTGTTGAGTGAAAAACCCAGGACACTCTAACCAAGGCACTTAAATAATTTGTCTTGCCCATTCACCCTCTGAATGGCACACACACACAATCCATGTCTCAACTATCTCAATGCTTAAAAATCGTTCTTTAACATGTCGCTTCCCCTTCATATACAATGATTGAAGTGGATTCAACAAGTTACATAAGGGATCATTGCTTTCACCTGGTCAGTCTACAGTATGTCATGGAAAGATCAGGTGTTCCAAATCTTTTTTAATTCAAAATCAAATCACATTTATTTAATTATATAGCCCTTCTTACATCAGCTGATATCTCAAAGTGCTATACAGAAACCCAGCCTAAAACCCCAAACAGCAAGCAATGCAGGTGTAGAAGCACGGTGGCTAGGAAAGACTCCCTAGAAAGGCCAAAACCTAGGAAGAAACCTAGAGAGGAACCAGGCTATGAGGGGTGGCCAGTCCTCTTCTGGCTGTGCCGGGTGGAGATTATAAAGGAACATGGCCAAGATGTTCAAATGTTCATAAATGACCAGCATGGTCAAATAATAATAATCACAGTAGTTGTCGAGGGTGCAACAAGTCAGCACCTCAGGAGTAAATGTCAGTTGGCTTTTCATAGCCGATCATTGAGAGTATCTCTACCGCTCCTGCTGTCTCTAGAGAGTTGAAAACAGCAGGTCTGGGACATGTAGCACGTCCGGTGAAAAGGTCAGGGTTCCATAGCCGCAGGCAGATCAGTTGAAACTGGAGCAGCAGCACGGCCAGGTGGACTGGGGACAGCAAGGAGTCATCATGCCAGGTAGTCCTGAGGCATGGTCCTAGGGCTCAGGTCCTCCGAGAGAGAGAAAGAAAGAGAGAATTAGAGAGAACATACTGAATTCACACAGGACACCGGATAAGACAGGATAAATACTCCAGATATAACAGACTGACCCTAGCCCCCCGACACATAAACTACTGCAGCATAAATACTGGAGGCTGAGACAGGAGGGGTCAGGAGACACTGTGGCCCCATCCGATGATACCCTCAGACAGGGCCCAACAGGCAGGATATAACCCCACCCACTTTGCCAAAGCACAGCCCCCACACCACTAGAGGGTTATCTTCAACCACCAACTTACCATCCTGAGACAAGGCCGAGTATAGCCCACAAAGATCTTCACCACAGCACAACCCAAGGGGGGGCGCCAACCCAGACAGGAAGACCATGTCAGCAACTCAACCCACTCAAGTGATGCACCCCTCCTAGGGAAGGCATGGAAGAGCACCAGTAAGCCAGTGCCCCTGTAATAGGGATAGAGGCAGAGAATCCCAGTGGAGAGAGGGGAACCAGCCAGGCAGAGACAGCAAGGGCGGTTCGTTGCTCCAGAGCCTTTCCGTTCACCTTCACACTCCTGGGCCAGACTACACTCAATCATATGACCTACTGAAGATGAGTCTTCAATAAAGACTTAAAGTTTGAGATCGAGTCTGCGTCTCTCACATGGGTAGGCAGACCATTCCATAAAAATGGAGCTCTCTAGGAGAAAGCCCTGCCTCCAGCTATTTGCTTAGAAATTCTAGGGACAATTAGGAGGCCTGCGTCTTGTGACCGTAGCGTACGTGTCGGTATGTACGGCAGGACCAAATCGGAAAGACAGGTAGGAGCAAGCCCATGTAATGCTTTGTAGGTTAGCAGTAAAACCTTGAAATCAGCCCTTGCCTTAACAGGAAGTAGTGTAGGGAGGCTAGCACTGGAATAATATGATCAAATGTATTGGTTCTAGTCAGGATTCTAGCAGCCGTATTTAGCACTAACTGAAGTTTATTTAGTGCTTTATCCGGGTAGCCGGAAAGTAGAGCATTGCAGTAGTCTAACCTAGATGTAAAAAAAAGCATGGATTAATTCTTCTGCATCATTTTTGGACAGAAAATTTCTGATTTTTGCAATGTTACGTAGATGGAAAAAAGCTGTCCTTGAAACAGTCTTGATATGTTCAAAAGAGAGATCAGGGTCCAGAGTAACGCCGAGGTCCTTCACAGTTTTATTTGAGACGACTGTACAACCATCAAGATTAATTGTCAGATTCAACAGAAGATCTCTTTGTTTCTTGGGACCTAGAACAAGCATCTCTGTTTTGTCCGAGTTTAAAAGTAGAAAGTTTGCAGCCATCCACTTCCTTATGTCTGAAACACAGGCTTCTAGCGAGGGCCATTTTAGGGCTTCACCATGTTTCATTGAAATGTACAGCTGTGTGTCATCCGCATAGCAGTGAAAGTTAACATTATGTTTTCGAATGACATCCCCAAGATGTAAAATATATTGTGAAAACAATAGTGGTCCTAAAACGTAACCTTGAGGAACACCGAAATTTACAGTTGATTTGTCAGAGGACAAACCATTCAGAGACAAATTGATATCTTTCCAACAGATAAGATCTAAAAAAGGCCAGAACTTGTCCGTGTAGACCAATTTGAGTTTCCTATCTCTCCAAAAGAATGTGGTGATCGATGATATCAAAAGCAGCACTAAGGTCTAGGAGCACGAGGACAGATGCAGAGCCTTGGTCTGACGCCATTAAAAGGTCATTTACCACCTTCACAAGTGCAGTCTCAGTGCTATGATGGGGTCTAAAACCAGACTGAAGCATTTACTATACATTGTTTGTCTTCAGGAAGGCAGTGAGTTGCTGCGCAACAGCTTTTTCTAAAATGTTTGAGAGGAATGAAAGATTCGATATAGGCCGATTTTTAAATATTTTCTGGGTCAAGGTTTGATTTTTTTCAAGAGAGGCTTTATTACTGCCACTTTTAGTGAGTTTGGTACACATCCGGTGGATTGAGAGCCGTTTATTATGTTCAACATAGGAGGGCCAAGCACAGGAAGCAGCTCTTTCAGTAGTTTAGTTGGAATAGGGTCCAGTATGCAGCTTGGAGGTTTAGAGGCCATGATTATTTTCATCATGTGTCAAGAGATATAGTACTAAAACACTTGAGTGTCTCCCTTGATCCTAGGTCCTGGCAGAGTTGTGCAGACTCAGGACAACTGAGCTTTGGAGGAATACGCGGAAATTTCGGATGGTTGGAAATTGGAATAATTGGATGAATAGGATGATCGTGCAGCAGTGAGGGCTCTTCGATACTGCACGGTACTGTCTTTCCAAGCTAGTCGGAAGTCTTCCAGTTTGGTGTGGTGCCATTTCCGTTCCAATTTTCTGGAAGCTTGCTTCAGAGCTCGGGTATTTTCTGTATACCAGGGAGCTAGTTTCTTATGACAAATGGTTTTAGTTTTTAGGGGTGCAACTGCATCTAGGGTATTGTGCAAGGTTAAATTGAGTTCCTCAGTTAGGTGGTTGACTGATTTTTGTCCTCTGACGGCCTTGGGTAGGCAGAGGGAGTCTGGAAGGGCATCAAGGAATCTTTGGGTTGTCTGAGAATTTATAGCACGACTTTTGATGTTCCTTGGTTGGGGTCTGAGCAGATTATTTGTTGCAATTGCAAATGTAATAAAATGGTGGTCCGATAGTCCAGGATTATGAGGAAAAACATTTAAGACCCACAACATTTATTTATTTCACCTTTATTTAACCAGGTAGGCAAGTTGAGAACAAGTTCTCATTTACAATTGCGACCTGGCCAAGATAAAGCAAAGCAGTTCGACAGATACAACGACACAGAGTTACACATGGAGTAAAACAAACATACAGTCAATAATACAGTATAAACAAGTCTATATACGATGTGAGCAAATGAGGTGAGATAAGGGAGGTAAAGGCAAAAAAAGGCCATGGTGGCAAATTAAATACAATATAGCAAGTAAAACACTGGAATGATAGATTTGCAATGGAAGAATGTGCAAAGTAGAAATAAAAATAATGGGGTGCAAAGGAGCAAAATAAATCAATTAATTAAATACAGTAGGGAAAGAGGTAGTTGTTTGGGCTAAATTATAGGTGGGCTATGTACAGGTGCAGTAATATGTGAGCTGCTCTGACAGTTGGTGCTTAAAGCTAGTGAGGGAGATAAGTGTTTCCAGTTTCAGAGATTTTTGTAGTTCGTTCCAGTCATTGGCAGCAGAGAACTGGAAGGAGAGGCGGCCAAAGAAATAATTGGTTTTGGGGGTGACTAGAGAGATATACCTGCTGGAGCGTGTGCTACAGGTGGGAGATGCTATGGTGACCAGCGAGCTGAGATAAGGGGGGACTTTACCTAGCAGGGTCTTGTAGATGACATGGAGCCAGTGGGTTTGGCGACGAGTATGAAGCGAGGGCCAGCCAACGAGAGCGTACAGGTCGCAATGGTGGGTAGTATATGGGGCTTTGGTGACAAAACGGATTGCACTGTGATAGACTGCATCCAATTTGTTGAGTAGGGTATTGGAAGCTATTTTGTAAATGACATTGCCAAAGTCGAGGATTGGTAGGATGGTCAGTTTTACAAGGGTATGTTTGGCAGCATGAGTGAAGGATGCTTTGTTGCAAAATAGGAAGCCAATTCTAGATTTAACTTTGGATTGGAGATGATTGATATGGGTGTGGAAGGAGAGTTTACAGTCTAACCAGACACCTAAGTATTTGTAGTTGTCCACGTATTCTAAGTCAGAGGCGTCCAGAGTAGTGATGTTGGACAGGCGGGCAGGTGCAGGTAGCGATCGGTTGAAGAGCATGCATTTAGTTTTACTTGTATTTAAGAGCAATTGGAGGCCACGGAAGGAGAGTTGTATGTCATTGAAGCTTGCCTGGAGGGTTGTTAACACAGTGTCCAAAGAAGGGCCAGAAGTATACAGAATGGTTTCGTCTGCGTAGAGGTTGATCAGAGACTCACCAGCAGCAAGAGCGACCTCATTGATGTATACAGAGAAGAGAGTCGGGATCCTTGGGACGTCCATATACCTAAACCCTAACATACCTTAACATTAATCCTAACCTTACCATTTTACATTTAAACTTCAATGTGGTGACTACAGAGTTGGACGTCCCATCAATTTGTTTACAATACTCCACTAGGGGACACTGTAATCATTCTGCTGGAAGCCGGTCATGTTTACGGAAGTACAAGTGACGTGTCAATGTCTACCAAAGCATTGTGGGATCGAAACGGTGCTTGCAATGGTGACGGCTGGAGCCGTGAAACCTATGGCTGAAACGGAGACATATTAACCATATAAGTGGCACTAGTAGCTAGAATTGTGCTAATGATGATCATCTATCACACTAACGTCTAGGCTTTTTGTTGAAGATAAACTTATGCCGTGTCATCGCTTCGATTATGCACACAGACGAATAGGACAAAGCAGAACACTGGAATATTGTGTCAATGGACGCTTGTGCGGAGGTCCACAGCGTTTTTCTTTTTTTCGAAGGAGCTGAATAAGTAGGCCGGGGACCAGTATCATAGGACTGCATTTGCATTCCTTATTATTTAAAGCTTTTGATATTTAGATCGAATACATCATCCAAAATGTCGACCAGTACCCCCGAAGCGGTGAAGAAATTACTCGAGAACATGCAGACTGATCTGCGGTCCCTGTCCATGGAATGCAAGAAGAAATTCCCCCCAGTCAAAGAGGTAGATATACATGCCTGTAGCTAACTTTAGCTAGCAATCTCTGAGTTATGTGGTGTTGTGATAATGTGCCACCTCACCACTGATGATACATTTTGATGCAATTGCTGATGTTGTCATCAAGTGCATCGAGTGATGCGACGCGACATGTATCAGATTAATAATATTCAGTTGTGACGGCTGCATGAATGTTGTGCCATTGTGTGACGTTAGGCTTGATCGGTAGCATGGCTAATAATGGGACGTGTGTTTTGTGTCTGTTAAGATCACATTTTTTAACATATTTAATGATTCACAAAATGAGGTTGTTTTGTTCCCACTGCATCCAAAACGTTGTGATTGATGGCAGAGTACTTCTCTTCCGGGTTTAACTACTGACATGAACGCTATTATGGTCCTCTACTTCATGTGGCAAAATATACTGAACAAAAATATAAACGCAACATGTAAAGTGTTGATCCCATGTTTCATGAGCTGAAATAAAAGATCAAAGTTACATACACACAAAAAGCTTATTTTTCTTATTTTCTGTGCAAATGTATGTCCCTGTTAGTGAACACTTCTTCTTTGCCAGGATAATCCGTCCACTTGACAGGTGTTGCCGATCAAGAAGCTGATTAAACAGGATGATCATTACACAGGTGCACCTTGTGCTGGAGACTATAAAATGCCACTCAAATGTGCAGTTGTCACAACATAATGCCACAGATATCTCAAGTTTTGAGGGAGCGTGCAATAGGCATGCTGACTGCAGGAATGTCCACCAGAGTTGTTACCAGAGAATTGAAGGTTCAATTCTCTACCATAAGCTGTCTCCTCAAACATTGTTTTAGAGAATATGGCAGTGCATCTAACCGGCCTCACAACCACAAACCATGTGTAACCACGCCCGCTCAGGACCTCCACACCAGGCTTCTTCACCTGCGGGATCGTCTGAGACCAGCTGCCCGGACAGCTGATGAAACTGTGGGCTTGCCCAACTGAAAAATGTCTGCACAAACTGTCAGAAACCGTCTCAGGGAAGCTCATCTACGTGCTCGTCATCTTCAACAGGGTCTTGACCTGACTGCAGTTCGGTGTCGTAACTGACTTCAGTGGTCAAATGCTCACCTTCGATGGCCACTGGCATGCTGGAGAAGAGTGCTCGACACAGATGAAACCCGGTTTCAACTGTACCAGGCAGATGGTGTCGTGTGGGGGAGTGGTTTGCTGATGTCACCTGCACTTTTTCGCATTTTGCCATGGCTAATTCTGTGTTCCATTGCTCAAATATTATTACAAAATCAATGTGCATGTGCCCTGAATGCCCAATTAAATAATAATATTATCCCTGACTATCTAGCTTTTATTTGATTGTTAGTTCTCAGATGGTATTATAAAAAAACTGCAATTTTTGCATGTTTTCTATCTGGTTTTGTTCATTTAAGTTGACACCGAAACTGTTTTACCATTCTGAAAATTACTTCTTAGAAGGTCAGTCTAATAATTTTCTATACAGAAATACCCTGCAATTTGCTCCAATGACTATAATTTTAGTTTGAGATTTTGACATTGAAGCCAATTATCTACTTCCCCAGAGTCGGATGAACAGGAACAGCTAGCATGCTAACTGTTCCTGTAGACTTCCAGTCATTGAGCTGACGCTAGTTAGCAATGGCTTATGAAACTACCTCTTAACTTCCTATATACTGGAGGCAGAGACATAAAAATGGTATCCACAATCGTATTCGGTTGCAGCTAGCGATATTCGTAAAACATATTTTTTACATAAAAAAAATCCCAACAAAAATCACGGACCTGCTGCAGACCCCAGTTTGAAAACCCCTGGCCTATATGACGGGAATTGCATTCTCCTTTGAACTCAAATGTTTAGGTAAAAGGAGTGAGCCTAAGATAATCTAATTAACTTGTTAATGGCCACTCTTCACTTGCTTTGGAGATTCTGATTGAGGGTCTGTAATATAATCTCTTTAGGACAACATGTTTTCATTTAGATAAAAACAAGGCCTTAATTGTCATGTTTGTATTAGTCATCCCACTAGGACTCCACACCACAATTTATGATGTCATGCCAGTGTAGGCCTAGCTGTCAGAGAAATAATGCTGTCTCCACATTTTAAATGACTGCTCCTTTATGTTGAGCCTGTGGGCCTCCACTCTAGCCTGAGGTGAGTCAGTCAGTGCTAGGCAGCAGGCTGCCAGGTGTAACTCTGCCTGGCTTTGTTTGTTTTTCTTCAGACCTTACCATGTGTACTGCTCTTGGGAAAATACCTCTACAGTAACAATAGCCTACTATTTCTGTCTTTTTGTTTCCTGGCTAGAATCTGGTTATACTAAGTCTAACCTTTGCTGGGCTTTCTAAGTAGGCTTTCTTTTAAAATTTTTATCAACATATCGGAATTATCTTACCTTTCTATGGGAACTGAGAATGTCAGACTCTAATATTTTCACTCAGATAGCCAGGTATGAGACACCTCCTTGACCAGTCTCACACACCCCTATCCCATTCATTTACCTCTGACAAACTGCAAGCAGCTGTTTTCTCTACAGTTTTTCTGTGTTTAAAAAGGGCTGAGAAGAATCCCATAGATTTTTCTATATCACAGCTTCACGCTCAATTCCTTTCCTTCTAATCTCATGGGAGATTCTCTGTTTGTTGTGCTCTGATCACTTTAGTCTGACAACACACACAGCAGCTCTCTGATGCATTATGGGCGATTCCAGGGTTTTGGATGTTACATTTGCACGCAAAATCCTAACTTTAATGTCTCACAGAGTGGATAAACAAAATATGCATTATGGTTGTTACATGAAATGGAAATGCTTTTTAGGGAGACTAAACATATTAGTGAAAGTCTGAGTTTGTAAGTCTCGGGTCAGAATATGGAGAGCCATTTTCATGCATGTTAACATTCAAAGCCTCCCCCCTATGTTTGTTTTATTCACTGATTTAGCACACTCCACCAACCTGGATGTCCTAGCCGTGTCTGAATCCTGACTTAGGAAGGCCACCAAAAAGCCTGAAATTTCCATCCCCAAATATAACATTTTCCGACAAGATAGAACTGCCAAAGGGGGCGGAGTTAGCCTGCAGTGTTCTGTCATACTATCCAGGTCTGTGCCCAAACAATTTGTGCTTCTACTTTTAAAAATCCACCTTTCCAGAAACAAGTCTCTCACCGTTGCCGCTTTTTATAGATGCCTTTCCGCCCCCAGCTGTGCCCTGGACACCATATGTGAATTGATCGCCCCCCATCTATCTTCAGAGTTCATACTGTTAGGTGACCTAAACTGGGACATGCTTAACACCCCGGCCGTCCTACAATCTAAGCTAAATGCCCTCAATCTCACACAAATGATCAAGGGACCTACCAGGTACAACTCTAAATCTGTCACCATGGGCACCCTCTTAGATATCATCCTGACCAACTTCCCCTCTAAATACACCTCTGCTTCAACCAGGATCTCAGCGATCATTGCCTCATTGCCTACGTGCGTAATGGGTCCTCTGTCAAACGACCACCCCTCATCACTGTCAAACGCTCCCTAAAACACTTCAGCGAGCAGGCCTTTCTAACCGACCTGGCCCGGGTATCCTGGCAGGATATTGTCCTCATCCCGTCAGTAGAGGATGCCTGGTTGCTCTTTAAAAGTGCTTTCTTCACCATCTTAAATGCACATGCCCCATTCAAAAAATGTAGAACTAAGGACAGATATAGCCCTTGGTTCTTCCCAGACTTGACTGCCCTTGACCAGCACAAAAACATCCTGTGGCGTTCTGCATTAGCATCAAATAGCCCCAGCAATATGTAACTCTTCAGGGAAGTCAGGAACCAATATACTCAGTCAGCTAGGAAAGCTAAGGTTAGCTATATTGCTTCATGTAGCACTAATTACAAAAAGTTTTGGGTAACTGTAAAGTCCATGGAGAATAAGAGCACCTCCTCCCAGCTGCCCACTGCACTGAGGATAGAAAACCACCGATAAATCTACAATAATCGATAATTTCAATAAGTATTTTTCCACAGCTGGCCATGCTTTCCACGTTGCTACCCCTACCCCGGCCAACATCTCAGCACCCCCTGCAGCAACTTGCCCAAACCCAATCAGCTGATGTTCTGAAAGAGCTGCAAAATCTGGATCCCTACAAATCAGCTGGACCCTCTCTTTCTAAAAAAAATATCAGCCGAAATGGTTGCAACCTCTATTACTAGCCTATTCAACCTCTTTTGTGTCATCTGAGATCCACAAAGATTGGAAAGCTGCGGCGGTCATCCCCCTCTTCAAAAGGGGAGACACCTTAGACCCAAACTGTTAAAGACCTATATCCATCCTGCCCTGCCTTTCTAAAAATCTTCAAAAGCCAAGTTAATTAACAGATCACCGAACATTTAGAATCCCACCACACCTTCTCCACTATGGAATCTGGTTTCCGAGCTGGTCACGGGTGCACCTCAACCACACTCAAGGTCCTAAACGATATAACCATCGATAAAAGAAAGTACTGTGCAGCCATCTTCATTGACCTGGCCAAGGCTTTTGACTCTGTCAATCACCACAGACTCAATAGCCTTGGCTTCTCAAATGACTGCCTCGCCTGGTTCACCAACTACTTCTCAGAGTTCAGTGTGTCAAATCGGAGGGCCTGTTGTCCTGTTGTCCGGACCTCTGGCAGTCTCTAAGGGGGTGCCACAGGGTTCAATTCTCGGGCCGACTCTTTTCTCGGTGTATATATATCAATGATGTCGCTCTTGCTGCTGGTGATTCTCTGATCCACCTCTACGCAGACGACACCATTCTTTATACATCTGGCCCTTCTTTGGATACTATGCTAACAAACCTCCAAACGAGCTTCAACGCCATACAACACTCCTTCCATGGCCTCCAACTGCTCTTAAATGCAAGTAAAACTAAGTGCATGCTCTTTAACCGATTGCTACCCGCACCCTCCCACCCGACTAGCATCAGTAGTCTTGACGGTTCTTACCTAGAATATGTGGACAACTACAAATTCTGAGGTGTCTGGTAAGACTGTAAACTCTCCTTCCAGACTCACATTAAGCATCTCCAATCCAAAATGACATCTAGAATAGGCTTCCTATTTCGCAACAAAGCCTCCTTCACTCATGTTGCCAAACATACCCTCTTAAAACTGACTATCCTACCGATCCTTGACTTCGGCGATGTCATTTTCAAAATAGCCCCCAACACTCTACTTAGACTACATCCAGTTTGCTATCACAGTGCCATCCATTTTGTCACCAAAGCCCCATATACTACCCACCACTGCGACCTTTATGCTCTCGTTGGCTGGCCCTCACTACATATCTGTCGCCAAACCCACTGGCTCCAGGTCATCTGTAAGTCTTTGCTAGTTAAAGCCCCACCTTATCTCAGCTCACTGGTCACCATAGCAACACCCACCCGTAGCATGCGCTCCAGCAGGTATATTGCACTGGTCATCCCCAATGCCAACACTTCCTTTGGCCGCCTTTCCTTCCAGTTCTTTGCTGCCAATGACAGGAACTAATTGCAAAAATCTCTGAAGCTGGAGTCCTATCTCCCTCTAACTTTAAGCATCAGCTGTCAGAGCAGCTTACCGATCACTGTACCTGTACACAGCCAATCTGTAATTAGCACACCCGACTACCACTTCCCCATATTATTACTTACCCTCTTGCTCTTTTGCACCCCAGTATCTCTACTTGCACATCATCATCTGCACATAAATCACTCCAGTATTAATGCTAAATTGTAATTATTTTTGCCTCTATGGCCTATGTATTGCTTACCTGATTTAATAAGTAACATAAATAAGTGATCAGAGCTTTCACCTGGTCAGTCTGTCATGGAAAGAGTGTTCTTAATGTTTTGTATACCCCGTGTCTGTACACACACACACACACACACACATATATATATATATATATATATATATATATATATATATATAAATAAAGCAAAAAAAGGTTTTCAGAAATGTTTTTGATTTATTTTTAATTATTTTTTACAATGACGGCCTACCCCGGATGACGCTGGGCCAATTGGGCGCCGCCCTATGGGACTCCAAATCACAGTCGGATGTGATAGTCCTGGTTCAAATCCAGGCTCTAATAACATACAAACAGTTGAAGTCAGAAGTTTACATACACTTAGGTTGGAGTCATTAAAACTCGTTTTTCAGAACTCCACAACTTTCTTGTTAACAAACTATAGTTTTGGCAAGTCGGTTAGGACATCTACTTTGTGCATGACAATTAATTTTCCAACAATTGTTTACAGACAGATAATTTCACTGTATCACAATTCCAGTGGGTCAAAGGTTTACGTACATTAAGTTGACTGTGCCTTTTAAACAGCTTGGAAAATTCCAGAAAACGATGTCATGGCCTTAGAAGCTTCTGATTGACTCAAATTATGTCAATTAGCCTATTGTCGGTGTACCTGTGGTTGTATTTCAAGGCCTACCTTCAAACTCTGTGCCTCTTTGCTTGTCCTACTCTTCTACATTTGCACACACTGTACATAGATCTTTCTACTTTTTGTTTATTTAGTGTTATTGACTGTACATTTGTTCATGTGTAACTCTGTTGTTTTTGTCACACTGCGGTGCTTTATCTCGGCCAGGTTGCAGTTGTAAATGAGAACTTGTTCTCAACTGGCCTACCTGGTTAAAAAAAGGTGACATTTAAAAAGGAAAGGGTTGGCTGAACACAAAAACAATCATTTTGAACAGAGTCATTTCCATTATTACTTTAGAGTGCAAAAATGGCAGTTATGGATGTTAGACATTCAAATCTTAAAGATGTCTTGCTCAAAATCTATCGCAACACATTTGTTGTCATTTAACTTAACAACATTTTTTAAGTTTCACGTATCAAATGTTATTGGTTAGATGTACGGGATACACATGGTATGCACTGTCCAGTGAAATGCTTGCTTGCAGGTTCCTTCTCAATAATGCAACAACAATAAGAAAATATAAGAATATGAACATAAAGTAAATGGCTCGATGGAATATAATAATCATTTTAGTATAATACAGGAAGGCACAATTTATAGTCCAATATTTACATGTTTTGTAGAAGGGGGGGGGGGGGGATTAGGAGCAAGTGTTTAAATTGTGCAGTATTTAGTCATCATAATAAGAGTCTAGTTTCTGTGTGCTAAGGTTTGGAGAGTCAGTGTAGGCGGTCAGTCCAGTTGAAGTGTTCAGCAGGTTGATGGCTTGTAGATAGATGTGTGTCTATCGATTTGGTAAGGGAGTGAACAGATTGTGGCAGGGGTGTGTGGTGTCCTTGATGATCCTGCGGGGCTTCCTCTCGCGCAGTTTTGAGCCCTTTAGTGTTCATAACTAACACTGGGGAACAGCTGTGAGTGGAAAACCAATCTCTGTGGGCCCTTTCTGAAAACCATGAAATTGTCCCAAAAGCACTTTTTGAGTTTTGGCATCATGCTCTGTAACTCCAACATATAGCCTAGACAAGGGATAACGAACTCTATCCTTGGGGGCCGGAGTGGTGTCACTTCCCCCCATCCCTAGCAAACGCAGCTGATTTTAAATGAATTGCATTCTAAACTGAAGATGATGATTATTGGAGTCAGGTGTGTTAGTTGAGGCAAAAGACACCAATCAGGCTCCCGAAGACTGGAGATGCCCATCCCTGATATAGACCTTTAGGATCATTATAACAGGGTTCCGTTCGTAGAATGACGGACCTTTTATTAGTGGATGCTCAGGGTTGACTTTCCCACGGAATTGCCCTTACACTGCAGTGTCTGTCGACTGTCTGGGAAACGTGGCATCTCCAGGAACACCGCAGTATTAATGAAAAGGGTTGTGCAGCCTCCTCCTTTACACCCCGCCTGTGTGGCTGAATGTGTCACGAAGACTTCATACAGTCGGACAAAATAACACGCAGAGGAGTTAGAACCTGGAAGATCCAACGCAGCCGTTTTCATCTCAATATCAAATCATTTCTGGGTAACATGTTTAAGTTTACTGTGATCGTAAATCAATTAAAATAGTTCAATAGCAACAAATAGCTTCTTAGCAAAGAGCAATTTCTCAAGCAACAATTTTGCGAGGACTGTCTGGGAGTGGTCTGAGTGGGGAAACTGAGCTTGATGTTGTTGGCAGAGACGTTTGTAATTTAATGTCTGGTGACGTCACCAGGCAGTCAAACTCCCATCACACCAAAACAGGCTGAAATTTAAGGCAGTCTCTTCAAACAGCTCGCACACTAAAAGGGCAGTATAATTTGACAGTATTATTCCAACCTTGTGGTGTAGAAATGTATATAAAACACAATATAGTTTTTGACTGCACTGGGACTTTAGGAAGAACTGACAACTTGTGAGACTATTGGATTCATTGAATTGGCCCCTTCAATGTAGGCTATACAGCAGCAGAACCAATGCTACAATCTGCAGCGTGTTTCTCTTCTTAGAGCATCTATGAGCGGCTGAGCTAATGATGCTGGTCTTGGAGGGAAGTGGGGATGGGCATTTTGAAATAATTTCACTATTAAAATAGTTTATATTTAGGAACTGGCTTGCGGCGCAGCTTACGTGACTTGGGAGAGAGGTGCCACTCTGCTTGCTTGCAGCAGTGCGGGGATGGGCATGGGCCGATGTGTTGGACATGGTAGAGAGTGAGGGTAGCCATACAGACTTGCGCTAGTTTGACAAACTTGTAGATGCCATAGGTTATCTATCATGCCATCTAGTTGTGCCAGTCTTGACTGCATCAAATTGATATAAAGAAGCTAAGATGGCTAGCTATTTTACCTAGGCTAATTGAGACTGTTTTGCTGCACTTCTTGTCCTTGTCTACAACTCCATTCAGATTAACCAATAGGGTTGTTCCATGTAATCTGAGAAATTCAACTAATTATATTCAATAATTATAGCCGATTTGATTAATCCAAATGCGCCCTCTGTATTTGCAGGACATTCACCCCGCTCTCAAATGGCTAACTAGCTAGCTTCCTGGCTAGAAGGTTGACGTAAGAAGGTAGCGTTAAACGGAGCCTGACCTCATCAGGAACAAAAGAGAGGCTACTAAGTTCTCATCATAAAGGTACTCACAGAGAGTACGTGTGAGACAGACAGTGGTGTGGCAGACTGGTGATGCCGAGGCAGACTGAAATACACTGCATAGAACAGTATGTGGACATCCCTTCAAATGAGTAGATTTGGCTATTTCAGCCACACCTGTTGCTGACCGGTGTATAAAATCAAGCCCACAGCCACGCAATCTCCGTAGACAAACACTGTCAGTAGAATGGCCTTACTGAAGAGCTCAGTGACTTTCAACGTGGCACCATCATACGATGCCACCTTTCCAACAAGTCAGTTCGTCAAATTTCTGCTCTGCTAGAGCTGCCCCGGTCAACTGTAAGTGCTGTTATCGTGAAGTGGAAACGTCTAGGAACCACAATGGCCCAGTAGCAATGTCACAGACAGTTTAATTTCGACAAAGCCTTTTCATTGTTGAAGTAGGCAACAAAAGAATTATCAAATGGCAAAATGAATATTCTCGCAAGCATTAAAATACTAACGTCGGTTAGGATATTTGAATATTCAAATAATCGTGCCCATTCCTAGAGGAATGCAATGAGTTTGCATTCAGGCTGGTGCAAAACTGAATGAATAACACTAAAAACATTTAGTGAAGTTAGGTCTACCAGTGTGACCTGGTCCTCCTACCATTTGCCCTCAAGCTGTTTAAACTGTGGATGGACCTTCACAGTGGCTTCATACGCCCTTCTTCACTGTGGCTTCATATGCCCTTCTGCACTGTGGCTTCATATGCCCTTCTTCACAGTGGCTTCATACGCCCTTCTTCACTGTGGCTTCATACGCCCTTCTTCACTGTGGCTTCATACGCCCTTCTTCACTGTGGCTTCATACGCCCTTCTTCACTGTGGCTTCATACGCTTCTTCTCTTCACTGTGGCTTCATACGCCCTTCTTCACTGTGGCTTCATACGCCCTTCTTCACTGTGGCTTCATACGCCCTTCTTCACTGTGGCTTCATACGCCCTTCTTCACAGTGGCTTCATACGCCCTTCTTCACTGTGGCTTCATACGCTTCTTCTCTTCACTGTGGCTTCATACGCTTCTTCTCTTCACTGTGGCTTCATACGCCCTTCTTCACTGTGGCTTCATACGCCCTTCTTCACTGTGGCTTCATACGCCCTTCTTCACTGTGGCTTCACCCTTCTTCACTGTGGCTTCATACGCCCTTCTTCACTGTGGCTTCATACGCCCTTCTTCACTGTGGCTTCATACGCCCTTCTTCACTGTGGCTTCATACGCCCTTCTTCACTGTGGCTTCATACGCCCTTCTTCACTGTGGCTTCATACGCCCTTCTTCACTGTGGCTTCATACGCCCTTCTCTTCACTGTGGCTTCATACGCCCTTCTTCACTGTGGCTTCATACGCCCTTCTTCACTGTGGCTTCATACGCCCTTCTTCACTGTGGCTTCATACGCTTCTTCTTCACAGTGGCTTCATACGCCCTTCTTCACAGTGGCTTCATACGCCCTTCTTCACAGTGGCTTCATACGCCCTTCTTCACAGTGGCTTCATACGCCCTTCTTCACTGTGGCTTCATACGCTTCTTCTCTTCACTGTGGCTTCATACGCTTCTTCTCTTCACTGTGGCTTCATACGCCCTTCTTCACTGTGGCTTCATACGCCCTTCTTCACTGTGGCTTCATACGCCCTTCTTCACTGTGGCTTCATACGCCCTTCTTCACTGTGGCTTCATACGCTTCTTCTCTTCACTGTGGCTTCATACGCTTCTTCTCTTCACTGTGGCTTCATACGCTTCTTCTCTTCACTGTGGCTTCATACGCTTCTTCTCTTCACTGTGGCTTCATACGCCCTTCTTCACTGTGGCTTCATACGCTTCTTCTCTTCACTGTGGCTTCATACGCCCTTCTTCACTGTGGCTTCATACGCCCTTCTTCACTGTGGCTTCATACGCCCTTCTTCACTGTGGCTTCATACGCCCTTCTTCACAGTGGCTTCATACGCCCTTCTTCACAGTGGCTTCATACGCCCTTCTTCACAGTGGCTTCATACGCCCTTCTTCACTGTGCTTTGCAGAAATAAGTTTGAAACTGTCAGCTTGTAGTTTTTTTTTGCTCAGTTGGGGGCAATTCCACGTAAACAGAGTAGTGCTGAGACTAAGATTTTATGTCAAACCAAAATCTTAACAAACCCTACCAACTCTATTCACAAGAACTGAAAAGTTTCCACAGAAAATCTTAGTTGAAGAACTGTGTAGATGCTAAGTTACCAAACGGTAGATTGCTTTTTCGAAAGATTGCCATAGTTTTTGTTCATTTCTGAAGATTACGGTCATTTTGGTCAATTACGGGCAGCTTTGCAACCCCACTCTCTCCTTTGAATTCCCAGCAATCTGCTTCTGATTCAAGGCTCTCTGACTTGCTTAGTTATGTGACTGGTTGAAATCTCTGTGTGGTTCAATGCTCTTGATCTTCCTACAAGGTTTCAGCGGGAGGCAGTTCATTGTTTGCCTGGATTGCAGAACCCATAGCAAGTTTATTATTAAAGCAGGCATGTTAGGCTACAACCTCATTGTTATAACTTTTTGTAATCGAGCACATTGTCCCCTGTCAACTGCTGTAACTTCATTAGCCAAGGTAACAAGACTAACGTCATGATGAGGAAGTGTCAGCGCCGCAACAGCTGCTTATCTATTGCCCCCCATCAACAACACCTATATTAAGAACGCGTTTTCCCTTTTCCCCCCTCAACACAGACTTTATTGTTCTTTTCTGGAGGCCTAACCATTTTTGTGACCGAGTTAATGTTCTCAACAACAAAAAACTGTCACCTGCCTGCCTGCTTCCCATTTTGAATATGAGCCACAGCCAATTGAACTTTATTTTCTTTCACATCGTAGCATCGATATCTATATATCAGTCTTGGCAAGCTTTCAACGGGGCTACACCCGAAGGAGCGGAATGAATATTGCAGAAAGTTCTGTGTGTTATTTTATTTGCCCTGTTATAAAGCCCTCAGCCTCGCGCCACACTGAGAACGAAGGGGGATGAGGGAGACTTACATTTGTCCAGGTGAACTTTAATTGGCGTGTGTGATCGGACCTTTAGTTCGCCACAGTTTGGCTCGGTTCACCCTCTGAAGTATTAAGGCTCTGTTGCCTGGTAACCAAGGGTTTCAAAAGGTTGCGTCCTGTCCTGTTGACCCCCGTCTTCTTCCGTGCGTCCTTGTGGCAGTTTAAATGAAATAGGAAGTGATGTTACTGTATAGAAGGTAGGAGAGGTCAAACACTACAGTGTAGAGCAGCCACGGTCAGATAGTTTCTCACGCTCTGTCTTCCTAAGTGGTTTAACATCCTATGAATAGGGGTTGACTGGTTAGTGTCGTTATTCATATCAAATCAATGACATGCTGAGGTGTTGCACACTGTTCGCAAGCTAGGCCTTTTGTGGTCACGTTACCTGGACGAAACCCTTGCTTCAGCTCTGCATGTTTGAGTATGGAAGAGAGGCAGTGACTATACCAGGATGTTTTGTCTTCACTTGGAACACCAATCCAATCTTCTTCTTTTTTCAATTTAACTTGGGACTAGAATTGTTTCTTGGCAACTGCTCACAATGTCGAAACACTTCTTTCTGGCAAATGTGGCACTTGACGTCATTTCAATTCTGATTATTAAATGTAGGGAGTCTGTGAATAGTCCTTTGTTTATCGGTGTGACATTTTCGTGGTCGGGTCAGCCTATGAAATATTGGGCACTGACAGTATGTTTATGTAGGCTATAAGCCCAGTCCGTATCACGGTGCATAAGCAATTGTTAATGATCTGCTTGCTGTTGTGGTTGGTTTAGGGATGGGAAGAAAAGAACAAGGCAAGAGAAGCACGGAAAAAGAGCGGTGGAGAACGAGGGGGCGACGTTGGAGAGAGGGAGAATATCTTGACAGCTGCAGTTGCTGTAGAGAGATAAAGAGGCCTCTGTTGACTGCTGAAAGCACAGCATATATTCCCTCTCTCTCCTTCCCTCCTTCTCTCTCCTTCTCTCTCCTCTTCTCTCTCCTTCCCGCTCCTCTCTCTCTCTTTCTCGCTCCTTCCCTCTCTCTCTCTCCTTCCCCCTCTCTCTCTCTCTCCTTCCCTCTAGAGGCGTTGCTACAGATCCTGGTTCGATTTCAGGCTGTATCAAAACCGGCCTGAGATTGGGAGTCCCATAGACCCAGCGCAATTGGCCCAGCGCTGTTAGGGTTTGGCCGTCATTGTGAATAAGAATTTGTTCTTAACTGTCTTGCCTAGTTAAATAAAATTACATAAATAAAACATGTCAGGCAGGACAGCTCCAAAAAAGAGAAATCAATATGGTTCCCCCTCGGTCTCCTCTCAGGTAAAGGGATTTACTCAAGGTTAACTGCTTCCAGACCTCAATGTTTCTGGCCACGCTTGTGTTCTCTGCCCTCTGTGTTCTCTCTCCTCTGAGGATCATTAATAAGGACGAGGAGATGTGTAACGGTGGAGGTGGTAACACATCATCATCAGAAGTCTCATCATAAGGAACGTATAAGTAAATGTAATCTTAATGGGCCTCTTGTCTGTGCTTTCCTACAGGCTGCCGAGTCCGGGATCGTCAAGATCAAGACCATCGCCGCGAGGAACACCGACATCTTGGCGTGTAAGTGAAGGAGGGAGGGACACCCATAAAGACCTTGTGTACGTTTGTGCGAGAGATATGTTTTTGCTGAACCAGTTATCCACGTACAGATCGGTGATTAGGCCTAATTCAAACAAGCGGGCGGATGCGTTCCAAAAGAGATGCCCAAGGTGTGGTTGTGTTCTACAACAGCTGCCTGATTTGATGTGTGAACTGTGCCCGTGTATCGTCTCCCCCTTAGCCCTGAAGGAGAACAGCTCGGAGGTGGTCCAGCCGTTCCTGATGGGCTGTGGCACCAAGGAGCCCAAGATCACCCAGCTGTGTCTGGCTGCTGTCCAGAGACTCATGACCCACGAGGTGGTGTCTGAGGTGAGGAACACAGGACCACTATGGGGCTAATCCCAACTTCCGCTGTTTCACTTAGTCATGTGTTGATGTCCGTGGGAGACTAAGGGGATGTTTTAGGCTCGCCCCTAACGCTTTTATAATCACTTTGATTAATAATCCATTAGAATTGCATTATCAATGTGTGTACCGTGGTGATTGAGAAGGATGAATTATTTAGGAGGGAAATGGTCCTAGCTGATGTCAAACCTGCTGTGACTCGTATATTTTTAAGCCCAGTGCAATGCACACTGTGCTAAATGCCGGGACAGTTGAAAGTGGTGGTGTACTCTCTTGTTCCTGCATGGTCGCTGCTACACAATAGACATTCTACGTTCTCATTCTAAGCCCGGTGAACAGTGCTTTGGTCTGGATGAAGGCCTGCGTTTGAAGTCGGGGGCAGGGCGAGCACATTATTCGTACCCTGGGCTTATACCACTTTAAATACCACCGACTCTAACTGAGAGGGTGGGTTTTCTACTTTTTGCTTCACACTGCATTGCAAAGCCTCGTCTCTGTAAAAACACTACCTACACCTCAACATGGAACCCAGGCTATTGTGACTGGCCCTCCCCGGTTGAGGCCAGTTTACTTGACTTGCCTGGTGTTATCAGGGACACCTTGACCGACCGGCTAGCCAGCCAGGCCTACTGTGTGAATAAGAACACCCTGACTGACTGTCTCCCTACCCGCCTGACTGCCTGTGTTCACCATGCCTGTCTGGCTGTGTTTACGTGCTATCAGCAGACTCCCTGCCTGGAGCCTTCTGCCACGCTCCAGCACCTCCCCTCTATATATCACTGTCTGTGTGTCTGTAAGCCTAGGGCTTAACTACTAGGACGCACTTTTAAATGGATAGTTGTTGGCTCCCGAGTCTATGGGAACAGCTAGCATGTCATTGTGCTAACGCTAGTAGCACTGCACCCCTCTCCCCCTGTTAGTAGCAATGCATCCAAACTCCTCCCCCACCTGCTTCCCCTGTCACCACTGCAGAAAAAAATCTTAGGGGAAACACTGGACATGGGGAAGAGGAACGAAGCTCCTGCAGTATTGATTAAATGTCTTGGTTTTAATGAGTGAACGGGTGTCAGTTTTGCCTGAGGAAGAAAATGACCTGTCATGGTTCCTGTTTGCTGCCACTTTTGAAGGACAGATTATTTATTTTCTTCAACTGACTACTTCCCTCAGTTCCACTGGTTTTGTACGAGTTCTGTTGGTTTGTTCTGACCTCAGGATGTGACACAAGGAAAATGTGTGTTGAGTCACTGCTCTGGAGTGCCACAGTTGCTGGGTTTGGTGTAATGACGGTGCGTGCCTCGCCGACCCTGATGTATTCAGAGCTGGTCTGGTCGGCTGCTCCCCTGTGTGTCTGTCTAATTCTCTGTTGATCTGTGTGTACGTGTCTGTGAGCTCTAGTGCTGCTGTCACTTGCTCTGTTCTGTCACTGCCTCCTTGATGTACAAGTAGGCTACAAGTCTGTGTGTGTGTGTGTGCCTGTGTGTGTGTTCACCAGGCTGCAGCAGGGAATATCATTAACATGCTGTGGCAGTTGATGGAGAACGGGCTGGAGGAACTGAAGCTGCTGCAGACTGTCCTAGTGCTGCTCACCACCAACACTGTAGTACATGACGAAATACTCTCCAAGGTACCCCGAACTGCACACTGTCTACAAGCACCAAATGTTGTCATGCGTGCACAGTCACACATCATACAAACACAGGTATCTTGCCTCATGTTACAGAAGGTTAATATTTTCCCCCACATTGCAGACATTTCATACATTCACAGTCCAGTCAGATAGAACATGCTTAGTCCCACACACGTCTCATATTTGCCCTTGAAATCATGTGCTATTCTAGTTGGTTTCCACGTGCATGTGAATACAGATGTGTGCCTGAGTCAATCTGTCTATGTTCAATTGTCCATACTAACATACCACTTAGAATGTATTCCCCAGTGCATGGCTTGATAGCCTATGTTAGGCTGAATATTGTAACAGAGCCTCTCCCCTCGTTCCCTCCCAGGCCATCGTGCTGTGTTTCCGCCTGCACTTCACCAAGGACAACATCACCAACAACACGGCCGCCGCCACCGTGAGACAGGTCGTCACCGTGGTCTTTGAGAGGATGGTCGCCGAGGACGAGCGCTTCAAAGGTTAGGGTAGGGAGGGCTCATGGGAAATTGAGTTATTCTAGGACTGAACCGTTTCTGTCCTTCAGTATTCTGCATCACACTTTCTCTCTCTTACCCTCCTCCTCCTCCTCTAACTTTGAACCTGTCACAGAGTAAGGGAAGGGAGTTAGTTTCTCCTTAGATTGCCTCAAGCTGCTTATCCGGTGATTTAAGCCTGAGTTCAATGAATACATAATGAGTTTTTGTTGAGGTTTTTGTTTGGCCCTGTCAGATTTCACACTGCTGTCTTCCCAGTCTGCATTCTTGGTTTAGTATGTGAGCTAGGATTGAGAATCACTATTTAATTAAGTGACTTTTCCCTCTTGTAGTAGCTGTTGGATCGGTCTTTTCTGAGAGTGTGTTATTTGATGGTATGTGGATCGTCTGTCTGTTTGTTTGCTCGTGAGCGATTGATCCCTCCAGCCTTGTGTCCACAGCTGTGTCCAATAACTGTCTCTCCCATGTGTTCTTTCCCCCTCTCTCCTCCTCACACTCTCTTCTCCCCTCTCCCTCTCCTCCTTACCCCCCCTCCTCCTCACATCCCTCTCTCCTCCAGGCATCGTGGAGCAGCCTACTCCAGTCCAGGGTAACACGAACCGGAGGTCTGTCAGCACCCTGCGGCCCAGTGCTAAAGACGCCTACATGCTGTTCCAGGTACGTCCACCAGACAGTCCTCCATACCTCTCACTGTACCTCACCTGCACCATCTCATCTGTCTTTATATACAAAAGTATGAGGGGACCCCATCAAATTACTGGCTTTGGCTATTTCAGCCACACCCATTGTTGAGAGGTTTCTAAAATCAAGCACACAGCCATGCAATCTCTGTAGTCAAATATTGGCAGTAGAATGGCCTTACTGAAGAGCTCAGTGACTTTCAACGTGGCACCATCATAGGATGTCACCTTTCCTACAAGTCAGTTCGTCTAATTTCTGCCCTGCTAGAGTTGCCCTGGTCAACTGTAAGTGCTGTTATTTTGAAGTGGATACGTCTAGCAACAACATAGGCTCAGCCGCGAAGTGGTAGGCCACACAAGCTCACACAATGGGACCCTGCGAGTGCTGAAGCGTGTAGCACGTAAAAATGATCTGTCCTCTGTTGCAACACTCACTATTGAGTTCCAAACTGCCTCTGGAAGCAACATCAGCACAAGAACTTTGTCGGGAGCTTCATGAAATGGGTTTCCATGGCCGAGCATCTGTACACCATGCGCAATGTCAAGCTTTTCGGCTGGAGTGGTGTTAAGGTCGCCGCCATTTGGACTCTGGAGCAGTGGAAACTCGTTCTCTGGAGTGATGAATCACACTTCAACATCTTTCAACATCTTTGTCGGATGCCAGGAGAACGCTACCTGCCCGAATGAATAGTGCCAACTGTGAAGTTTGTGGAGGAGGAATAATGATCTGGGGCTGTTTTTCATGGTTTTGGCTAAGACAAATCTTAACGCTACAGCATACAATGAAATTCTAGACTATTCTGTGCTGCAACTTTGTGGCAACAATTTGGGGAAGGCCCTTTCCTGTTTCAGCATGACAATGCCCCTGTGCACAAAGCAAGGTCCATGCAGAAATGGTGTGTTGAGATCGGTGTGGAAGAACTTGATTGGCCAGCACAGAGCCCTGACCTCAACCACATCGAACACCTTTGGGATGAGTTGGAATACCGACTGCTAGCCAGGGCTAATCGCCCAACATCAGTGCCCGACCTCACTAATGCTCTTGTGGCTGAATGGAAGCAAGTCCCCGCAGCAATGTTCCAACATCTAGTGGAAAGCCTTCCCAGAAGAGTGGAGTCTGCTATTTCAGCAAAGCGTGGACCAACTCCATATTAATGCCCATGATTTTGGAATGAGATGTTTGACGAGCAGGTGTCCACATACTTTTGGTCATGTATGTACAGCCTCGATTTACAGACTGCCTCTGATACAATGCTAGTAGCTGTATCCAGCTGTCCTATGTGCATGTCTATATTCCTATGTTTGTTGTGTGTGTCTATCCAGGACCTATGTCAGCTAGTGAATGCTGATGCCCCTTACTGGCTGGTGGGGATGACAGAAATGACGAGGACGTTTGGTCTGGAGCTCCTGGAGTCGGTCCTCAACGACTTCCCTGGGGTCTTCCTGCAGGTAAACACGCAACATAATACACAGGATTTTTGCAATGGCAATTTTGTTTTTGCAAAATCAACAATTCCCCATGCGAGGGCTTGCAATTCTGACCAATCATTATAAAAATAGGTTTCTGCATGGTCAAGGTACCAGGATTATGACTTAAAATTCCAGGTTTAGCATCACGATACTCTATACCGAAATGATACCGCAGCAAAAAAAAGAACATCTATTAGCTACATTTTAAATAACCACTGGGCTTTCTTTTCTTTGAACAATATGTTGATAACTGGTAAAACAACAAATAGAGTATCTTCTATTCAATATAACATGTACTTAAAAAAATCAGTCTAAAAACGCTGCCATTTTTTGACTTCTGACTGGTCGCAATACAGAGCATAAGGAAAGTGTTCAGACCCCTTGACTTTTTCCACATTTTGTTGTATTACAGCTTATTCTAACATTTTTATTTAAAAAAATACTCATCAATCTTCACAAAATACCCCATAATGACAAAGTGGAAAGTTTTTTTTTTTTTTTTTTTTACATAAAACCCCCCCAGAAATATTAGTATTCAGTATTCAGACCCTTTGCTATGAGACTCGAAATTGAGCTCCGGTGCATCCTGTTTCCATTAATCATGTTTCTACAACTTGATTGGAGTCCACTTGTGGTAAATTCAATTGATTGGACATGATTTGGAGAGGCACACACCTGTCCAAATAAGGTCCCACAGTTGACAGTTCATGTCAGAGCAAAAACCAAGCCATGAGGTTGAATGAATTGTCTGTAGAGCTCCAAGACAGGATTGTGTCAAGGCACAGATCTGGGGAAGGGTACCATAAAATATCTGCAGCGTTGAATGTCCCCAAGAACACAATCGTCTGTATCATTCCTAAATGGAAGAAGTTCCAAGGCTTTTCCTAGAGCTGGCCGCTGGGCCAAACTGAGCAATCAGGGGAGAAGGGCCTTGGTCAGGGAGGTAACCAAGATCCCGATGGTCACTCTGACAGAGCTCCAGAGTTTCTGTGTGGCGATGGGAGAACCATCCAGAAGGACAACCATCTCTGCAGCACTCCACCGATCAGGCCTTTATGGTAGTGGCCAGACAGATGCCACTCCTCAGTAAAAGGCACATGACAGCCCGCATGTAGTTTGCCAAGAGGCACCTAAAGGACTCTCAAACCATGAGAAGCAAGATTCTCTGGTCTGATGAAACCAAGATTGAAATCTTTGGTCTGAATTCACGTCCGGAGGAAACCTGGCACCATCTCTACGGTGAAGTATTTTGGCAGCATCATGCTGTGTGGATGTTTTTCAGCGGCAGCAACTGGAAGACTAGTCAGGATCGAGGGAAAGATCAACGGAGCAAAGTACAGAGATGCTCAATAAAAACCTGCTCCAGAGCGCTCAGAACCTCAGACTGGGGCGAAGGTTCACCTTCCAACAGGACAACGACCCTCAGCACACAGCCAGAGCCCGGACTTGAATCCGATCTAACATCTCTAGAAAGACCTGAAAGTAGCTGTGCAGCGACACACCCCATCCAACCTGACAGAGTTTGAGAGGATCTGCAGAGAAGAATGGGAGAAACTCCCCAAATACACGTGTGCCAAGCTTGTAGCATCATACCCCAAAATACTTGATGCTATAATCACTGCCAAAGGTGCTTCAACAAAGTACTGAGTAAAGGGTCTGAATACTTATGTAAATGTCATATTTCATCTTTCTTTTTTTTAACCTGTGTTTAACCTGTGTTACCTTTGTCATTATGGGTTATTGTGTGTAGATTTATGAAGGAAAAACAACTATGTAATGCATTTTAGAATAAGGCTGTAATGTAACAAAATGTGGAAAAAGTGAAGGGGTCTGAATACTCTCTGAATCCACTGTAATTACTTCTTTAGTAATTCAAGTTGGAAATTCAAACATTGCAGATTTGTAAAAATCCATTTCCGATGCAACAGCGTACCAATCAGCTACCAATTTGATAGCCGATACAGCACAGCTTAGTAATCAGCTATCTGAACCTGCATGACATGAGCCGTCCACGCGCTCTCCCTGCTTGGATAGAAAGTTGAGTAAAACTATTAATGCCAAATAATAGTCAGCTCACGCTCAACACTAGCTTACTAGAAATGCTTTAATTATGCGAGGTACTATCTATAGCTATATACCGTATTTATCTGCTATTTATAAACCTTTTACAAAAAATGACATATCAAATAGCCCAACAGTGAGGGCAAAAAGGAGTCGGTTTGAGGATAAGTTCAGGCACTATATTGTTGAAGTCGGCATGTTTTGCTGGCTAAAAGCCTACACGAATGGTCTGCAATGTTCAAGGTAAATCAAATTAGATCAAACTTGAGCGACTACCCTGTTCTCCTGGAGTCCTCTTTCTTTTGTGCACATGTTTTCAACACGGCCTGTAGGCCCGACTGTTCTATACCGAGTGTTGCCAACCCATACAGTCTTTCCTGAGACATATTGTGCGTTATATGTCCATTGCGCTGCACACAATTTAAACGTAGTCTTGAATGATTCGTGTCAGGATACAAAAGAGAGAAGGGACTGTTGATATTTGCAACACCCCAACTCAAATGCCGGTTCACCAGTATGAAAGAAATCGCAAACAGCTTTTTTTGTTTTAAGGCCTCAAGAACTGATTATCTGTTTGTATCTGGCAATTTATTGGCTGTCCTGTATCCAGACCATTTGTCCTCAGAGCTTCCTACACAGCTAATCTCCTTCTGTAACATGTTGAGAGCCGGCAATTAAGGAGAATGAGAGGCTCAATTAAAGACGTTGCAGAACTGCTGTATTTGAAGCACCCCTCCCTTATGCCCAGTTTCCCTGATGTTGCTACGGCAATCAAGCAGTTTTTTACCATCCCTGTAACTGTCGCTTCTACGGAGAAATTGTTTTCGGTCTGATATGCATTTTTGAACACTTGAGGAAGCTTCAGTCATTGCACTGGCGCCTTTGTAGCCTTGACCACAGCATTTCTTCACCGATATCCCCTTGTACTTTCAATCTGTTACTTTAGTTTTTTGTTCAAGGCCTGAGGCACTTTTTTTTTGTCACATTCCTAAAGAAAAACACTTTGCTTCCTACTTCATATGGGAAAAAAGGTTTATGAATGACTTTTTGGAGGGTTACTGTCAAAATGATTTATTAAATACATTTAAGGACATTGATGACATGCACATGGGGCCCCCAGAGGTACGACAGTGAGGTCGTAATATAATAGGATACAGTAAAATATAGTACAATATAATGCAATGCAATTGAGTATTATATGCATTGAAGTAGAAATACTATCATCTCGATGTAGGTGTGTGTCTTGTATTTGTACTGTGACCCCCCACCTCCTGCTGACCCCACCCGTTGCCTTCTGACCTTTAACCTCTGCCCTCTGACCCCTATATAGCACCAGGAGTTCAGCTTCCTGCTGAAGGAGCGTGTTTGTCCTCTGGTCATCAAGCTGTTCTCCCCCAACATCAAGTTCCGCCAGGGCAGCAGCAGCGCTGCCTCGCCGGCCCCTGTCGAAAAACCCTACTTCCCCATCTGCATGAGGCTGCTCAGAGTGGTGTCTGTGCTCATCAAACACTTCTACAGCCTACTGGTGAGTCCCGGGGGTTATCAAACACTTCTGCAGCCTACTGGTGAGTCCCGGGGGTTATCAAACACTTCTACAGCCTACTGGTGAGTCCCGGGGGTTATCAAACACTTCTACAGCCTACTGGTGAGTCCCGGGGGTTATCAAACACTTCTACAGCCTACTGGTGAGTCCCGGGGGTTATCAAACACTTCTACAGCCTACTGGTGAGTCCCGGGGGTTATCAAACACTTCTACAGCCTACTGGTGAGTCCCGGGGGTTATCAAACACTTCTACAGCCTACTGGTGAGTCCCGGGGGTTATCAAACACTTCTACAGCCTACTGGTGAGTCCCGGGGGTTATCAAACACTTCTACAGCCTACTGGTGAGTCCCGGGGGTTATCAAACACTTCTACAGCCTACTGGTGAGTGCCGGGGGTTATCAAACACTTCTACAGCCTACTGGTGAGTGCCGGGGGTTATCAAACACTTCTACAGCCGACTGGTGGAAGTCAGTTACTACCTAATACTGTGTTCTCTGTACCTAAATCATCAAACAACTACAGTTGTAGTAGCCAAGGCATGAACTACAGTTTGAACTATAGTTTGGGTCAATTCCATTTTTGATTTCAGTCAATTCAGGAGGTTAACTGAAATTCAAATCCTGTTGTTTTCTTATTGTAGAGACCTCCATATGTGGATAGTTATCTTGGGGATCAGAGGATTGAGGTGTGTTTGTCTGTGTTGTGGTTGTAGGTGACGGAGTGTGAGATCTTCTTGTCCCTGTTGGTGAAGTTCCTGGATGGGGAGAAGCCTCAGTGGCTCAGAGCCGTGGCCGTGGAGTCAGTCCACAGGCTGTGTGTACAGCCACACCTGCTACGGTGAAGAGGAGGAGCGCACCCTCAACACATGCATCACTGACCTCACCATACGACACTAACCTTACCACACACACACAACCTCAACAATCTCCATATTCTATATATATTTTTTTTAAGAAACTTTTGCGACATCCTTTCTCTCCCCCCTCCAGGTCTTTCTGCCAGTCCTATGACATGAAGCAGCACTCCACCAAGGTGTTCCGGGACATCGTTAACGCCCTGGGCTCCTTCATCCAGTCCCTCTTCATCGTCCCCAACACAGGCAACCCTGCTGCCACCAATGCCCCTGCTGGTGAGGACCACACTGAGGAGCTAATGTTGTCTTTACCGGTGTTACAGCTTGAGACTGTAGTTGGGTAGAAAGTAAAGAAGAGGAATATCTAGGATAGGATTAGGCAACTCATGAGGGTATGGAAGGTTCTGGTCTGCAGGGTGCGAAGGCTTTGGTTCCGGCTCAAAACTAACAGCAGTCTTTTGCTCTCTTTTTCTTCCTTCCCTCCCCCTTCCATTCCTCCATCTCTCTCGCTCTCCCTCCCGAGGTGGGTCTGGGTCGGGGGCCCAGGCGGCTGCCCAGGGTGGTCCAGGAGCCGGAGGTCAGGGTGGGAGTCTGATCACTCAGGCTGCCTTCGAGTACCGCGGTACTTGGATCCCCCTCATGACCGTCAGTGTGCAGGGCAGCGCCAAGGCTACCTAGTGAGTAGTACTATATAAATAAATGTGTGTGTGTGTGTGTGTGTGTGTATACATACACACACACATCTAGCTATGTCTGTCTAGGTTTGAATCATCCATCCAATTATCACACACGGGGACACAGTCTATTGGAGAAAGTTGAACCAGAGAGAAACAGTTTGATTTTAAACCACGGGGGACGACGAAATTATGTCCGTTATCAAAAACCTAGACACCCTGGGGGACAGTTGGCCTGTAAATGTTGTCATTATTCTACTCTAACAAGCTGCTGTCTTTGAGTGAGGGAACGGAGACAGCGGCAGGAACAGAGAGAACACAAACACAGCAGACACCCCATGACACACACTATGCCTGTTAGAGGGAAGGAAGGAGTTGATTTAGCTGTGGATTCGTCGGCCTAACTCTGCTCTCTCTGATTCAGAGGGGTTGGGTTAAACGCGGAAGACGCATTTCAGTAGAATGCGTACAGTTGTACAACTGACTAGGTATCCCCATTTCCCTTTATGCATGGGTCAGGAGCAAGGGAATGTGATCTGTTGTCTGTAATTATGAGGAGATTGAGCAATGCTGGTGTTTTGATAGACTAGAGAATTAAACTGGTTGGTTTGTTTGTTGATGCAGGACAGAGTTGTCAGTCAACATTGTCTAACACAGCTCGTTGTGTGTCTATAATGAACACATGGCCAGGGAAAGCTGATCCTGCAGCAGTCTAGTGTTTGTTAGTGGGAGCTGAATGACTGTTTCTGTTTGCATGTGGCTCCTTGGGACATACACAGTTGGTGTGGAGCCCCCCCAACACACACAACGTGTGTGTGTGTGTGCGTCATATCATACGTTTCCCTTTCCTCTTCCCTGCCCCAGTCTGGAGATGTTGGACAAGGTGGAGCCCCCGTCCATCCCAGAGGGTTATGCCATGTCTGTGGCCTTCAGCGCCCTGCTGGACCTGGTCCGAGGCATCACCTCCATGATAGAGAGAGAACTGGCCAAGGAGGAGGAGGAGGTGGCTGTACGCAGGGAGGCCAACCCAGACCAGAACGCCCAAGCTGAGCCTGGTGAAGAGGGGGGATGAGGGAGGGTCGAGGGGCTAGGACCGGGGCTCTTCTCTGGGCCCACACAAGGAGCTGAACCCTAGCTTGCAATTTTATTGACCTCTAGTGGGCATTTCAATACCTACAGTTACTGAGGGCGTTTAATATATGTAGGCTTACTACAGTGATGAATGTGTTATCATCCCTATTCAAAGAGGAATTCTGATGTAGCGTTTAAATATAGATATCTGTACAAATGTATATTTCTTCTCTACTCTGTTGCTAACGGCTGTTTCTCTGTTAGAAGCCCATCTCGTCTGGGAGGAGATGGTCAGTGCGTGTTGGTGTGGTCTACTGGCTGCCCTCTCACTCCTATTGGACGCCAGGTAACAACCCTTCTTAAAGATCAACTCAAAGTCAATTTATTTACACCTAACAAAAATATAAACTTAACATTCAACAATTTCAAAGATCAGAGTTCATATAAGGAAATGAGGCAATTGAAATAATATATTAATCAGGCCCTAATCTATGGATTTCACATGACTTGGAATACAGCTATGCAACTGTTGGTCACAGATACTTTAAGAAAAAAGGTAGGGGTGTGGATCAGAACACCAGTCACTATCTGGTGTGATCACCATTTGCCTCATGCAGCGCAACACATCTCCTTTGCATAGAGTTGATCAGGCTGTTGATTGTGGCCTGTGGAATGTTGTTCCACTCCTCTTCAATGTCTGTGCTAAGTTGCTGGATTTTGGCGGGAACTGGAAGACGCTGTCGTACACGTCGATCCAGAGCATCCCAAACATCGATCCAGAGCATTCCAAACATGCTCAATGGTTGACATGTCTGGTGAGTGGGACGTGTGGGACGTGGAAGAACTGGGGCATTTTCAACTTCCCGGAATTGTGTACAGGTCCTTGTGACATGGCGCCGTGCATTATCATGCTGAAACATGAGGTGATGGCGGAGGATGAATGGCACGACAATGGGCCTCAGGATCTCGTCACGGTATGTCATTGCCATCAATAAAATGCAATTGTGTTCAGTGTCCGTAGCTTACGCCTGCCCATACCATAACCCCATCGCCACCATAGGGCACTGTGTTCACAACGTTGACGTCAGCAAACCACACGCCCACAGGACGCCATACTCACCGTCTGCCTGGTACAGTTGAAACCAGGATTCATCCATGAAGAGCACACTTCGGTTTTGCAAATCCACAGTTTCAACAGCTGTCCGCATGACTGGTGTGACGATCCTGCAGGTGAAGAAGCCAGATGTGGAGGTCCTGGGCTGCCGTGGTTGCACGTGGTCTGCAGTTGTGAGACCGGTTGACCATACTGCCAAATTCTCTAAAACAACGTTTGAGGCAGCTTATGGTAGAGAAATTAACATTACATTATCTTGCAACAGCTTTGGTGGACATTCCTGCAGTCAGCATGCCAATTGCACGCTCCCACAGACATCTGTGTCATTGTCTTGTGTGACAAAACTGCACATTTTAGTGGCCTTTTATTGACCCCAGCACAAGGTGCACCTGTGTAATGGTCATGATGTTTAATCAGCTTCTTGATATGCCACACCTTTCAGGTGGATGGATTATCTTGGGAAAAGAGAAATACACACCAACAGGGATGTAAGCAAATTTGTGCACAACATTTTAGAGAAATACCTTTGGAACAATTTTGGGATCTTTTATTGCAGCTCATGAAACATGGGACCAACACTTTTCATGTTGCGTTTTATATTTTTGTTCAGTATAGTTTTGCCTCAACCTAACTTGAAGGTGTGACAGGTGAAAGTTTTTCTTGAAGCTACAAGACCATATGTTATTGTGAAATGTGTCCGTTGATGAAACGGTATTCTGATACTTGTTTTTTTTCCACAAGGCAATGAGTCCAAACATTGCGGCAGTTAAGCATTCCTCCGTGTTTGTTCCAAACCCATAACCCTCTGTGTGTCTTGTCCCCCTCCAGTACTGATGAGACGGCGACAGAGAGCATCCTGAAGGCGGAGCTGACCATGGCGTCTCTGTGTGGTCGTCTGGGCCTGGTCACGCCCCGCGACGCCTTCATCACAGCCATCTGCAAGGCCTCATTGCCCCCACACTATGCCCTGACTGTCCTTAGCAGTAACGCAACCAACCTCAACAACAAGGGTCAGTACCCCGAGGGTGTTTTGTGTGCGTTCATAGCGGTCTTCTCTCGTGGCTTTGCTACATATAGTAGGGTATCAGCTCAGCTCTGTGATAATTAAACATATGGGCCTATGAGGAACTTGATAAAACAGTAGGTAGTTGTTTATGTGTACACTTAATTAGCAAGTCTCTCTGTGTGTACAGCTCTAAAGCCCTGACTGTGTGTGATCAACATACTAACCACCACATACAGCGCATACGGAAACTATTCAGTCCCCTCGACTATTTCCACATTTTGTTATGTTGCGGCCTTATTCTAACATGGATTAAATAAAAACAAATCTTCAGCAATCCACACACAATACCCCATAATGACAAAGTGAAAACAGGTTTTTAGAAATGTTTGCAAATGTATTACAATTTTTTTTTTAAACATACTTTATTTACGTAAGTATTCAGACCCTTTGCTATGAGTTTCGAATTGTGGCTCCGGTGCATCTTGTTTCCATTGATCATCCTTGAGATGTTTCTACAACTTGGAGTCCATCTGTGGTAAAAATCCATTGATTGGACATGATTTGGAAAGGCACATACCTGTCTATTTAAGGTCCCATGGTTGACAGTGCATGTCAGAGCAAAACCAACCCATGAGGTTGAAGGAATGGTCTGTAGAGCTCCGGGACAGGATTGTGTCGAGGCATAGATCTGGGGAAGGGTATCAAAACATTTCTGCAGCATTGAAGGTCCCCAAGAACACAGTGGCCTCCATCATTCTTAAATGGAAGAAGTTTGGAACCACCAAGACTTATCCTAGAGGTGACCGCCTGGCCAAAATGCAATCGGGGGAGAAGGGCCTTGGACAGGGAGGTGACCAAGAACCCGATGGTCACTCTGACAAGCCTCCAGAGTTCCTCTGTGGAGATGGGAGAACCTCCCAGGACAACCATCTCTGCAGCACTCCAGCAATCAGGCCTTTATGCTACAGTAACCAGACGGAAGCCACTCTTCATTAAAAGGCACATGACAGCCTGCTTGGGATTTGTCAAAAGGCAACAAGATTCTCTGGTCTGATGAAACCAAGATTGAACTCCTTTGGCCTGAATGCCAAGCGTCACGTCTGGAGGAAACCTGGCACCATCCCTACGGTGAAGCATTGTGGTGTGGCAGCCTCATGCTGTGAGGATGTTTTTCAGCGGAAGGGACTGGGAGACTAGTCAGGATCAAGGCAAAGATGAAAGGAGCAAAGTACAGAGTGATCCTTGATGAAAATCTGCTCGAGTGCTTAGGTCCTCAGACTGGGGTGAAGGTTCACTTTCCAACAGGACAACGACCCTAAGCACACAACTAAGACAACGCAGGAGTGGCTTCAGGACAAGTCTCTGAATGTCTTTGAGTGTCTCAGCCAGAGCCCGGACATGAACCCATTCGAACATGTCTGCAGAGACCTGAAAATAGTTGTGCAGCAACGATTCCCATCCAACCTGACAGAGTTTGAGAGGATCTGCAGAGAAGAATGGGAGAAACTCCCCAAGTACAGGTGTGCCAAGCTTGTAGCGTCATACCCAAGAATGCTCGAGGCTGTAATCACTGCCAAAGGTGCTTCAACAAAGTACTGAGTAAAGGGTCTGAATACTTTTGTTATTTCAGTTTTAATACATTTGCAAAAATGCCTAAACCTGTTTTTGCTTTGTCATGATGGGGTATTGATGAGGGGGGAAAAACAATTGAATCAATTTTAGAATAGGGCTGCAATGTAACAAAATGTGGGAAAAGTCCATGGGTCTGAATACTTTCACGAAGGCCCTGTATATCATTAAATTCTGGCTGTGCCTCAACTGTTCCCTGTTCCATCTGTGTAGCAGCACCAAGATGAATGTGTTGGGTTGGGGGGGGTCACACACACACACACACACACACTTTGCATATTTGCTGTGAGAGAGAACTCGCAAATTGGCTTCAGCAGGATGGGTGTTTGCCTTACGAGTTAATTAATCAAGTCTAGCATGTAGCTGGCTTGTCTCAGTCACTCAGTCTAGTATATGAATGGAATTGACTCATGTTATTATCATCAGGGTGTCTGTCTGAGCTACATTGTGAGGAGAAAAAAAACAGGACTCATTTCAACTAAGGAGTGAATATATTGATTGACCTCCAGACGATTTAGTCCTTGTGATCATTACTTTCGTTGAAGACTCTAAATAATGTGTGTGTGTGTGTGTGTGTGTGTGTGTGCCCCTCAGCCTACTCTATTCAGGGCCAGACTGTGCAGATCATCAGTCCCTCCAGTGAGTCTCATCAGCAGGTGGTGGCTGTGGGACAGCCTCTCACTGTACAGCCCCAAGGCACTGTGGTGGTAAAGGACGTTTACACAACATTACTACAACAACACAACTAGAGGGCACATGTTAGACGTTCACATAATACAGTACAGACAGTAGTGTGATATAACTGTCTCTCTCTTTCTCACTCAGCTGACGGCTAAGAATATCCAGTGTATGCGGACCCTGTTGAACCTGGCCCACTGCCACGGGGCAGTGCTGGGTACCTCCTGGCAGCTGGTGCTGGCCACGCTGCAGGTACACTACCGCCATACTGTACCCACCACACAAACACACTGGCACAGCTCTACAGTGTATTATAGCCATGCCTGGATTTCCTGGATTTTTCGGCTATTGATGAGCCTAAATATTTCAATTTCTTTTTTTATGGTATAGCAGAAGTGGTCTGAGGGAATCACTCTCTCTTTGACTTTTCTCACCACCTTTTATGCCCTTCCTGTTCTATCTCCCCATTTCCTCTCCTCTCCCAGCACCTGGTGTGGATCCTAGGCCTGAAGCCTGGGGTTGGAGGTGCTCTGAAGCCTGGTCGTGCAGTAGAGGGGCCCAGCACGGTAAGACTCTTATCTCCCTGCATTACGCAGTCGCGCTGTAACGAGTCCAAGTCTCTGCATCAATTAGCAACAACTCCCATAGGGTGTCATTGGCTGTTCGATATAGCTCTTCAGCCCACCAGCTTCACCGTTCAGCTCTCTGACTCCCCCTTGTTGTCTGTGTATTACAGGTGCTGACCACGGCTGTGATGACCGATCTGCCTTTCATCTCCAACATCCTGTCGAGACTCTTTGAGAGCTCCCAGTACCTAGATGACGTGTCACTGCACCACCTGATCAACGCACTGTGCTCCCTCTCTCTGGAGGCTATGGAGATGGCCTATGGGACTAACAAGGTAATTACTTCACAGGTACTTCATTATTGTAGATGTAGCCAGAGCAACAACGTATGACCTCTTCTGCATGAGCCTTGTGTTACTTAATGTCTATTAGAAACCGGGTAGTTTGGTTCCTGGATTTTGATTGGCTGGAAGCTGTGGTATATTTAAGCAACAAGGCCCGAGGGGGTGTGGTATACGGCCAATATACTACGGCTAAGGGCTGTTCTTAAGCACGACGCAACAGGGAGTGCCTGGTTACAGTGCTTAGCCGTGGTGTATTGGCCGTATACCACTTTATAAACTGGGTGGTTTGAAACCTGAGTGCTGATTGGCTGACAGCTGTGGTAAAACAGACCGTATACCACGGGTATGACTAAACCATTTATTTTTACTGCTCTAATTACTTAGGTAACGAGTATATAATAGCAATAAGGCAGGGGTTTGTGGTATATTGCCAATATACCACGGCTAAGGGCTGTATCCATGCTCCATGCTGTATCCATCCTCTACAACATCCGTAGAGTATGACCCTACCTCACACAGGAAGCGGCGCAGGTCCTAATCCAGGCACTTGGCCTTTCCCGTCTGGACTACTGCAACTCGCTGTTGGCTGGACTCCCTGCTTGTGCCTGCAAACCTCTGCAACATCTTTAACCCTACCTCTTCAAAGAGTAGGGTTAAAGATCAAAGACCCTCCTCCCCTTTTCAAAAAGGCCTTTTGTGAACTAACACTCACACTTGACCCCCCCCTCCCCCAGCTTGGACTCTGCTGATTAGCTACTTTACTGAGCATTCCAGTTACTATGCCTGTGATATGCGGTTGTCCCACCTAGCCATCTTAAAATGCCAAATGTATCCAGGCGGGTGGTATATTGGGCCACATACCATACCTCATTGGGCCTTATTGTTTTAATACCTATATCCACCAAACCGATCACCCCTGTGTTCTGTTGTCGTCCCGTGTCAAGGAGCCGTCTCTATTTGCGGTAGCCAAGCTGCTGGAGACCGGCCTGGTCAACATGGACCGTATAGAGATCCTGTGGAGGCCCCTCACTGGACATCTGCTGGAGGTACGTCTTACAGTAACCATTTAAAGTGGTAGACTGTGTGCAAGTCTGTGTCTGTTCTCTTGCCAACTCCTTCTGCAATTGTCACGCCTTGACAAAGAGCACAAACGGATTTAGGGCCAGGTTAGTGAAGTGTTTTTTCGGGGTGGGGGGGGGGGGGGGCTATGCTATAGCCTGTAGCTGTATGTCCTTCGGTACGTACTTTTCAAGCCCTCTCGTATGATGGTAGGGGCTCTTCCATTTCTAATGCTGTGAGTGGCATCTGTTCCCTATTTAGTGATAAGTGTTATAGCTTTACAGATGCAGTCCCATGTATTGCCACCCTTACACCATTCACCGTTTCTTCTATAATAAGTTACAATTGTGTATTTGTTTGATTTACAACCGCACAAGACCAAGAAGAACAATCTATATAAACTGCAATTGTGATTTTTCAATGTCAAAGGCCTGGACTAAATTATTCAAAATTGGAATTAATTTGGTTGGAGATGAGTGATTCTTGTTTATGTGTAATTGCAGGGTGAAAATAGCCATTCAACCAGTTTTTGGAAAAGAGAAAACAGGACATTCTGCTTCATTGCGCTCCATTGTGGAGTGCAAGGGTGCCAATATATTTGACTGCATCTGTATCTGTGGCAGTTCTGTGTGTTTGTCTGAAACAAACGGTTCCTCCTTAAGTTGTCTTTTCTCCCTCTCTTTTGCAACCCGTGTCTGTTTTTGCAGAAGGTAAGCTCGGCAACGTCTCCTCCCAATCATTTGCTTTCTCTCTCTTTCTCTCTTTCATTCCGTCTGTCTCTTCGCCTGGCATCAAGGTGTTGGAGCTGAGCGTTTGCGATGTGCAGCTTGCAACAGGTTTTCTGTTTGCTTCGCTGTTGCTGTCTGGTCAAAATTGCCTCGCACACATGAGTTACATTTCTGGAACTCTGTTTTTGTTTGTATGCATACTATGCAGATACCTGCACATTTGAATGCATCTTACCTTATCATCGCTAATGATATGCCAGCCTTTCTCGGCCAGTCACACACTTGTTTGACGTTGGCCAACAAGTAGACAGCACAGACACTTGTAGGCTGTGAAGGGGGGTGCTGATGTGGCATCTCATTCACTGTATCGAACAGCCCAGGGGAATAGTGAGATGTGCAGCAAAGCAACGAAAGCGGGCTGATTTTCACCAGAGCTTTCATGATTACGTGTCTGTCAAATGGAATGACCTGATTTCACTGCTGTGCGAGTAGAAAATCACAGGCATACAGTCTGTTTTAACCACCTGCTGTGAGAAACGGGTGGCCATACTGTTTGAACTGCCCCTGACTCCCTTTCTTTCTCTCTTTCTTTCTTTCTTTCTTCTCTCTCTCCCCCCCGCTTTCACCCCCTTCCCACTCTTTCCCCCTCCTTCTGCAATGCTTGTGTGTGTACTGTGTGATGTGTCTGATCTCTCTCTCTCTCTCTCTCCTTGTCCCGTGTGTGTATGTGCCCTACCCAATGATGTTACCTGCTGCAGGTCTGCCAGCACCCCAACGCCAGGATGAGAGAGTGGGGGGCTGAGGCTGTTACCGCCCTCATCAAAGCTGGCTTGGCCTACAAGCACAACCCCCCTCTAGCACAGAACCAGGTACCGCTACTACCCCATCTCTCTTATCTTCACCCAGTCACAAATACAGGAACTACTGTACACTATTCTATCTAGAAGTCGGGTGGCTGTTACAATGGAAGGTGATAAGATGACTTGCTATTAGTCGGCTTCACCATACCAGCCCACCCACACATAGTTGACCTTGTATATCTTAAGGCAGTGGTTTGTATGCTTGTCCTTGTTTATGTAATATAACCACTCCCTCTCTTCCTCTGTCCCTTTTCTTTCTGTCTCTCTCACTCACTGTCTCACTCACTGTCTCACTCCCTACTCTCTTCCTCTGTCCCTTTTCTTTCTCTCTCGCTCACTGTCTCACTCACTGTCTCACTCTCTGTCTCACTCTCTGTCTCACTCTCTGTCTCACTCTCTGTCTCACTCTCTGTCTGTCCCTTTTCTTTCTTTCTGTCTCTCACTCACTGTCTCACTCCCTACTCTTCCTCTGTCCCTTTTCTTTCTTTCTGTCTCTCTCACTCACTGTCTCACTCCCTACTCTCTTCCTCTGTCCCTTTTCTTTCTTTCTGTCTCTCTCTCACTGTCTCACTCACTGTCTCACTCACTGTCTCACTCACTGTCACACCACCCCCATCTCTCTCTGTCCCCTTTCTTTCTTTCTGTCTCTCTCACTCACTGTCTCACTCCCTACTCTCTTCCTCTGTCCCTTTTCTTACTTTCTGTCTCTCTCTCTCTCTGTCCCTCTGTCAGAGGCTGCAGCTCCTGCTGTTGAACCCTCTGAAGGAGCTGTCCAACGTGCTCCATGCAGACATCCGTCAGAAGCAGCTGGAGAGCGTGCTGCAGATCCTCCAGAGCCAGGGAGACAGTCTGGGTCCAGGCTGGCCCTTAGTGCTGGGGGTCATAGGGGCCATCCGCAACGACCAGGGGTGAGAGGGAGGGGGGTGGGGGGTAGCAGCATTGAAAAGGGAGAGGGGGGAGACTGGGATGGGTGATGCAGAGGGAAAAGCTCTGTGATCCATATTTTAAAGCTGAGATTGTAACCCTTAACACCTATTTCATCTTAACATGCTGTATTTTCTCTCTTGTCCAGCAGTTGGCTATTCACTCTGTTTTATGTCGGAGTCTGACAAGTGTCTGTCTGTCCCCTGTCGCCTAGAGAGTCGTTGATCCGAACAGCCTTCCAGTGCCTGCAGTTGGTGGTGACTGACTTCCTCCCCACCATGCCTTGCATGTGCCTCCAGATCGTAGTGGATGTCGCCAGCAGCTTCGGTCTCCAGAACCAGGAACTCAACATCAGCCTCACCTCCATAGGACTCCTGGTATAACCGCAGCATATTGCATATATTGTTTAATATTCTCTATTGTATTGGGTTTTTAATTCATTCTAGTTCATATTACTGCTGCGGTTATACAAAGCTTATAGTTGCTGCTGCGTCCCCTCAAATCGTTACCCCTCTCCCCGTTTTCCCCAAACAGTGGAACATCTCCGACTACTTCTTCCAGAGGGGCGAGGCCATCACCCAGGATCTAGAGAGGGAGGAGGCCGCGCTGCAGAAGCAGGCTCGGGAGAAGGGCGAGCCCCTGAACAGGCCCTTCCACCCGGCCCCTCCCTTCGACTGCCTGTGGCTGTGTCTGTACGCCAAGCTGGGCCAGCTGTGTGTGGACCCCCGGCCCGCCGTCAGGAAGAGCGCCGGTCAGACCATGTTCTCCACCATCGCTGCCCACGGCACCCTGCTGCAGCAGTCCACCTGGCACATCGTGGTCTGGAAGGTACTCGGTTCAGCCAGTCACAATGATCGTAGACTAAATCAGTCTTGAATGGTGCATGGCTGTAGAATCCTGTGGCGTACTGAAGGTAGTCAAATGTTCAGCCACGGGCCCTCGTCTTTCCTGGATTTGTACTTTTGGGACCTATCAGTTTAGTGATCGTACGTGCTGCAGCTAGTACTTTATACCCGCCTTAATGGCCATCTGCCCTCTGGCGGTCCACATCAACTCCATTTTTTTTTATGTCTGTGTAAAACCAGGTGCTGTTCCACCTGCTGGACTGTGTGAGGAAGTCTTCCACCACGGCCGACAAGGAGAAGATTGAGTCGGGGGGCGGGAATATCCTCATCCACCACTCACGGGACACGGCTGAGAAACAGTGGGCGGAGACCTGGGTGCTGACGCTGGCAGGGGTGGCTCGTATCTTCAACACCAGGAGATACCTGCTGCAGCAGCTAGGTGTGGACTCTTTTAACTGTTCTTGTGGGGACATTTTGTTTAGTCCCCTCAAGGTCAAATGCTATTTCTAGGGGGGTTTAGGTTTAAGGTTAGAATTAGTGTTAGGGTTAGAATTACGGTTAGGAAATAGGGTTAGTTTTAGGGTTAGGTACTAGGTTTAGGATTAGGGTTAGGTTTTTGGGTTAGGATTAGGGGTTAGGGAAAATAGGATTTTGAATGGGACTGAGTTTTGTGTCCCCACAAGGTTAGCTGTACAAGACTGTGTGTGTGCCTGCATCAGTTGCCTGCTACTGTAGATAGATATGATGTCATAAAGCCATCAGTCAGTCTAGTCAGTTGACAAAGGTAAATAGTAAAGATCTTGTGCTCTACGGACGGTACTCCTACTCCTGTCAATACATTTCTCCTGTCTCCACGCATCTTCAATACAATACCTTTAATGCTATACAGTCAATACAATACCTTTAATGCTATACAGTCAATACAATACCTTTAATGCTATACAGTCAATACAATACCTTTAATGCTATACAGTCAATACAATACCTTTTAAAGCTATACAGTCAATACAATACCTTTTAATGCTATACAGTCAATACAATACCTTTTAAAGCTATACAGTCAATACAATACCTTTTTAATCAATTGAGCCCAACAATGACCTCTTCTTATCTGATCGTGTGTCCACTCCACAGGTGACTTCTTCAAGGCGTGGGAGGTGCTGCTGGACCACATCCAGTCTGCTGCCCTCAGTAAGAACAACGAGGTCTCCCTGGCCGCACTCAAGTCCTTCCAAGAGATCCTCCAGATCGGCACGCCCGTCAAGGACTCCGCCATGCCCACCGAGGCCCTCGCCCTGGCCGTGATGGGCGTCCCCCCTGTCCTCATCGACCCCCTCAGCGCCTCGGGACCCGGCAGACACCTGCTGCGCTCCGACTCGATGCTCGAGAGGCTGACGCGCTACAATGGAGCCGAACTCCAGGCCCCTCCCCAGGGGGAGGAGTCTGCGCTGGAGGACGCAGCTCTGTGGTGGTCGGCGTGGAACACCTGGTACCGGACGGGCACGGACAGCACGAGGCCCCCTAGTGGCGGGACGGGGACAGACAGACCCTCCTTCGTCCCCAGCCAGCCCTTCCTGACAGCGTTAGTCCAGATTGTCCCTGCCCTCTACCAGCACATTGAGACTGGCTTCAGCATGGAGGACCTGAGGAAGCTGGGGGTGATCCTCCACGGGGCTGTGTCCATACCCATCAGCAGTGATGCCTCGCCCTTCATCCTGCCCTCCTACACCGAGGCTGTCCTCACCAGCCTGCAGGAGGCCGTACTCACAGCACTCGACGTGCTGCAGAAGGTGGGTGGGCGGGCTACCACACCAGATACGTTGTAACTTTTTAACATTTTTATAAAGGGTTGTTATATGGGCGGCAGGTAGCCTAGTGGTTAGTCTTGGGCCAGTAACTGAAAGCTTGTTGGATCGAATCCCCGAGCTGACAAGGTAAAAATCTGTTGTTGAACAAAGCAGTTAACCCACTGTTCCCCGGTAGGCCGTCATTGTAAATACAAATATAAAATATGAACAGCCAAAGGCATTTTCCAGGTGCTGATTTAGCTAGTAGTTTGATCCACATACTGTTCAAAGCTCAAAGGCACCCTTTTGAGTAGATGTTTCTTCTTTGTCTTTGTCCTCTGTGTTATAGAAACTAGCATGGCAATTTTTGTAATTTTTTATTTTTCTCCTACACTTTAATATGTGCTATTGAGGCTGATATCCGATTGTGGGGATCATTTTTAACATGTTCCCCTGATGGGAGTCAGTAGTGACTGAGGTGCCCTGGTTCTAGTGAGGTCAGTAGTGAGTAAGGTTCCTGTCTCTCCCTCTGCAGGCCATCTGTGTGGGCCCAGAGAGCCTGCAAGTCATGTACCCGGCCATATTCGAACAGCTGCTCCTCTTCGTCGAGTTCTCCTGCAAACCCCCCCAGTATGGCAAGCTGGAAACCAAACATGTGGCCAACGCTAAGTACAACCAGGTAACAAATCACAATCTCTCTCTCTCTCTCTCCACCGTTGTCTTTCTCTATCGCTTTGTGTGCAAATTTGTCTTCCGCTCTCTTTCAAGCGTTCTCTCTTTCTCGTTGTCTAGATATCTCGGATATTTTCATTTAATGGAATGTTGTTGAATTTTCTTTCGATGCCAGTCATCTGTTTCTCTCCAGATTTTCTGAGCATGGTCATTCCCCCTCTCTGATGTTCATGAAGCTCCTCCCGTTGCTTTTTGTCTGGTCCTCATGTGCCCTGCCCTACCCTATTGTCCTAATCACATGACACATAGCTGGGTCTTTCAAACTGCATCTGCAGCCCTAAACCATCCCTCTTCTTTCTCTCTCATTCACGCTAGCCCTTCGGGCCGGCAGCACGGCACGCTAGCCCTTCGGGCCGGCAGCACGGCACGCTAGCCCTTCGGGCCGGCAGCACGGCACGCTAGCCGTTAGGTTACTTTTTTCCGTTTTTTGGCAGGTCACAGACCAAGTTCATGATTCTTCCCTTTTCTCAAAATGAAGGACAAATGAGACCCCATGAAGTCTACGTTTTATTGATTCACTTATCTCGTACAACCCCTGTTTTTTGTAGGCTAGTTGATGATGCCTTCTATGTTCAAAACAGAAGGGAATCTTTAAAACAGGGTTAGGCAACTAAATTCATACTTTGGAACAGATTTTCCTGTTTTTGATTAACACATTTTAAGCTGAATTCCTGTTGATTTTAGTCTTTTTTTTTATACTAAGAACTCAAATCCTGAATACACAGTGCAAGGAAAATGTATTTGTCCCGTTTCTGATTTTCCCCATTTTTGGGGGGGATATTTTTGATAATTCACTATCAGATCTTGAACCAAAACCAAATATTAGATTAAGGGAACCTTACTTTACAAATAGCAAAAAATGGCCTGACATTCTCCTGTAGAAATTCCCTGGTGCAGAGCAGAATTCATAGGTCCTTCTATTAATGCAAGTTGTCCAGGTCCTGAGGCAGCAAAGGATCCCCAAACCATCACATTACCACCACCATGCTTGACCATTGGCATGAGGTTCTTACTGTGGAAGGCAGTTTTTGCATTTTTGTCCAAAAAGTTATACTCAAGTTTGCCTAGATAATCATCAAGACTCTTGGAAGAATGTTCTATGGACATTCAAAAGTATAACTTTTTGGACGACATGGGTCCGATTTATGCCTGGAAAAAAACAAACACTGCATTCCACATTAACAACCTCATACCAACTGTCAAGCATGGTGATGGTAGTGTGATGTTTTGGGAGAGCTTTGCTGCCTCGGGACCTAGACAAATTGCCTTAATAGAAGGAACCATGAATTCTACAGGAGAATGTCAGGCCAAACCTCTGAGCTGAAGCGTAGCTGTGTCATTCGGCAAGACAATGATCCAAAACACACAATCAAGTCTACATGAAAATGGCTAAAAGGCAACACATTTTAGAATGGCCTAGTTAAAGTCCAAACCTAATCTCAATTGAGATGTTGTGGTAGGACTTGAAACGAGAAGTTCATGCTTGAAAACCCAAAGATGTCGCTGAGCATGGAAGAGTGGGACAAAATTCCTCCACAGCAACGTATTATAGGAAGTGTTTGGTTGGAGTCATTGCATTTAAAGGTGGCACAACCAGTTATTGCATGTAAAGGGGCAATTACTTTTTCCACACAGGGGGCATTGGGTTTGCATAACTTTGTTTATGAAATAAAGTATGTAATTGTTGTGTTATTTGTCCTTTATCTAATATTGGGTTTTGGTTGAAGATGTGATAACATTTGCTTAGAAAGGGGGCAAAGACTTTTAAGGCACTGTGTGTATTATTATATTTATTATTATAGATTGGGGGGACAAAAGAAATAGTCGCAGGCCTGTTGCTGACCTATGCTTTAATAAAAAGCTAGGCTCTTAATCAGTGTTTTTCTAACTCACACTTACAAAGAAATACTGTCAACTGGTGTACCAGTTCCTTTTTCTATATTGATGAGTTGTTTTGTTTTCATGGTGGTGGCTGAATCAGCTATGCTAATTAACGCTACGCTACGCACTCACTCGGAAGTGAAAGCTCCGAGTCTATCTTGTCAGTTGACCTGTCAGTCATTTATACTGTCACTTAGTCAGTCTGTTGTTCAATCAAACCATTAACACACATGATTGCCACGGTCAGTGGCGACAAGTTGGTAGAAGAACGCCAGGCACCGGCAAACAAGTTAATTGTCATCTTCTCGTTGTTGTGTTTTTGTGTCGTACTATCCATCTGGATCAACCTTTTAGATCCAACTGTTTACACCGGTGAGTTACCACCTCCCTTCTTCAGCCCCCTTTAGTCCTCTTACTCACCTGTATTCAGCTGTGTTCTACTGCTCAATGGTCCCATCACTACTACAGTAGATGATGTCTTACCAGGCAGCGGATGAAAAGCCTCATCTACATCACACACTCCATGTTACCCACCCCCTCCATTGTTCTGTCTGCCACTAACAAGTGGTTATGCCTCGATCTGTCCCTACTACTGACCTGTCGATCTCATCCTTATACCACTTATCTTACTGTGTTTGGGTGTCGTCCATTTCTGCGGATGTTTTTCTATTGCACGTTTTATGGTGCTTTGGTCCACTTAGTATTTACGCAGAGGGGTGTTTTCAGATTGAGTTAATCCCACTCCTTCTCGCTCTTGTTCCTTCTCGGTCTTTCTCTACAGGCGGAATGGGTTGCCTTAAACTACGTGCCCTTTGCCGAAAGGTCCTTGGAGGTGGTGGTGGACCAGTACCACAAAACAGCCTGTCACAAAGCTGTCATCAACGAGAAAGTCCTTCAGAACATCATCAAGGTACTGTCCCCGACATTACCATCAAGACGTATTGCTTTGTTTATAAGTGTTCATTTAAAAGGAGTAGCTCGGAAACTGGAACTTTTTTTAGTTGTGGTTGTGGAGCTACTCCCTAGTGTAAAATGTCTACACCATTCTGAATATATTCTATATCTCCTATTGGAGTCCATCATCATACTCCAGTCACTAGTGTTTCTGTCATAAACGAGCTGCTCTTTGCTCTCAGGTGTTCAACTGTTTCCTGTGGGTCAATGGCATACCAAGTTCTTTCACATTGAGGCCCATCTGACCACTCTCTTCCAGTATCTTCTTATTAAAGCATTTCCCAAAACTAGAAGAGTACTCTGCCAAGAACTCATTAAGAGTTTCCCTATGGATATGTTCAAACCAACCCCCATCCTCCTCTCTCTCGCTCTCTCCTGAGAAAGGTCACAGCCATAAAACCTTGGGGAAGCCCAGTGCGTATGGGAAAAGGGAGCCGTTTGTCACAAAGACGGTCTGTTTCTGTTCCGTTACTTATTTTTCCATGTGAAAAAAAGAAAGAGAACATCAATGCCTCAACAGCTCCAGTTGTTTAGTTGCGTCTGTGATTGATGTTAAACCTCTAGGTCTCTGTCATTACTGAGTTCCCCCCCAGTGTTCCTCGGAGTCTGTCAGTGTAATTGTTCAACTGCACTAGCAGATCTGGCACCAGGCGTGTCCATATGTTGGAGGCTCCCATTGTGTTACCACCGCCCCTCCCCCTCTTGTCACAGAGACTCTGAGATAATGTGTAGCATATTCAATCACACTGCATCTAAATATTAACCTTAGTGATCTTAATTTCCCCTCCCCCCCACCTACTCTCTCCTTGGATCCTGAGGAAATAGCCTGGAAATCAAGGCTAGGTGTTGGCTAATGCACCAACAGACCTAGCAACCAGGCTAGTCTCTACATTGAAGACTCCCATTGTGTTCTAACCCCGTCGTTTTTCTCCGTCCTCCATAGACCCTGCGGATGCCCCTGGGCCTGAAGTATGCGTGTCCGTCAGAGAGCACGTGGAAGCTGGCCGTGTCATCCCTGCTCAAGGTGTTGTCCATCGGGCTACCCGTGGCCCGCCAGCATGCCTCCTCTGGGATGTTTGAAACCATGTGGCCAGAGCTGGCCAACGCCTTCGAAGATTTCCTCTTCACCAAAAGGTAGGCGTGCCCCCTTTTCTCAGGCAGTTCATCTAAAATATCTGAGGCACCTTTTAAATTTTAGCAAGCAGGGAATGGTAGCAGTGATTTCTCCATATTGCACCTTTTTAAAGCAAGTCTGACAGACAGACGTTTTGATGCACCTGCGTCTTCCTCAGTCTGCGAAACGGTCATTGATTCAGTATAGACAATGCATGGAGGAATGGGACTTGATTAGCAGTAAAGCAGTAGCTGATTCACTGCATTTCTGTTTGTTGTTTTACAGCACACCTCCAGACAATGTGTCCATCCAGGAGTTCCAGAAGAATGAAGCCATTGACGTTGAGGTGAAACCTGACTTCACTTCAAACAACCTTTTGAATTAGATTACCGCCTTTTATTACCTGCCCGTCACGCAGGTCTGTTTGTGTCCTCTCTGTGTGTTCTGTAGGTGGTGCAGCTGATCAGCACAGAGATTTTACCGTTTGCCAACTTCATCCCCAAAGACTTTGTTGGTCAGATTATGACCATGCTCAATAAAGGATCCATTCACTCACAGTCCTCCTCCTTTACAGGTCAGAAACCAACACTGGGTCAGAAACACCCACTCTTATTCCCAATACCTTGTGGTTTTCCCACCGAAGATTACCTATTTAAAATGAATAGGATCAAATCTTTCTTTAATTAATAACAATGGCAAATATCTAGCATCACCAAAAGAAAATAAGATGAACTTTACTGTGTAGCACTGATCTGTTCTCTCAGCACGTCTTTCCTACCGTCCACAGAGGCAGAGATAGATGTGCGGATGCGGGAGGAGTTCTCCAAGGTGTGTTTTGAGACGCTGCTCCAGTTCTCCTTCAGTAACAAGGTGTCCACGCCCCAGGAGGGCTACATCTCCCGCATGGCCCTCTCCGTGCTCCTCAAGAGGTCCCAGGACGTGTTGAGGCGCTACGTGGACGATGAGCGGCTGAGTGGACGCTGCCCGCTGCCCAGGTGAGTCCACAAACACCACTAAAGCAATAGCCCTAAAAGACCGCCATCACCTCTCTTCGCCCCAGGACTACAAGACCCCCCAGGACAGGGATCTAGTAGAGGGTACTACAAGACCCCCCAGGACAGGGATGTAGTAGAGGGTAAACGCACCAAAACTCAGCCCATTTTGTAAAGTGTTTTATGCACCTATTACACAGAATTAGCATTCAACTTCAACAAGAGAGAGGGTTTACACTGACTGTTTAGCTGAGAACTGGCAGCAGTTTCTCCGTCCATGTTCCTCTTGGTTCTCTCTCATTAGATTCAGGCAATTCCACGGTGACAGTGACTCTGAGACACAGATTTTTCACTTTTAAAATGTATGTCAAACAAAAACCAATGTTCGCAAAGTTAAACAAACTATGCACAATGACTACTTTTAACAATTTCCACAGAAAATTGTACAAAAACACATTTCCTTGAAGATAAGGGCAGATGCAAAGTTTGGTAACGGAATGACAGCACAAACAGCACAAGGTGTCATTCTGTTACCAAACTTTGCTTATGCACTGTTCAAGTAAATGTGTTTTTGTACAATTTTTCTGTGGAAATTGTTAAAAGTAGTTCTTATGCATAAAGTTGTGTGGTTTGTTGTCCCCCACAATGTAGTCTCCCCTCGTCCGTCCGTCCGTTAGTCACACATGATATCTCAGACAGCACTGGCACAGCACTGGCCCAATTTTGAAGAAACTTGGGTGAATGATGCATCTTGCCATACAGATTCGGCTTTGCAAAATTACATTGATTGGCCCAAGGCGGGAACTATAGGTATTAACTGAAATTTGTGCGTCAAACCAGAGAGCAAGCGAGAGGGATACAGTAACTGGGAACAAAATCTTCTCCAGCAGGTGGTGTTTTTTTTAATAGATTTTTGCTCACTAAGTGAGGAGTTTCTGAATGGAGATCAATGAGAGTGTTGAATTTGGTTAACAAAAATTGTAATGCCTTATTTTCCTACGTGTGGCTTATTTGATTGAATAGAAGTTTCATAGTGCTTAGATTGTTACGAGTGTACTGACAAATAGGACGCGTGACAACCCTGCCACTTTGAGAAAAAAAAACACTTTATATTGGAGTTGTGCCTGTTGTTCAGTGGTCTCAAGTACAAATACTTTAAATTACTTCTTAAGTAGTTTTTTTGTGTATCTGTACTTCACTATTTATATTTTTGACAATTTTTACTTCTACTTCACTACATTCCTAAAGAAAATAATGTACCTTTTACTCCATACATTTTTCCCTGACACCCAAAAGTACTCGTTACATTTTGAATGCTTAGCAGAACAGGAAATAGTCCAGTTCACACACTTATCAAGAGAACATCCATGATCATCCCTGTAGCTCCCTCCAGTAAACCACGAGCACAACCGTTCCTTGATTTTAACTGGCGGCTGTATTCTGTAGTTTTAGTCCGAATTATCACCTTCCGTGAGAACTATAAAGTAAATGAAAAATACAGTTAAGCACACTCTTACAACCTTATCTTACGAGTGACTTATTAGCTTGGTATAACTCTGAAGTGCTTACATACATAACAGTTTAACCGGCGTTATAACGGGTTCAGATTAAACGAATGAATAAAGGGAAAATACCTAATTGGCTGCTTATTACAGAAGGGAGGAAATCAAACTTCACACGTATTATTCCTGGCATGAATTCACACTTCATCCTAACATACACGCTTACAACCTTTATGAACTACACCCGATGACATGAAAACTTAGCTAACACAGCGCGGGATTGCCTTCCTTCCAAAAGTGTGTTGCTAAAATAAGGATCCCCATTACAACAGTATTAGCTACGTAGTTCCGCTTGTCTTGTCATTTCCCCCGCACAGCGGACACGTAAACAATTCAAACAAAAGACAACGACATAACCTGTAAGTCTAACGGTCAGTTACAATCCCTACTGCCTCTGATCTGGCAGACTCACTAAACACAAATGCTTTGTTTTTAAATAATGTTGGAGTGTGACCCTGACTATCCGTAAATAAATAAAAAAACAAGAGAATTGTACTGTCTGGTTTGCTTAATATAAGCAATTTGAAATTGTTTTTTACTTTTTGTACTTAGGTATATTTTAGCAACTACATTTACTTTTGATACTTAAGTATATTTAAAACCAAATACCTTTAGACTTAGTAGTATTTTACTGAGTGACTTTTACTTTTACTAAAGTATAAGAATTTAGTATTTTTCCACACGTGTATCTGCCCTCTCTCTCATTGGCTAGAATTGTCCCACCTGATCTTGCCTCCTTCTGACTTCCTTCTAGCCTGAGTACCAATCTTTTAAGCTAACATTCCACTCCTTGCCACTTCTTGTCATTGCCAAAAGGTATTTGGCACACGACATGGAGTACAGGGAGTGGGTTAGCTAAAGAGACTGGTACCCAGGCTAACTGCCTTCCATTTTGAGACATTTATTTTTATTATTAGAGCGGCCACTTGAGTTTCTGGTCAATATAATGGATAATCTGTGGTCACACACAATAACTGGAAATATGTTAGTCACACGTGATCTCTCAATTGGCCCAAAGTCTGCATCATTCGTGAGGAATGACATGTTTTACTGTTGCTTTGTGCAACTTTGGAATCGTTTGTTTTTGTTTGATATACATTTTTAAAGTGAATAATCTTAGTCTGTGTCACTCATTGGCCCCATTACTAAGGTCACCAACACATCTATTGGTCTCGGTGTGTTTCCAAGGGTATGGAAGTCGGCCATAATAACGGCCATCTTTAAATCAGGCGACCCTGCTGACGTGAGTAACTACAGGCCCATTAGTATACTACCTGTGGTGTCAAAGGTTGTTGAAAAGTGTGTAGCAGAACAACTGATTGCCCACCTCAACAGCCCCTACACATTACACTCCATGCAGTTTGGCTTCAGAGCGAAACACTCTACAGATACGGCCAACTGCTTTCTTCTGGAAAATGTGAAGTCCAAGATGGACAAAGGGGGTGCTGTTGGGGCTGTGTTTCTGGACCTAAGGAAGGCTCTTGATGCTGTTAACCATGAGATTCTCATCACAAAATTGTCCAAGTTCAACTTTTCCCCTGATGCCTTGAGATGGATGAAGTCATACCTTGAAGGCAGAACTCAGTGTGTCAGAGTGAGCAATGAGCTGTCGCCCACTCTTAACTATGATGTGGGCGTACCCCAAGGATCTGAGGCCCCTCCTGTTCAGCCTGTACGTTAATGATCTGCCTTCTGTCTGTACTGGGTCTGAAGTTCAAATGTATGCAGATGATACAGTGATATATGTGCATGCAAAGAGCAAACAACAAGCTGCACAAGAACTCACTACTGTAATAGTCTAGGTTACAAAGTGGCTCAGTGACTCGTATTTGCATCTCAATGTGAAAAAAACTGTTTGCATGGTCTTCACAAAGAGGGCAACAGATGCTACTGAGCCAGATGTCTGTGTCAGGGGAGAAGCTCCAGGAGGTATCTGATTTTAAGTACATTGGCATCATACTTGATTCCAACCTCTCTTTTAAAAAGCATGTGAAAAAGGTCATTCAAATAACCAAATTCAACCTAGCTAATTTCCGATTTATACGAAATTGTTTGACTACAGAGGTAGAAAAACTGTACTTCAAATCTATGATACTCCCCCACTTAACATACTGCTAGACTAGTTGGGCCCAAGCTTGCTGTACAACAACAAGACCTATTCAGTCTGTCTACAAACAGGCTCTCAAAGTGCTTGATAGGAAGCCCAATAGCCATCATCACTGTTACATCCTCAGAAAGCATGAGTTCCTGAGTTGGGAAAATCTTGTGCAATACACCGACGCATGTCTTGTATTCAACATCCTAAATGACCTGACTCCCCCTCCACACAGTATTTTTGTTAAACAGAAAACCCAAACATATGGCAGCAGATCCACAAGGTCTGCCATGAGGTGACTGTATAGTTCCCTTAATAAAGGAAAAGCACCTTTAGGAAATCCGTTTTCCTTTTTCTCTGTGAGAGCTTCCCATACACTGCCATCAGACACACATAAATGCACCACATATCACACTTTCACAAAATGCTTGAAGACATGGCTAAAGGTCAATCAGATTTGTGAACATGGTCCCTAGCTGTGTGTTGCCGCTTTCCATGTTATCTGTTGTCTGTAGCTTGTGAGGTGTGGAAACACTTTGTTTATTTTATGAATTTTGTCTTGCTGCCTTTTGTTCTATGTTGCTATGTCTGTATGCTATGTCTTGCTTGTCCTATGTTGCTATTGTCTATATTGTAATTGTTTTTAATAACCTGCCCAGGGACTGCGGTTGAAAATTAGCCAGCTGGCTAAAAACTGCACTTTTACTGAAACATTGATTAATGTGCACTGTCCCTGTAAAAAATTAAATAAACTCAAACTCTGTTACTGTGGAATTGCCCGTTTCCTTGGTTGACGCACTGTCATCCAAAAATGTATACTGTACTGTGTTGGTTTACCAGTGTAGTGTAACAGTCTTCCGTAGTGGACAGAGGATGACGCATGATTGTCAACTTCTCAGGTTAATGGCGTAATCAAATGTGCATCCTTCAGAAACACATTTCTGTTTTCAAACTGCCCCCTAGCCCTTTTCTCTGTGGCCTTTCTCTATCACGTAAGCAAATGCCACACTGACTAACAAATTACATATATTCAGGCCTCCTGTTGCAAATAGGGTTTTAATTGATGGGTGCTCATTGTATGTCCCCTTGCTTGGTTCTGAATGCAAGTTATTTTATTATTTTTAAATGCACAACATTAATATGTTAAAGTATAATTATTCCATTCCTTATATTTTATTTCTAGGCAACAGGTGACCGAAATCATCTTTGTCTTAAAAGCTATCAGCACTTTGATGGACTCACTTAAAAAGACCCAACCAGAAAATGGTGAGTAGAAATAAAGAACTTAGAAAACAGACACATATATAATTATTTTACTAGAGGCATTGAAAAGTGCCCTTGAGGTTGTTAATATTGTAATTTATCCAGACAAAAAAAAACGTAACTTTAATTTCTAATGAAAACAATGATTTATTTAATTGCTTTCTCTTTCACATCTCCTTTCCACTCTCTCTGCCTCTTCTCTGCTTTCATCTCATCTGCCCTCCACTCCTCTGCCTTCCTCTCATCCCTTCTCCCTCTCCGCTGCCCCCCCCCCCCTCTCATCTGTCGTCCTCCCCCCCCGCTGTCCTCCCTCTCCTATCCCCACATCTCCTATTCATTGCACATATTCCCCATTCCATGGTGTGTGCCCCCCTACAGTGGATGGGACCACATGGGCCCAGGTGATTGCCCTGTACCCTACACTGGTGGAGTGCATCACCTGCTCCTCTTCTGAGGTCAGCTCAGCGCTGAAGGAGGCCTTGGGGCCCTTCAAAGACTTTATGCAGCCCCCAGTCTCCAGAGTTCAGAACGGAGAATCCTGACCAGACCAACCCCCTTTTTATAATGAAGGAATTCCTAATGAATGTGTCCTCCTGAGACCCAAACATACACTTCTTCATACAAGTGGACAGAGGGATAGACGGACGGGCTCTTTTACTCCCATGTGAGCCCATCTAACAGACAGTAACCCGTGGTAACTGAGCTCCCCCCGCGACAGCTCAGTCCACAATGACGACGACTGACCTGCTACACATGACATCATCAATGTATGCTTCTAAAACACTTTGGTTGATACCACCTCCCATTCTTATTCTGACTGGCTGGACTTGTGTATTAACTGCTACAGTAAAAAAAAAAAAAAAAGTTTTCTTTGTGTTTCGTTTGTTTTATTTGGATTTCCTGAAAGGAGAGTCGATGTACAGTGTGTGGTGACAGTATTAATGATGTAATTAAGAAAAAACAAAGTACTTGGGCTATATGGATCTTTAAGAAGAGGGGGTGGGGGGTGGTGACATTTTCAACAGCCAGGATTTTATTTAAAAAAAATCTTACTGTAACATTCCATGTACTCTATTAGCCGGCGTGAGAAGGGATGTATTTGTCTGTATAAAATAAATGGGACAGTTCTACAGTCAATTATTTGATTTCTGTGTGTGCCTCAGTAATGTCCTGTCCTTGACCCTGTATATGATTTGAATGTATGCTCCATGCCATTTTCTTAAGCATGTGAGATTGTATGACTAAAATATAGAAAATGCTTTTCCCACAATCCTAAACGAATAAGCTCCTCACTGACATTTCCTGCAAAGTTGTAATTAGAGGGATTCTGGTGAGGGTCATGGGATGTATTATGCCGCGTTCACATGCTAGTCGGGAACTAAACTCGGAAAAGGTTTCATGAGCTGAATTTTAAAAAATCACAAATATTTCCATACACACACCACTTATTTCTCAAATGTTGTGCACAAATGTGTTTACTTCCATGTTAGGGGGAGTGCTGAGGAGTATCTCTGTCTGTAATAAAGACTTTTTGTGGAGAAAAAAAATCACACTGATTGGCAGGGTCTATGCCCCCCATGGCTGCACCCCTGCCCAATCGTGTGAAATCCATTATTTAGAGCCTAATAAATGTTTCAATTGACTGATTTCCTTATGAACTGTAACTCAGTAACATCCGTATTGTTGCATGTTGCGTTGATATTTTGGTTCAGTATACAACCAGTTAGCAAATCGGAAATGTCCTAGTTCACGACTGGCACGTCAACGTGGCATTATGTACAATCTATATTGGGCAAGCGCAAGAACGTTCTATTTGGTTGCGACTACTGGCTCTTCTTCAATGTATCAGTTCGCAAAAACGAGTGTCAAGGGTTTCATTGTTGCGACAAACTGGAGTTTGTGTTTAGTCAAATGAGGACCGAGTGTTATCTGGTGCACAGGGGAAAGGGGGAGGAGTAGACTAGGGGATGTCTAGGGCGGTGTTTCCCTCAAATTTCAACTCTGCTCATGAGACCGCTGTCTGCTCAGGACGTCGGATGAACATAACCCAGTCCCAGGCGTGTGGAACCGTACGTATCAGATCCGGAATTATCGATGCCAAATGTGTTGGTTATAATTTGCAATTGTGTCTTGTGAGTGCTGCTATTTCAGTGTGTTTCTATCGGCATTTGACCATGTACTGGCTGAGGTAGTAGTTTGTGCTGTTGGTTGGGTTATGACATTGCCTGCTATGGAGATGACTGCGCAAACTACTGCCTTGCTAGTGCTGGTGTTCGACTTCAAGCCGAGGAGTTTCCTGTTTTATTCGTTTTGAAAAGGTAAAGTTAAATATGTTAGTTGTAACAGCTACGTTGTTACATTGTAACTGTGGAAGTACTGTGTAGTCGCAGCAATCCTTCCGTTTTGCCTTACAGCTCCAGAGGTGGTAGCAATTGGGATTTTAAACTCAAATAAAATCATTTTCTCAAGGTGTAAAAAGCTGCTTGTGTCTACTTTTTTTGCATGTCACATTTCATTGATGAACGTTTTGGAAATGAATTGCATATTATCTAGGCTATCATGTATGGTTTTACAGGGAAATGCATTGCATATTATCTAGGCTATCATGTATGGTTTTACAGGGAAATGCATTGCATATTATCTAGGCTATCATGTATGGTTTTACAGGGAAATGCATGCAAGTGCCTTTTTTTCGATTGGTTTGAGATACTAATTTTCCCCAAAAAGTTGATTGTACACCAGGGATAAAAATGTGGAGCAAAAAAAAGTCATACATTTGTATAGATATTGGGTTTCACTCAGGCAAAGTGGCTGCTGTCTCTCCAATCTGGAAAGCATGTAGGTCACGCTTTTGCTATATGATCGGCGAGAGAGCTGTGACGTGGCGCCCCTACTGCCCGCTGGTAAAACTGGAACTGGCCTGATACAACCTGCAGGCAGTCTACATTTATGGCTAACCATAACGTCCTTTGTTGATGTTTAGCATACCATCGGTCACTGGAGGGAGAGAGCGCAATATTGCAACACGTGACATCTTATTGTAAGCAAACCATCTAGAGTAGAGGTTCTTAAACTTGGTCCTCGGGACCCCAAGGAGTGCACTAATCATTAAGCTTTGATCATTTGAATCAGCTGTGTAGTGTTAAGTCAAAAAACAAAATGTGCACCCCTTGGGGTCCCAGGACCAAGTTTGGGAAACCCTGGTCTAGAGGCAGGTGGCCAATTTAACCAAGGCACGTTGATAGAAAATGTGCAGTGTTGTTCCTTTAGCACCACTGACTGACCTCGCAATCTGACTCAGTTAAGTCATCAGACTGACTGAGGTGCCACAGACAGACATAGTTGCAGTATTTAGGCTAAAGTACGAACTACAGAGAGCCTCCACACATAAACCACGTGGCCAATGCAGCTCAGCACAGGGCTTTACCATTGTGTCTCTAAAAACAGAGTTGTGACTGGTTGCTGATATGGGTCATGCATTGTGAGTTACCCTCTTAAACCCTAGCTAGCTGCTGGCCAACTGCACCCAGTAGCATCTGCATGTGCTGTGCTGAGCCCTGAATCAGTATGGCAGCCAAGTCTTGTGATGGGGGGGGGGCTGGAATGGGTAATGCGTTTTTGATAGGCTGCAGTAGCAGGCTGCAAGCCCCAGTCTGTGAAACTGCCGGCTGAAGTCCTCTAGCAGGAGATTGAGCTGCCAGCCTCAGCCTGGACAGAGCCTGTGTCTAAAATGGCACCCTATATAGTGCACTACTTTTGACCAGAGCCCTATCAGCCATGGACAAAAGTAGTGCACTTTATAGGAAATAGGATGCAAGCGTCAGCCCACACAGGGCTACTGTGTTTTGCTCTCCTTTGTGAAGCTGCTGTTCTGACTGAAGATTGGGTCCTGCTACACTTGACCTTCCTACATTGACACGCTGCAATATTTATGGGTTCACCATTTACCACACGTTACGGTGCTGGCAGATATATGTTCACATTTAGAGCACCATTTTCACCAGAACCTTTTAGTATTAGAGCTTTGGAAGGATCAATAGTGTGTGGAGAATTTTGCAGGTCCAGGACTGCCTGCCTCCTTTCATTGCCAAGATGGTTGTCATCCATCGTCTTCAGAGGGAGCTTTCACATGGGTATCAACAATATTGAACACTTGTGAAGCTCATCTTTCCTTTATTGATTCAGTTGACTGCACCATGCCAGGAAACATAATCAGCACTAATATAACGTGGCAGAAGTGAGAAATAAACAACCAAAAGACATTGTGAAAGCAATCAAATAATTTCTGCCTTAGCTTTCCCAGTGATGGCAAACTAAAGTGAGTGAAGTAAAGATCAGTCAGAACGAGGCAGTGCAGGTAGCTATCGGGTACTGGAGGAGTTATGGAGAACAGCCTCTCCAGCTCAGCCTATCCAGCCCCAGTCATCCATCTTGTGTGGACGTTCACATTTGAGTCGGGCTGCAGATAAGTCCGCTTCATTCCGTTCAGACCCCAAGGCAATAAATTAGAGCCCATTCCCTGTGGAAAATCAGCCTGCTCCCTCCTATGATTATCATCACATCTGCACCCTGGAACAGAACCGTCTACCGCTGCCTCCCCTGCTACACCTTCTGATGGACCGGACTGGAGGATCTGCCTCTTGGTGTGTAAACTAAACATTCTCTACATTCCCCACATTCCTTTGCATTGCTAACAACACTAACATTATAGTCAAAAGGAAAGGTGTCCTGAAAGCACAGACAAAAGGAAAGGTCTCCTGAAAGCACAGACAAAAGGATAGGTGTCCTGAAAGCACAGACAAAAGGAAAGGTGTCCCGAAAGCACAGACAAAAGGAAAGGTGTCCCGAAAGCACAGACAAAAGGATAGGTGTCCTGAAAGCACAGACAAAAGGAAAGGTGTCCTGAAAGCACAGACAAAAGGAAAGGTGTCCTGAAAGCACAGACAAAAGGAAAGGTGTCCTGAAAGCACAGACAAAAGGATAGGTGTCCTGAAAGCACAGACAAAAGGAAAGGTGTCCCGAAAGCACAGACAAAAGGAAAGGTGTCCTGAAAGCACAGACAAAAGGAAAGGTGTCCTGAAAGCACAGACAAAAGGATAGGTGTCCTGAAAGCACAGACAAAAGGAAAGGTGTCCTGAAAGCACAGACAAAAGGAAAAGTCACCTGAAAGCACAGACAAAAGGATAGGTGTCCTGAAAGCACAGACAAAAGGATAGGTGTCCTGAAAGCACAGACAAAAGGATAGGTGTCCTGAAAGCACAGACAAAAGGATAGGTGTCCTGAAAGCACAGACAAAAGGATAGGTGTCTTGAAAGCACAGACAAAAGGAAATGTGTCCTGAAAGCACAGATAAAAGGAAAGGTGTCCAGAAAGCACAGACAAAAGGATAGGTGTCCTGAAAGCACAGACAAAAGGAAAGACAGGACAGCTTGCACTACAAAACTCCCAACAAATACATGACGTCCACAAATGTTTCACTTTTTAGAGCTTTTCTGCTTTTTCTGGCCCTGTACCCCAAAATATCGAAACAGTTATAGGTTTCAAGCATTAACTATAATATAGCGCAACTTCAACAGTGGGACTGTAACACTTGCTGTAAAGGCCCAATTCAAATGTAGGAAATGTACACCTTTCCTACACTCACCTTTCCTACGCACTTCTCAGTAGTTGGTGTTCAGATTTATAGAACTACTGTTCAACCCTTATCGTATTCAGTGCACACAAGGGAGCCCCGCCTTCAAAGCCCTTTACCCACCTGCTTAAGGTAAGTTTGAATACCAACTACTGAGAAGTGCATAGGAAAGGTGTGAATAGGAAAGACATACATTTACTTAGTCTGAGCCGGGCCCATAGCGCACATGCCTCACATGTGACTGTGCCCCCCTCCCTCACTCTGTTCCCATTTTCCTCTAGCTGTGGGACTCAAAATATCTATCCAGTTTCCCTATACAGTCATTGATCCAGTTATTGATTGTGAGGTGCCTACTGCCTGCCTGGGCGTACCTGTACCCTCATCGCATTCACAGCGGCAGGCAGGGATGATGAGAATCGACCCTTGTCTCGCTTAGTCAGCTAGTTACTCCCTTGGTTCTGTTCTCTGCTGTGGAGCTATGTGACGACCTTGGAAAAACAATTCACCCAGACAAGAGTGACTGACTGTGTCATCACTGTTAAACAATCTGGACCACACACGCATGGGGAGAGTAGGAGTGGATTGCCAGATCAATGCTGGTCTGACTGTATGGGAATGGGTGGGGTAAGGGTTATGGACCAGATGGCTCTCAGACTCCTGTGGAGGAACTAGGAGTGTCAGACTCCCACTACAGCACTTTGATATCCAATATAGATTGTCTGTGTGCGTGTGGATGGGTGTGTGTGCATATTTTAATCACTACTCAAGGATAGGATAATGTGGTCTGATAATAACAATACAGTATAATGGCCACTGGTGCGCCATAACTCAAGGTTACTTGCGTAACCCCAGTTCTATGAGAATATGAGTGAGATGTCGCACTATGGGATTTGCCTGGGCGTGTCCCGAGGTTCGAAGTATCCAATCACACAGCGTATGTTGAGACAGATAACTCGAGTGGCGAATGAGGTAAGCCCCTCTCCTCCATAAACGCAGCCACTCGCCTACCAACTGGTCACTGTCAAGCATGCCTCTCTTCCTTGTGCTCTTGTGAGCAGGGAAAAGTGGTAAGACATCTCACTCATATTCTCATAGTAACCTTGAGTTCTATTTCTAGAACTATGGGATAACTATGGGATATGGCGCATCGCTCCAAAGAAGGTGCAGTGACATCAAGTCGGTACAGACCTCATTAAAGTACGAGGGGTGGCCACACATTCAAAAATGCAAATCTCCCATAAGGAGATGCCTTAAAAACAGTGTCCAAGAGGTACCCTTCTGAGCTGTAACTATTGCTATTACATTTTCCAATACAATATCCTCCACTATCCAAAGATAGCCATAATAAGGAAGGGGGCCTCCCGTTACAGAAAAATGCAGGGGTCTTAGCCGCTGTAGCGCAATACTCTTGCTTTTATCCAAGAAAATGCGCTGGGCGCCTGCTGGACACAAACGGTGGAGACACTCTACTTCTGTAAACGGTAAGAGCGGTGGGTGTAACCACAAGCTCCAGCCTGCCACAAGACGGTTGCCACTGACTGGCATAAAGGAGGTGTTTGGGTACCAAGGTATCCAGGAGGACCCTGGGGCAAACTGAAGGCTGACAGTGCGTGCTGCCCACTCACTCGCTTTGCAGGCATAAGATAGATGGCAAAGCTGGTTAGAATATAAATATTACAACCCATCACTTTCCAGTGGCTGAAAAGGCTGCCATGGGAAAGCCTCAAGCACAATAGACGGTCCCATATGACGGGCTAAAGGCTTGGAGACTGGTTTTGCGTAAGCAACGCACACCCTCAAAAATAAAACAACAGAGTGTTACCCTACTGTGTAACAAGACCTGCATGACAGGCGAGAGAGAGGAGGTCATTGGACCTTTGGAGATCTTCCCTCTGTTTCCTAGGGATGATCTACAGTTGAAGTCGGAAGTTTACATACACTTAGGTTGGAATCATTAAAACTTGTTTTTCAACAACTCCACAAATTTCTTGTTAACAACTATAGTTTTGGCAACTCGGTTATGACATCTACAGTGGGGCAAAAAAGTATTTAGTCAGCCACCAATTGTGCAAGTTCTCCCACTTAAAAAGATGAGAGAGGCCTGTAATTTTCATCATAGGTACACTTCAACTATGACAGACTAAATGAGAAAAAAAAATCCAGAAAATCACATTGTAGGATTTTTTATTTATTTATTTGCAAATTATGGTGGAAAATAAGTATTTGGTCAATAACAAAAGTTTATCTCAATACTTTGTTATATACCCTTTGTTGGCAATGATAGAGGTCAAATGTTTTCTGACCTCAGACAAAAAAATTGCAGACCTCCACAAGTCTGGATCATCCTTGGGAGCAATTTACAAACGCCTGAAGGTACCACGTTCATCTGTACAAACAATAGTACGCAAGTATAAACACCATGGGACCACTCAGCCGTCATACCGCTCTGGAAGGAGACATGGAAGGAGACGCGTTCTGTCTCCATTTCGCTCCTCCTTAGGTGCGAAAAGTGAAATTCAATCCCAGAACAACAGCAAAAGACCTTGTGAAGATGCTGAAAGAAATAGGTACAAAAGTATCTATATCCACAGTAAAACGAGTCCTATATCAACATAACCTGAAAGGCCGCTCAGCAAGGAAGATGCCACTGCTCCAAAACCACCATAAAAAAGCCAGACTACGGTTTGCAACTGCACATGGGGACAATGATCATACTTTTTGGAGAAATCTCTGGTCTGATGAAACAAAAATATAATGGTTTGGCCATAATGACCATCATTATGTTTGGAGGAAAAAGGGGGATGCTTGCAAGCTGAAGAACACCATCCCAACCGTGATGCACGGGGGTGGCAGCATCATATTGTGGCGGTGCTTTGCTGCAGGAGGGACTGGTGCACTTCACAAAATAGATGGCATCATGAGGAAGCTAAGTTATGTGGATATATTGAAGCAACATCTCAAGACATCAGTCATGAAGTTAAAGCTTGGTCGCAAATGGACAATGACCCCAAGCATACTTCCAAAGTTGTGGCAAAATGGCTTAAGGACAACAAAGTCAAGGTATTGGAGTGGCCATCACAAAGCCCTGACCTCAAATCCTATAGAAAATGTGTGGGCAGAACTGAAAAAGCATGTGCGAGCAAGTAGGCCCACAAACCTGACTCAGTTACACCAGCTCTGTCAGGAGCTTCTGACCCACTGGGAATGTGATGAAATAAATAAAAGCTCAAATAAATCATTCTCTCTACTATTATTCTGACATTTCACATTCTTAAAATAAAGTGGTGATCCTAACTGTCCTAAAACAGGGAATTTTTACTAGGATTAAATGTCAGGAATTGTGAAAAACTGAGTTTAAATGTATTTGGCTAAGGTGTAAGTAAACTTCCGACTTCAACTGTATGTTGGTCACACCACTTCTCTAAAATCACCTGTTTTAGCAAACAGTGGGCGTGTGGGGGGGCACTGGCACTCTGGACCATGAAAAGGTATTGAGTAGCCGGCTTGTCGCAGGCAAATCTCTGCTATAGGCCATTTGTTCAAGTCGCAGTAACTGTCACTTATCCACATGCTGTCGCTTGTGGAGAACTGCAGGCAGGGGACGCATTAAGAGTCGGCAGCTAATTGCTTAGCCACAGAGCCAGTCTTTCCATTTATAACACCCAGATTGAAATGATCGTGTTACTTTCTGTCCCTTCCTTTGATCAAAGTCCCTAAAATCAGATGTTGGTCTTCCATTCCCTATCACCCACTAGAAAATTCAACTTTGAAAACGGTTTCAGATGCAATGTGTTAGCCATCCTGATCAGTATACTTTAGCTAGCAGCAAATCGAGCATAACCACCAAAAGGCGGCAGATGACGTGTGAAGAGATGGGGCGTGAAGTCCATAGGCAGTAGCGAGCTCTGCTTAAACCCATTACTTTTCACACGCCAATATGCATTATTTGAGAGCAATGAAAATGAATGGGACATATTGACACATGAAAGGCATTGAAGCTCTCTGCCTGCCTTTCGCCGTCCGTTAGCTGGCAGTATAAAGTAAAAACAAGCTTGCGCAAGTCATGTCAATGTCTTGCATTGAGTTTGAAGGGGCGGGAGAAAGACGCATGGCTAGGCTGTCTTTCCCCTGGCATCTTTGCGCATGTTGTACCAGATCACCGAAAATTTGTGAAGTACTTGAAATCGATTTTAATCATGCAGAAAAAAACATGAAAATTACAAAATGATTGATAGAATGTATCTGTTTTTTTTCTCCATACATTTTCACAGGATAGACACTTGCCGGCAAGGAGGCTGGATGTGAGGAATCACAGAAAGACAAATTGAAAGCCCTGGTATCAGATCAGCCAGACAGTCGACCTCCTGCCTCCTTCCAGACAGGTCTCCAGCACTCCAGCTGTCTGCTCCCCCAGGGGGCCAATCCTCCCTGCATGCCACACAGGGCTCACCAAAGTGCTGCTCTACTCAGGAATCAATCACCACCTTCCATCTGTCTATAGCAAAACGTCTAGTGCCATCTGGTAATTGAGCCCTAAACACTCCCGAGACACAAAGGCTTCCTATACGAGTCCTGTGTAGTATGTACTGTATCCATCTGATTTACATAATGTAGGTCTATCTAAATCTGTTGTTGTAGATATACACAATGGTACGTTGTGTTGATGTGTGTACCCTTTGTACATTTGTTTTTACTTCTAACATTTACAAGAAAAGAGGCTTTGGAATGACACAGCATTCTTTATAAATTGTAAAAGCAATCCTTAATTTCTTTACACTGCCTTTACGTTTTGAAGACATTACGAATTCCTGTTTACTGGAGTTACAAAAAATGTCCAACACATACAGTAGTACAAAGGATAGACTTGTTTCCGACTTGTCTTTTTACATTGTACCGTATTTACAATCCTTTTTTTTACATTCTGCTCGAGTCTCTTTCTGTATCGTTTTGAGCGAGTCAGTCATAGAGCAGTTGAGTAACGTTTGTGTAATCAAAACAGAAACGCATTGAAACAGCTTGAAAAGAAACATGCTACCAAAGAGGTCAAAGGAACAGTGATAAGAGTTAACATGGAATATGCATGACTAGAGACTGATTTGACTGGGTTAGAAACCGTGCGGTTGTAGACGTCAAAAACCTCCAGAAAAAACGCTTTTAAACAACTCCGATACGAATCCACTTAAAACGCCACAGACACATCTTGCAAGTCCCAAGTTCTGACATCATTAGAGGCTGTATGGGTTTATCTTTAGAGCACCAGTGTCATCAGTAGAGGTCCTGCGTGAGATGGAATGCCTATTAATGTAGCTCATCATCCAGGAGACATTGTCAGCCCACTGTATTGAATAAAGAATATACATACTACATTGACTGAAGTGCATCAAGCATTTAAATAGATGCTAGTTCCATCCTCTGATCCATAAAAGGGTACAAGGTGGGAACCCAAGACACTGTACATCCTTCATACTGTATCTGAACAGAAATTGATTCAGGTCAATGCCATAAATGGTTAGTTTGCAGAGTATCATTCAGCAAAGTGTAAGTACCAGACTGCATAATAACACAAGGATACAGGATAAAATACACTCTGTACAGAGAAAAGATTATGTTCGACATCCGGCATGAGAATCAGTCACATAGCTCCCTGAGTTGTGTGACATAGGAACAGTAAACTACAAGTTAACATAATTTCAAAACGACAACAAACAGAGAAGAAGACTTTCATTCCAACATCCCGATGCATATTTTGTGTTTCTCCCAAACACTTCCTAATACATGTATCTGATGTAACTCTAGCCTTTAAGGTCTGAATGTTAACTTGAGTGTGCACACTTGTTGTAACTTGAACTTTTGATTAAATCAAGCATTTGTTTCAAGATAAAATGACACAACCATGTCTCAAGTAAATATTCTGCCCTCACAACATTCAGTAAACCATTTATACTTATGTTTTATTCATGTAATATATGACAGATATGGGAGTTTCCCCTAATACTGTTATGCAGGTGAGTGAGGACCCAAAAGCGATTTAACAGAAACAGAGTCTTTTAATGTCCAAACAGGGAAAACATAAATCCTCAATCTTTACAGGAGAGTCCCCCTTCTAGTAGTAGAGGAGAATAGCAGGGCTAGCGGCAACAGACTGCTGGTCCCTCCGGGTAGGCGCGGGCCGTAGAGGACAGAGACACCTGCTCACACGCAGCATCTGATGAAGAGGCAGATTACGACAGGACGGGACAAGGGCAAAGCAAACAAGAATCCGACAAGGACAGAAGCAGAAACAGAGAGAGAAATAGAGACTTAATCAGAGGGCAAAAGAGGGGACAGGTGTGAGAGAGTAAACGAGGTCGTTAGGAGAATGAGGAACAGCTGGGAGCAGGAACGGAACGATAGAGAGAGAGAGAGAGAGAGATAGAGAGAAAGTAACCTAATACGACCAGCAGGGGAAACGAAGAGAAGAGAAAGCACAGGGACAAGACATAACATGACAGTACCCCCCACTCACCGAGCGCCTCCTGGCGCACTCGAGAGGAAACCTGGCGGCAACGGAGGAAATCATCGATCAGCGAACGGTCCAGCACGTCCCGAGATGGAACCCAACTCCTTTCCTCAGGACCGTACCCCTCCCAATCCACTAGGTACTGATGACCACGGCCCCGAGGACGCATGTCCATAATCTTCCGGACCCTGTAGATAGGTGCGCCCTCGACAAGGACGGGGGGAGACGAACGGGGGCGCGAAGAAAAGGCTTGACACAGGAGACATGGAAGACCGGGTGGACGCGACGAAGATGTCGCGGAAGAAGAAGTCGCACTGCGACAGGATTAACGACCTGAGAAATACAGAACGGACCAATGAAGCGCGGGTCAATTTGCGAGAAGCTGTCATAAGGGGAAGGTTACGAGTGGAGAGCCATACTCTCTGACCGCGACAATACCTAGGACTCTTAGTCCTACGCTTATTAGCGGCTCTCACAGTCTGCGCCCTATAACGGCAAAGTGCAGACCTGACCCTCTTCCAGGTGCGCTCACAACGTTGGACAAAAGCCTGAGCGGAGGGGACGCTGGACTCGGCGAGCTGGGACGAGAACAGAGGAGGCTGGTACCGAGGCTACTCTGAAAAGGAGATAGCCCGGTCGCAGACGAAGGAAGCGAGTTGTGAGCGTATTCTGCCCAGGGAGCTGTTCTGCCCAAGACGCAGGGTTTGAAAGGAAAGACTGCGTAAGATGCGACCAATAGTCTGATTGGCCCGTTCTGCTTGACCGTTAGACTGGGGGTGAAAACCGGAAGAGAGACTGACGGAAGCCCCAATCAAACGGCAAAACTCCCTCCAAAATTGAGACGTGAATTGCGGACCCCTGTCCGAAACGGCGTCTGACGGAAGGCCATGAATTCTGAAAACATTCTCAATGATGATTTGTGCCGTCTCTTTAGCAGAAGGAAGCTTAGCGAGGGGAATAAAATGAGCCGCCTTAGAGAACCTATCGACAACCGTTAGAATAACAGTCTTCCCCGCTGACGAAGGCAGACCGGTAATAAAGTCTAAGGCGATGTGAGACCACGGTCGAGAGGGAATGGAAAGCGGTCTGAGACGGCCGGCAGGAGGAGAGTTACCGGACTTAGTCTGCGCGCAGTCCGAACAAGCAGCCACGAAACGACGCGTGTCACGCTCCTGAGTGGGCCACCAAAAACGCTGGCGAATAGAAGCAAGCGTACCCCGAACGCCGGCTAACTTGGCAGAGTGAGCCCACTGAAGAACGGCCAGACGAGCAGGAACGGGAACGAAAAGAATGTTCCTAGGACAAGCGCGCGGCGACGGAGTGTGAGTGAGTGCTTGCTTTACCTGCCTCTCAATTCCCCAGACAGTCAACCCGACAACACGCCCCTCAGGGAGAATCCCCTCGGGGTCGGTGGAGGCTACTGAAGAACTGAAGAGACGGGATAAAGCATCAGGCTTGGTGTTCCTTGAGCCCGGACGATAAGAAATAACGAACTCGAAACGAGCGAAAAACAGCGCCCAACGAGCCTGACGCGCATTAAGTCGTTTGGCAGAACGGATGTACTCAAGGTTCTTATGGTCAGTCCAAACGACAAAAGGAACGGTCGCCCCCTCCAACCACTGTCGCCATTCGCCTAGGGCTAAGCGGATGGCGAGCAGTTCGCGGTTTCCCACATCATAGTTACGTTCTGACGGCGACAGGCGATGAGAAAAATACGCGCAAGGATGGACCTTATCGTCAGAATGGGAGCGCTGGGACAGAATGGCTCCCACGCCCACCTCTGACGCGTCAACCTCGACAATGAACTGTCTAGAGACGTCAGGTGTAACAAGGATAGGAGCGGATGTAAAACGCTTCTTGAGGAGATCAAAAGCTCCCTGGGCGGAAACGGACCACTTAAAGCACGTCTTGACAGAAGTAAGGGCTGTGAGAGGAGCTGCCACCTGACCGAAATTACGAATGAAACGACGATAGAAATTCGCGAAACCGAGAAAGCGCTGCAGCTCGACACGTGACTTAGGGACGGGCCAATCGCTGACAGCTTGGACCTTAGCGGGATCCATCTGAATGCCTTCAGCGGAAATAACAGAACCGAGAAATGTGACGGAGGAGACATGAAAAGCGCACTTCTCAGCCTTCACATAAAGACAATTCTCTAAAAGGCGCTGGAGGACACGTCGAACGTGCTGAACATGAATCTGGAGTGACGGTGAAAAAAAAAAAATCAGGATATCGTCAAGGTAAACGAAAACAAAGATGTTCAGCATGTCTCTCAGTACATCATTCACTAATGCCTGAAAGACAGCTGGAGCGTTAGCGAGACCGAACGGCAGAACCCGGTATTCAAAGTGCCCTAACAGAGTGTTAAACGCCGTTTTCCACTCGTCCCCCTCCCTGATGCGCACGAGATGGTAAGCGTTACGAAGGTCCAACTTAGTGAAAAACCTGGCTCCCTGCAGGATCTCGAAGGCTGAAGACATAAGGGGAAGCGGATAACAATTCTTAACCGTTATGTCATTCAGCCCTCGATAATCCACGCAGGGGCGCAGTGTCCCGTCCTTTTTCTTAACAAAAAAAACCCCCGCTCCGGCGGGAGAGGAGGAAGGAACTACGGTACCGGCGTCGAGAGCTACAGACAAATAATCTTCGAGAGCCTTACGTTCGGGAGCCGACAGAGAGTATAGTCTACCCCGGGGGGGAGTGGTACCCGGAAGGAGATCAATACTACAATCATACGACCAGTGAGGAGGAAGGGAGGTGGCCCTGGACCGACTGAAGACCGTGCGCAGATCATGATATTCCTCCGGCACCCCTGTCAAATCACCAGGCTCCTCCTGTGAAGAGGGGGCAGAAGAAACAGGTGGAATAGCAGACATTAAACACTTCACATGACAAGAGACGTTCCAGGAGAGGATAGAGTTACTAGACCAATTAATAGAAGGATTATGACACACTAGTCAGGGATGGCCCAAAACAACAGGTGTAAAAGGTGAACGAAAAATCAAAAAAGAAATGGTTTCGCTATGATTACCAGAGACAGTGAGGGTTAAAGGTAGCGTTTCACGCTGAATCCTGGGGAGAGGACTACCATCCAAGGCGAACATGGCCGTGGGCTCCCTAACTGTCTGAGAGGAATGTCATGTTCCCGAGCCCAGGCTTCGTCCATAAAACAGCCCTCCGCCCCAGAGTCTATCAAGGCACTGCAGGAAGCTGCCGAACCGGTCCAGCGTAGATGGACCGACAAGGTAGTACAGGATCTTGAAGGAGAGACCTGAGTAGTAGCGCTCACCAGTAGCCCTCCGCTTACTGATGAGCTCTGGCTTTTACTGGACATGAAATGACAAAATGACCAGCGGAACCGCAATAGAGACAGAGGCGGTTGGTGATTCTCCGTTCCCTCTCCTTAGTCGAGATGCGAATACCCCCCAGCTGCATGGGCTCAGCACCTGAGCCAGTGGAGGAAGATGGTAGTGATGCGGAGAGGGGGGAAACGGATAACGCGAGCTCTCTTCCACGAGCTCGGTGACGAAGATCTGCCCGTCGTTCTATGCGAATAGCGAGTTCAATCAAATAATCCACGCTGGAAGGAACCTCCCGGGAGAGAATCTCATCCTTTACCTCCGCGTGGAGACCCTCCAGAAAACGAGCGAGCAACGCCGGCTCGTTCCAGTCACTGGAGGCAGAGAGGCGGAGATTGTGAATATGTTTCGAGAGGTCGGAGACTTGGGCGGCCAGGGTCTCAACGGCATGTCGAGCAGCAGACAATTCCTGCTCGTGTCTGCCTAGCATCACTCCCTGGATCTCGACGGCTGAGTAGAGAGGATCCGAAGTCGCTGGGTCCATTCTTGGTCGGATTCTTCTGTTATGCAGGTGAGTGAGGACCCAAAAGCGATTTAACAGAAGAAGAGTCTTTTAATGTCCAAACAGGGAAAACATAAATCCTCTATCTTTACAGGAGAGTCCCCCTTCTAGTAGTAGAGGAGAATAGCAGGGCTAGCGGCAACAGACTGCTGGTCCCTCCGGGTAGGCGCGGGCCGTAGAGGACAGAGACACCTGCTCACACGCAGCATCTGATGAAGAGGCAGATTACGACAGGACGGGACAAGGGCAAAGCAAACAAGAATCCGACAAGGACAGAAGCAGAAACAGAGACTTAATCAGAGGGCAAAAGAGGGGACAGGTGTGAGAGAGTAAACGAGGTCGTTAGGAGAATGAGGAACAGCTGGGAGCAGGAACGGAACGATAGAGAGAGAGAAAGTAACCTAATACGACCAGCAGGGGGAAACGAAGAGAAGAGAAAGCACAGGGACAAGACATAACATGACAATACATGACAAATACAGGGATGGGCAACTAGCAACCCTCCTTTTGAACGTCCTTTGATCAACAACAAAAAATGGGGGGACTTAGTCGGGGTCTCAACTTACTGTTGAGAGTTCAAATAGTAAAATACACATGGTGCAATTTAAGAAATCTAGTTGTGCATCAACAGTTTTTATCTTATGTCAGAGTCAGTAAATTAGCCAATGACAGCTAAATCATTTTTGATTGCTAAGTTAGCTGGCTGCTAAACTATATAAACTTATTGTGGTCGAATTAAAATCAATGGACCCCGATTTACTTTGTTAAATCAGTCTGACTCAGTTATCATATTAAACACTGCAAACTGTGTAGAATTGCAGCAAACTTGCTTTAGAACGGCAACATTTTCTCTACACCCCATAGCAACATTTGTAGATTCTCAAAATGAACTCTAAACTTTTTTTATTTTTATTTTTTAAATCTCTGCTCTCAGGGGGGAGGCACTAAAATGTTTTGTGTGTATGCGAGCGCAACTGTTGCCCCTCATGATGAGTTGCCCATCCTTGCCCTTTTACAATGTTGAACAGAGCTAGACTAAGCCATACTAGTATGAAAACTAGTGACACGACATTATTTAAGTAAAGAATGGCACATGCACTGTACCTATGCAGTTTCATATTTCTAAAGTAAACAAGCACGCAACACAGGATGATGCAGACATGTATTTGACATATAGAAAAAATGCACAGGTGAAACAGGGACAAGGGATTGGATCTCTTGTTTAAAACAAACCAAAAGCATGAGGTAGATGTTTCAGTATTATGTATCAAATGTAGGGTTGCAAAGCTACCAGTAATTTACCAAAGTTACCACAATCTTCAGTAATTTTGATAATTCACAGAGAATCTTTCACAATCTATCATAACTTTGGTAATTGATACTAGAAGTGTAAAAATATATATCATAGTATTCATTTATTTTAACTGTGTCCATATTGTCCATGGGTTTCTAGTAGATAGATCTTATGGTTCAAGAGAAAATAGCCTTATTAATGAAAAAATCTAATATAATAAACTTTTTTTTTTTTCAATTATAAACTGGGCAGTAGAGCCCTGAATGCTGACTGGCTGAAAGCTGTGGTATATCAGAAAGTATACCACGGAAATGATAAAATATTCATTTTTGGGAACCAATTTATAACAGCAATAAGGCCCGGCAGTGCTTTGTGGTACAGTATATGGCTAAAATACCATGGCTAAGGGCTGTATCCAGACACTGTATCCAGACACTGGCCATATACCACATCCCCTCGGGCCTTATTGCTTAACTATACCATGGCATTGTTGAATACTTGTTTCTGATTGGCATTCTAGAGCATGCATCATTTCCCTATAAAGGCACGGTATATCAACACCGTAAAATTCAATGGCTATAGTTCACTCTTACATGTTTTGTTTCAGCTGCTTTTGAAAGCAAAAGTTGAATTGAAAACATTGGCATTGTCAAATTCGAGTTTCATAATAGCAAGCTAGGACTAATGGTTTGGTTAGCTAAACCAGCAAGTCTGTTTGGTTATCACGACAACTTGAACACATTTCTACCAGCAAATTAACACATTTCTGGCAAATGTGTTAAAGTATAGCTATGGTATAAAATGGATAATCAACTCGGGGCTCTATGCGTTCTCTGGGAAACAATCAAACTCCGGGGAAGGTCAGTCTACTCCGCTATCGCGTCTTGGAACACACCTTACACGTTGTTCATGTTTTGCATAGAACGCATAACCCTTCGTTGATTATCCCTCAACTCTGCCAACTGACTTTTTTCCCACAACTGACACCAGTTGGAAGCCAATAAATACATAGTAATATAAATAAAAGGTTTGTAAAATATTTTATAAAAATAAAGATATTTAATGCTGAAACCCTCATTAAACACCAATGGTATTCTCTAAATATATATTTAGGACAATGTTTTACAGCTTTCTCATTCTATACTTTATCGTCTTATTCAATTATTTCATATATTGTACATGTGATAGAGCCACACAGAGGGTCAGAGGTTATTACAGACCCCTGTGATAATCGAATGTACCCAAAATGGCCACTAAATGTCTTGTGATGGATAGGATAAAATCCTTGAATGTTTCCAGTAATACACATGGCGTTTGCAACCCTAATCGAGTGAAGACGTGTCCCTTCATATCCTCTAAGTAAATTCAGATTCAGGAGTACAGCAATGACAAAGAAAACACAAACCCATCAAAATGGAGAAAAGGTCAACAATGAGAGATAAACAGTCACTGGCAATCAAACCAGTCTGACTTCATTCATTTTACACTTGGAGAGGAACACCCAAACCACAGTTCTGAAAGCTATAGTATGTTTGTGGTAGGATTGTACAGTCTAGGTCAGAAGAGTCAGTCATTTTGCTAGTCATATATTTTTTAAATGATTTCCTAGCTGTCAAAATGTGGTTAAAAAAATTGGCCTCTATCCATCGTTTTTGGAATTTGATGCTCCCTGACTGTCTAGCTTTCATTTAGGTGATTATTAGTAAGTTGAACACAGTCAAGAAACTGTATAAAATGTAGATCCATTATCATTTCTAAACATAAAACTGATTTTTACTAAAACCACCCTCAGGCCAGATTGTATGTTTGACACCCCTAATCTAGGTCAGTGACCTATGGTTGACCTTAGTCAGAAAAGACACACAGAACACCAGAAACAAAAACAGGTTCCATAACATATACTGTACACACAACTCAAACAGGGTATAGAACTGAAATCTACATCTAAAATCCATTCATGTTTAAGCTTATTTACAGGTTCATAATCAGTAATATATTAACAATATCTCATCTAAATAGGCTAAAAACCAACATCATAAAGCATTGCACTTCAAAAGACGGTCCCTTTGCCCTTATTTTAAAATTGTCCCATGCAATATCCAAAAGAGTAGGATCACCTTTGTGATAGCTATACCCTTCCATTGTAAAATACTTGGCTATGCAGAAACCATAGCCTACTGAATAGTTTCAAATACATGGCCCTCATAGGCCTTTGACTCCAGAATTGTCCATTTTTCATTTGCAGCACAGAAACAAAAGAAGAAACTGAAGGTACTGTATATTGTAACATCCTGAGAATTTCCTTTCACAAGAGAGAAGCACAATCATGCTACCCTGTACTGTACAACAACCAGGTGCCATTTAGCTTCCCCAGGAAAACAATCCAGGTTTAAGCATTGTGTGAGCACCAGGGCATTGATTTAATGAAAGGGGGGTTAGGATAGATGGGAGAGGGGGAGCAGCCTGTCTAGAGTCCCATGGTGGGTGATTAGCTGGGCCTCAGCTAGGTCTGCCACTTGGGCGAGTGCCTAAAATTGCATCCTATACCCTATATAGTGCACTACTTTTTATGGACTTGGCTAAAGGTAGTGCAGTGCACTATATAGGGAATAGGGCGCCATTTCGAGCCTATGTCTTGAGTCCCATGGTGGGTGCTGGCGAGCTGGACCTGGGCTAGGTCTGCCGATTGCCGTACATCAGAGGGATGATGTAGACAGATATGTCATCTCCAGAGCCCAGCCGGTCGTTGGCTATCCTCCAGCCTCGGTCCTTCAGAACCCCCCGCGCCCTCATGACCAGGTCCTGAGCTGCCATCGTGTACCTGGGGCACAATGGAAGAGACAAAGGACAGTATACTGAGACATAAAGCAGACAGCTAGTTGTGTTACTCTCCAGTGTGTGTACAAATATCAAGAGAATAATGACATGACAACCTACCATTCAGAAAGTCTTTAAACTCTTCCACTAGCCACCTGTGGCGAACTTACTAATCCCCAAACTAAGAAAGACTTGAAGGGGCAGGACATTTCGGAAACGATTTTAATGTTTTTCCTGTTTTGATTACTTAAATCAACCACCATGCCATGGCATCCTCAAGAAAGGAATCTTTCCATTACTAGTCTCACAAGCTCTTCATCAACTTCAGAAAGTACTTATCCAAATGTTTAGAAAAGTGTGTAATTACGACAAGATAACAACATTCATCCTCTCCAAATAAGAGCGGGGTGAGTGGAAGTTCAGGCTTGTGACTACAACATTTATCTGTCTATCTGCCTGGGGGCAGCAGCTGTGCTACAGTAGAATGAGCGGAACATGCCTATGCTGGTCATCAGGGTCACAGTTGGCCAGGAAGTAGGTGACTGCCTCGGCAACCTCCTGGTTGGAGAGAACGTCCCACAGCCCGTCTGTCCCCATCACCAGGACGTCATCCGCCCCGTGTTCGTACTGAGTCAGAGGGTACACTTTGACCTGTAGATGGGCATAGAGGGAGGTAAATGGTTATGTTATTCCAGAGAGAAGATCACAGAGGCACATCCTGTCTGTAAATCATTTGTAACATGTCTCCACCACTATCAACTCAAAGTGTATTGGTCGCGTACACGGTACGTTACTAGCTCCTAACAAGGCAGTAAAATGTCACAGTACACAATATTAAAACGTATTCAAAAAAATTATCAAAATGTCAGAATAAATTCAATTAACAACCAAATAGCACTGCAACAGTATACATATATACACAATGTACTAAGAATAATATGTACAGCAGTAGATAGTGGGTTATGAATCCAGTATAGAAATAAATATGCAGTGCTATTTAATGTAATGTACAGTAGTGCTATCTAATGTAATGTACAGTAGTAGAAATATTAGAATGAGCAGTTGAAGAAGTCAGAAGTTTACAGTACACACCAGCCAAATACATTTAAACTCAGTTTCACAATTCCTGACAAATAATCCTAGTAAAAATTCTGTCTTATTTAAAAATATATATATTTCACCTTTATTTAACCAGGTAGGCTAGTTGAGAACAAGTTCTCATTTACAACTGCGACCTGGCCAAGATAAAGCAAAGCAGTGCGACACAAACAACAACACCGAGTTACACATGGTATAAACAAAGACTTTAATTTCTATTGTGTTATTGACTGTATATGTACAGTGTGCGCAAATGAGGTAAGATAAGGGAGGTAAGGCAATAAATAGGCCATAGTGGCGAAATATTTACAATTTAGCAATTAAACACTGGAGTGATAGATGTGCAAGTAGAGATACTGGGGTGCAAAGGAGCAGAAAAAAAGTATGGGGATGAGGTTGTTGGGTGGGCTATTTACAGGTGCAGTGATCTGTGAGCTGCTCTGACAGCTGGTGCTTAAAGTTAATAGGGGAGCTATGAGTCTCCAGCTTCAGTGATTTTTGTTCCAGTCATTCGTTCAAGTCATTGGCAGCAGAGAACTGGAAGGAAAGGCGGCCAAAGTAGGAATTGGCTTTGAGGCTGACCAGTTAAATATACCTGCTGGAGCACCTGTACGGGTGGGTTCTGCTATGGTGACCAGTGAGCTGAGATAAGGTGGGGCTTTACCTAGCAAAGACAGGTCTGACTTAGGTCAGTTAGGATCACCACTTTATTTTAAGTATGTGAAATGTCAGAATAATAGTAGAGAGATTGATTTATTTCAGCTTTCATTTCTTTCATCACATTCCCAGTGGGTCAGAAGTTTACATACACTCAGTTAGTATTTGGTAGCAATGCCTTTAAAATTGTTTAACTTGGGTCAAACATTTCGGGTAGCCATCCACAATCTTCCCACAATATGTTGGGTGAATTTTGGCCCATTCCTCCTGACAGAGCTGGTGTAACTGATTCAGGTTTACATGCCTCCTTGCTCACACACGCTTTTTCAGTTCTGCCTACAAATGTTCTATTGGATTGGGGTCAGGGCTTTGTGATGGCCACTCCAATACCTTGACTTTGTTGTCCTTAAGCCATTTTGCCACAACTTTGTTAGTATGCTTGGGGTCATTGTCCATTTGGAAGACCCATTTGCAACTGATGTCTTCAGATGTTGCTTCAATATATCCACATAATTTTTCGCCCTCATGATGCCATCCAATTTGTGAAGTGCACCAGTCCCTCCTGCAGCAAAGCACTCCCCACAACATGATGCTGCCACCACCGTGCTTCACGGTTGGGATGATGTTCTTCAGCTTTACAAGCCTCCCCCTTTTCCCTCCAAACATAACAATGGTCATTATGGCCAAACAGTTCTATTTTTGTTTCATCAGACCAGAGGACATTTCTCCAAAAAGTACGATCTTTATCTCCATGTGCAGTTGCAAATCGTAGTCTGGCTTTTTCTATGGCGGTATTGGAGCAGGAGCTTCTTCCTTGCTAAGCGGCCTTTCAAGTTATGTCGATATAGGACTCGTTTTACTGTGGATATAGATACTTTTGTACCTGTTTCCACCAGCATCTTCACAGGGGCCTTTGCTGTTGTTCTGCGATTGATTTGCACTTTTCGCACCAAAGTACGTTCATCTGTAGGAGACAGAATGAGTCTCCTTCCAGGGCGGTATGACGGCTTTGTGGTTCCATGGTGTTTAAATTTGTGTACTATTATTTGTACAGATGAACGTGGTACCTTCAGGCGTTTGGAAATTGCTCCCAAGGAAGATCCAGACTTGTCGAGGTCTAAGCATTTTTTTCCCTGAGGTCTTGGCTTATTTCTTTTGATTTTCCCATGATGTCAAGCCAAGAGGCACTGAGTTTGAAGGTAGGCCTTAAAATACATCCACAGGTACACCTCCAATTGACTCAAATGATGTCAATTAGCCGATCAGAAGCTTCTAAAGCCATGACATCATTTTCTGGAATTTTCCAAGCTGTTTTAATGTAAATGTCTGACCCACTGGAATTGTGATACAGTGAAATAGAAGTGAAATAATCTTTCTGTAAACAATTGTTGAATAATGACTTGTGTCATGCACACAGTAGATGTCCTAACTGACTTGCCAAAACTATAGTTTGTTAAAGAAGAAATTTGTGGGGTGGTTGAAAAACGAGTTTGAATGACTCCAACCTAAGTGTATGTAAACTTCGAAAACACATTTACTGGAAGAACTAACAGAATTTCGGTAAAATCTGTTTTTTTGTGTGTCCACATTTTCCAAAAACTCTTAAATATCTGATTCAATGATGTCTGCAGAAAAAATGGGATGTCAGCTATGACATGGCACAACAACTGACACAACAACAGGCACAACAACTGACTACACACGGACTATTATTTTAATGAGCTCTGCCCCCAAACAATACCAAATTTGGTTGGTCTGAACCATTCATAGACATCTATGTTTCACAAGTTAGGACATCAAAGTACAGCACAGTAGAGTACAGTATAGTGTACTCAACTCATGTGCTCTACTGTACAGTACTATACTTTACTGAACTATACTCTACTGCGCTGTCTAAACTTGTGAACCCAAATGTGGTTTATGATTATGACTATGATTTCCCATTGTAGCCATTTCAATTGCATGAATTTTGGGAAATTCCATTACAGATTTGGTAACGGAATTGAGTTTTAAAATCACTTAATAATTCATAAACCAAATTGATATTACTAAAAACGTAACTGATTGATAGGTCTACCTTTACTTATTACTTCTGTGAACTTTCATTATTCTCCCTCATGAGGATGAGACATTTGAAAATAATCTTAAAGATATGCAGGTTTTTGGTAAAATAATTTCAAACATTAGTTGGCAGGAGTCTTCAACATTTTTCTGTTTTGATGCATTTCTAATACCTTAAGACTTTTTCTAGTAGATGTTTTCTAAAACCCATTTTCCATCTGTTTGACCAGAAATCAAAGCCTTTGCTTACTCCGAATCGACAGGATGGAAAATGGTTGAAAAAAGTATTTCTCACAAATATAGACTCTTAGCTTTCATTTGAGACCCAATTTGAGATGCTCCTATGAACTTCACGTTGGTGCTCATGGGTCCTTTTACATGGAAATGACCATATGGTCTTCCTTTCCTTGAGCTTGATCTCATATTTTATGACAAGACAGCTAGAGCTTCCAGGTTCCACAAAGAGGTCTTCTAACTGTATAGATCAGTGTTACTGTGCCCATTACCTCTGCTACAGCACACTCTCTTTATGCATCTTCTGGAAAATATGCCGCCGACAGAGAGGGCTGCCTTGCTTCTAGTCCTTAGGAAACTTTGCAGTATTTTTTTTTTTATGTATACATGGTTAGCCCAGAAAATCTTAAGTGTTATTACATACAGCCAGGAAGAACTATTGGATATCAGAGCGACGTCAACTTACCAGCACTACGACCAGGAATACGACTTTCCTGAAGCGGATCCTTTGTCCGAACCACAGGGCATTTGAACTGATTCCAGAGGCTGACCAAAAACAACCCCGCCGGAGAAGAGGCAGACGGAGCGGTCATCTGGCCAGACTTCGGAGGCGTGCACACTACCCACTGCTTCCAAGTATATTCCTTGCTAATACCCAGTCTCCAGATAACAAGGTCAACAAAATTAAGGCAAGGGTTGCTTTCCAGCGAGACATCAGGGATTGTAGCATACTCTTTTTCACGGAAACATGGCTCTCTCTGGATATGCTCTCGGAGTCGGTAGAGCCACCTGGATTCTTTGTGCATCGCGCCGACAGGAATAAACAGTAGGGCGGGGGTGTATGTTTCATGATTAATGTCTCATGGTGTAATTGTAACAACATACAGGGACTCAAGTCATTTTGTTCACCTGACCTAGAATTCCTCACAATCAAATGCCAACCATATTATCTCCCAAGGGAATTCTCCTCGGTTATTGTCACAACCGTGTTTATCCTCCCCTAAAGCCGATACCACGACGGCCCTGAAGGAACTTCACTGGACTTTATGCAATCTGGAAACTAAATATCCTGAGGCTGCATTTATTGTAGCTGGGGATTTTAACAAAGCAAATTTGAGAACAAGGCTACCTCAATTCTACCAGCATACTGACTGTAGCACTCGTGCTAGTAAAACACTGGATCACTGCTACTCTAACTTCCGCAATACATACACAACACTCCCCCGCCCTCCTTTCGGAAAATCTGACCACGACTCCATTTTGCGACTCCCTTACTATAGGCAGAAACTCAGGACAATTCAACGCAGGTCTGACCAATCGGAATTCACACTTAAAGATTATTTTGATCACACGGACTGGGACATGTTCCCGGGTAGCCTCAGAGATTAATATTGACATATACACTGATTCAGGGAGTGAGTTTATAAGGAAGTGTATTGGATCATTAAAATGTACCCTAACCAGAAACCATAGATAGATGGCAGCATTAGTGCAAAACTGAAAGCGCGAACCACCGCATTTAGCCATGGAAAGGTGACTGGGAATATGGCCGAATAAAAACAGTGTAGTTATTCCCTCCGCAAGACAATCAAACAAGCAAAATGTCAGTATAGAGACAGAGTGGAGTCGCAATTCAACGGCTCAGACATGAGACGCATGCGGCAGGGTCTACAGACAATCACGGACTACAAAAGGAAAACCAACCACGTCACGGAACCTACGTCTTGCTTCCGGACAAACTAAACACCATCTTTGCACGCTTTGAGGATAATACAGTGCCACTGACGCGGCCCGCTACCAAGGACTGTGGGCTCTCCTTCTCCGTGGCAGACGTGAGTAAGACATTTAAACGTGTTAACCCTCGCAAGGCTGCCGGTCCAGACGGCATCTCTTGCCGTGTCCTCAGAGCATGCGCAGACCAGCTGGCTGGTGTGTTTACAGACATATTAAATCACTCCCTATCCCAGTATGCTGTCCTCACATGCTTCAAGTTGGCCACCAAAGGTAACTGAACTAAATGACTATCACCCCGTAGCACTCACTTCTGTCATCATGAAGTGCTTTGAGAGACTAGTCAAGGATCATATCATCTCTACCTAACCTGTCACCCTAGACCCACTTCAATTTGCTTACCACCCCAGTACTGTAGATCCACAGATGATGCAGTCACAATCACACTGCCCTATCCCATCTGGACAAGAGGAATACTTATGTAAAAATGCTGTTCATTGACTAAAGTTCAGCATTCAACACCATAGTACACACCAAGCTCATCATTAAGCTTGAGGCCCTCATCATTAAGCTTGAGGCCCCGATTTCCGATTGTTATGAAAACTTGAAATCGGCCCTAATTAATCGACCATTCCGAATAAATCGGTCGACCTCTAGTATGTGACCAATAAAATGTGATTTGATTTGATCTGGTATAATAAAATGGCATCCTGCTGCATGTCACACTCCGAGAGCACCAACTGGCTTTGGTCTGAGGACAAAGTGCCATGGTTTTGATGTTTTGTTGTTTCCATGTGCTGGTAGAGGCAGTACTGTAACGGCAATGAACATTTGGCATTTTGCTATGTTGTTACTCCATAAGAGGCGCGTTCTTCACCTCACAAATACAATACCAGTCAGTCAATGAACAAACACAGCATGATGACATTTTTGTAAAAGTGGTTGTGAAAGAATCAAAGACTTATCATTAATGTATCATCGGTCATCCGTGACATGTTGTTGACCTTATGATCACAATTCAAAAAGCTATCAGCAGAAAAATAATGCCTCTGTCTGACTGGAATAACAACCAGTGGGAGAAACAATAAAGAATCTATTTCACAATATACAAGAGACTCTGACATTGAGATGCCTTACTGTAAAACAATGATGACACTCCCACTAACCGCGTCTTACTTCTGACCTACAAGCACCACTGTTTGAAAATATGATCAACAGGAAATGCCTTGAACTTGGGTTCACCGAGTCTGAAACTGTAGAAACCACTGATGACCGGATTCCATAGCAATTCAAGACCTCCATCGTATATACAGTGCATTCTGAATATTCAGAGCCCTTTACTTTTTCCACATGTTATGTTACAACCTTATTTTAAAATGGATTCAATCGTCCCCCCCATCATCAATCTACACCAATAACCCATATGGACAAAGCAAAAACAGGTTTAGAAATTTTAGCAAATGTATAAAAAAAAAATATATATAAAAAAAACTGAAATATCACATTTATGTAAGTATTCAGACCCTTTACTCAGTACTTTGTTGAAACACCTTTTGCAGCGATTACAGCCTTAAGTCTTCTTTGGGTATGATGCTACAAGCTTGGCACACCTGTATATGGGGAGTTTCTCTCATTATTCTTTGCAGATCCTCTCAAGCTCTGTCAGGTTGGATGGGGAGCATCGCTGCACAGCTATTTTCAGGTCTCCAGAGATGTTCGATACGGTTCAAGTCCGGGCTCTGGCTGGGCCACTCAAGGACATTCAGAGACATGTCCCGAAACCATTCCTGCATTGTCTTGGATGTGTGACTAGGGTTGTTGTCCTGTTGGAAGGTGAACCTTCGCCCCAGTCGGAGGTCCTGAGCAGGTTTTCATCAAGGATCTCTCTGTAATTTGCTCGGTTCATCTTTCCCCTACATGCTAACTAGTCTCCCAGTCCCTGCTGCTTAAAAACATCCCCACAGCATGATGCTGCCACCACCATGCTTCACCATAGTGATGGTGCCAGGTTTCCTCCAGACGTGACGCTAGGCATTCAGGCCAAATAATTCAATCTTGGTTTCATCAGACCAGATAATCTTCTCATGGTCTGAGAGTCTTTAAGTGCATTTTGGCAAATTCCAAGCGGGCTAAAATGTGCCTCTTACTGAGGAGTGGCTTCCGTCTGGCCACTCTACCATAAAGGCCTGATTGGTGGAGTGCTACAGAGATGGTTGTCCTTGTGAAAGTTTCTCCCATCTCCACAGAGGAACTCTGGAGCTCTGTCAGAGTGACCATCAGGTTCTTGGTCACTTCACTTCACTGACCAAGACCCTTCTCCCACGATTGCCAAACTGAGGCAGCCAGCTCTAGGAAGAATTTTGGTGGTTCCAAAGAATGATGGAGGCCACTATGTTCTTGGGGACCTTCAATGCTGAAGAAATGTTTTGGTACCCTTCCCCAGAACTGTGCCTCAACACAATCCTGTCTTGGAGCTCTACGGACAATTCCTTCAACCTCATGGCTTGGTTTCTGCTCTGACATTCACTGTCAACCTTATATAGACAGGTGTGTGTCTTTCCAAATCACATCCAAACAAACACAAAAAGGTGGACTCCAATCGAGTTGTATAAACATCTCAAGGATGATCAATGGAAACAAGATGCACCTGAACTCAATTGAGTCTCATAGCAAAGGATCTGAATACTTAAATAAGGTATTTCTGTTTGATAAGTTTTCACTTTGTCATTATGGGGTATTGTATGTTTTTTTAGAATAAGGGTGTAACCAAACATAATGTGGAAAATGGAAAGGGTCTGAATACTTTCCGAATGCTCTGTACATACTGTCTGCACATGTATTTACAGTCGCTTTAAAGTTTAGAGCAACAGCAAGGGAAGATAGACAGCAAGGATAGAGGTTCAAAACAAGAACTCTTCAAAAAAAGCACACTGTCTGAACCATGACTGAACTCAAGAGGGCTTTGAAATAAAAGATCAAGAGAGTATTGAGAGCTTGTGACTATCAGGAGTCAGGAGAAAATTGTTCAGTGGAGGGTTGGTTGGGAGCTGAAAACTCCTTTTAGGACGATGAGTTGAAATATTTGTATGTCATACGTCAATGTTGGTATGTCACTAACTTCAATGCAGACAAGATAATGGTTGTTTGGAATGATGGACCCTGATCAAAAGTAGTGCACTATATAGGGCAGGGTTGCACAACTGGCCAGTTGGTGGTTTTATTTGGCCCAAAAAATGTGTGGAATTTTAATTGTTGCCGTTAAGAAACTGTAAAAAAAAAAAAAAAATCACCTCAAAGTTATTTTAATTTAAAAAATCTGTTCCCAAGTTCTCCCATGCATAAGAGAGACACACAAGTGACCTTATTTAAATGTAAGCAAGGTTTGAAATGATTATGTTTTAGTCAAACTGTTTGGGCTTCTTGTGGTCAATTTGCAGTCTACAAATGATTTGAAATTATGTTCCGCCCCCCCGACCAGCTGGCTGAATCTAGTTTATGATCCCGGATATAGAATAGGGTGCCCTTTGGAACACAAACACAGTTTCCTGTCATTTGATCATGATGACCTTGGTCAATAAGGTCTGATGCACTGTTATGGCACTATTACACTCTCCAGGTTATTGATAGACAGGAAATAGAGAATAAGTAGTACTGTACTCTACCTCTGGGCAGCAGGACAAAAAGGGCTTGATGTAGATGTTGGAGTCATGCACTTTGAGCTCGTGGTCTCCCAGGCCCCTGGTGACCCCGATAGTAGCCAACACACGTGCCTGTGGAGGGATGAGACCATCAAAAAGAGGAACTACAAACATTACCTCCCTCTGACCCTATGATCCTCAATCCCCGACTCTGTTTAGGCAACAAGTATTATTTCAAACCAATGTTTGGGTTAATTTGATCCATTGAAGTCCTTTGATGTGTGTGGACCTCAGGGTCAGAGTCAATTCTACTAGTTTTTCAATTCTGTCTGTCAACTTCACGGGAGAGGGAATTTAAATTCCAACCATGAATTGAAAGAATCCTCTTTGAAAAAAATCTCCCTATTAAATACATGGAATGAATTTCAATTCACTGCTAGAATCGACTGAGTTGAAATTCTATTTACCCTGGCCCAAATGAACACTACTCTCCTCTGTAATTTAGGGACATTTTTTAACTGGACCAATGATGGCCTCATGACTTTAATAATGATGACCCCCAATGATATCTCCCTGGAGACTGCTCTATGCTACAAGATACAGGACTACAAATATTATCTTCATAAACACACATACACCTTAGATGTTAGAGAGGCGAGTCAGCAACCGGAAGGTTGCCAGTTCGAATCCCGGGAAGTGAGCTGACAACCAGAGGGTTGCTGGTATCTAATCCTAGATGCCATTGCCTGCTATTGTGCCCTTAGCAAGGTACTTAACCCCCCAACAACAGCTCCCTGGGCACTCAGCCCTCCACACCTCTCCAAAAAAACTGTATGTGTGTGTTTAGGAGAGGTTGGGTTAAAATTGGAAGTAAAATTACAGTTGGACCTTGGGTGCAATTGACCAATCAAGTCATTTTAATCTTAACACACAAACACCATTTAAAAAAATAAAAGGCAAATAAACACAAGCACCGCTACATAATCCAAGTTGCCACCTCAAATGCAATGGAAGTGATTGTTCATTGTACAATGAAGTAAAGCACAACATCATGACATGTTCCGGTTCTGTGAATCCTTAATGATCTCTCTCCTCTCTACCTAGTCTGAGACACCAACGTCGTCTACGGTCTCCCTCATTTGTACACTGTGTGAAATTCCTTTTGATTCCTACTGTCTGCACATATCGCCTCTGCCTCTGAAAAAGGGCTAGCTGCTTGGGAGCTGGGGAGCAGTGCTAATTGTATAAGGAGCCATGTGAGGAGGAGAGAGAGAGGAAGGAGGGGGCGAGAGAGGAGAGAGGAAAAGGAGAGAGAGGAGGGAAGACAGAGGGGGCGAAAGAGTATAAAGGGGGCGAGGGGAGAGAGGGGGGCGAGGAGGCAGTCGTACAGTCAGTTGGGCTGAACTGGGATCAGTATGCAGTGCAGATGCCACAACAAGAGCGAGATGAGAGAGGAGGAGAAAAAGAGGAAGAGTCTAAGGGGTAAAGACAGAGATAAAGCTCTTCGGGCAGAGGAGAAACATCCTGGGATTAATTGCTGAGCGTAGGTACGGCCCGACAGGCTGTGCCGGGCTTTGAAGTGCGGTGGTGTTACTCCAGCACAACCCAATCCTCTCCCCTCCTATCACTCTATATCGCTCTCCCCCTCACTTCAAAGGAAGGACTCAGCTTGGCCGGCAGTTGATGTCGTGGGCACAGCCGACTGTGATAGGAGGCTTACTGTGGTGTGGTAACAGACTGCACTTGGGTGACATCTGCCTGGTCCTCATCTAACGACACAGCCGACTACTGCCTGCATGTCAGATGAGTGGCAGAGGCCCTAATATGCAGGGTAGCATACGCTGATAACCAGACTTTCGCTTTGCATCTTAGGAACCACATTAACGTGATATAGGCTAGCAATCTTATTGTGTGTTCAGTGACACTGTTATAAAGATGGTCTGGAATGCCACCACAGTGAGCCTTCCTGCAGACAAAGACTGCTCCTTCCTCCACAGCGTGACAGTGGGCTGACTAATGGTGCCTCAAACAAGGCCGTGGGAGTAGCCCCGTCAACAGGCTGTGTCCAGAGAGGCTGAGTCCGGGGCTAACGGGTGAAAGCAGTCTTACCTTCTTCCCTTCGCCATAGATTAGGGGAAACTTCAGGTCGTCGTCCTCAATGGTTTTATATGCCCTGCACAAGAGAGGAGAGAAGACTAATGTTTTTTTTGTTTTATGGCAGCCAGGCAGGGAGGCAGGCAGCGGTTTGCATGCAGTGTGCTATGGAGATACACCGCCTCATCGCCTCCCTCAGGGCCTGCAGCCTAGACGAGTGAGGAGACAGAGATAGGAAGAAAGGATCAGAGAGAAAAAAAACACACGCAGACAATGCAGAAAAGGAGCGATGGATAGATTACTTAGCATATTTTTCTAGTTGATCTTGTGAAAATATCCCCTTGTGACAAAATGGTAATTGCCAATGAATGTATGAGATGAGGTGTTACCGTTTCAGATTGTTTTGGTGTGTGTGTGTGTATATATATACGGAGGGGTGATCTACCACCCTTGTATATTCCCCCATATTCTCATTCTGTGGGAGTCGATGAAGGTGCTACGGAAAGGTCCCAACATTCACATTTCATTTGAATCTGGGTATCTATAGTACATTAAATGTTCAAAGGTCCATACTGTCTCCAATGTACTAGTGAGTCATGAACACGACACTTACTTCCCATCATTTTTCAATGTAAACCTTCCACCTTCCTTGCTGAGCAGCAGTTATGACCATTTCGAAAATAACCACCCGATTGCCACAAATCACACACCATTATACTGACTAAAATGATTCTGGGTTTCCTACTCTAAATTCACACCTGCGTGTTAATGTGAAAAACACCGGCTTGGTAATGGAAGCAGTCTCTCCATACCTCGTCAGATGCATTTCAGCTGTGCTGGTGTAGAGAGAAGAGGGTTAGACAAGACTGGAATGGTTTTCGGGTTACAGGTTCCACTCGGGGAGGGGAGACCATATGTTTCCACCCTGGGCCAGCAGGTCTCACACACTCAGCACTTTGTGCAGACTGCAGAGCTAGAGCTGAGGCCAGGTTATCCAATCATCCATTTGGCATTACATGAACTCCGCATGTAAGGCTGTGCACAGAAATGCGGTCATGTGCTTTAGCCCTTTAATCTATGGTCCTTTATGACTCTGCTGAACTATAACTATTATAGTATCATACTGTAGTTAATTTCATTCAACATTTTACCTGAATAAAATACCTAATAATTAAAGAAAAACAGTGTAATTTTGAATTCTGTACAGTTAGCGTGGGAGAAGTGGAAAAAGTATTGTCTATTAATAAAGAGAAACTACATGGTATTGACAATTTAGATGGAAAACTACTGAGGATGGTAGTGGACTATATTGCCACTCCTTTTGTCATATCTTTAATCTGAGCCTCGAGAAAAGTGATTGTCCTCAGATCTGGTGGGAAGCTAAAGTTATTCTGTTACCCAAGAAAGGTAAAGTGCTCTTTACTGGTTCCAACAGCCGACCAATCAGTTTGCTGCCAGGTCTTAGCAAACAAAACAAAAAAAATTTGGGACCAGATACAATGCTATTTCTCTGTGAACAAATTAAACAACATACTTTCAGCATGATTATAGAGAAGGGCCCTTGACATGTGCTGCACTGACACAAATGACTGATGATTTGCTGAAACAAATTGATAAGAATATTGCGGGAGCTGTATTGTTAGACTTTAGTGCAGCATATGATGTTATTGATCTTCATCTGTTATTGGTAAAACGTACACTACCGTGCAAAAGTTTGGGGCCACTTAGAAATGTCCTTGTTTTTGAAAGAAAAGCAATTTTTTTGTCCATTAAAATAACATAAAATTGATCAGAAATACAGTGTAGACATTTTTAATGTTGTAAATGACTATTGTAGCTGGAAACAGATTCTTTTTAATGTAATATCTACTCAGATGTACAGAGGCCCATTATCAGTAACCATCACTCCGGTGTTCCAATGGCATGTTGTGTCAGCCTTTTAGAATGATAAACTTGGATTAGCTAACTGATTAGAAAACCATTTTGCAATTATGTTAACACAGTTGAAAACTGTTGTCCTGATTAAAGAAGCAATAAAACTGTACTTCTTTAGAATAGTTGAGTATCTGGAAAATTAGCATTTGTGGGTTCATTTAACAGGCTCAAAATGGCCAGAAACAAAGATATTTCTTCTGAAACTCAGTCTATTCTTGTTCTGAGAAATGAAGGTGTGAGAAATTGCCAAGAAACTTAAGATATCATACAACGCTGTGTACTACTCCCGTCACAGACCAGCGCAAACTGTCTCTAACCAGAATAGAAAGATGAGTGGGAGGCCTTGGGGGCACAACTGAGCAAGAGGACAGGTACATTAGCGTGTCTAGTTTGAGAAACAGACGCCTCACAAGTCCTCAACTGGCAGCTTCATTAAATAGTACCTGCAAAACACCAGTCTCAACGTCAACAATGAAGAGGCGACTCCGGGATGCTGGCCTTCTAGGCAAAGTTGCAAAGAAAAAGCCATATCTCAGACTGGCCAATAAAATGAGAAGATTAAGATGGGCAAAAGAACACAAACACTGGACAGAGGAAGATTGGAAAAAAGTGTTATGGACAAACAAATCTAAGTTTGAGGTGTTCGGATCACAAAGAAGAACATTCGTGAGGCGCAGAAAAATGAAAGATGCTAGAGGAATGATTGATGCCATCTGTCAAGCATGGAGGCGGCAATGTGATGGTCTGGGGGTGCTTTGGTGGTGGTAAAGTGGGAGTTTGTACAGGGTTAAAGGGATCTTGAAGAAGGAAGGAAATCACTCCATTTTGCAATGCCATGCCATACCCTGTGGACGGCCCTTAATTGGAGCCAATTTCCTCCTAGAACAGGACAATGACCCAAAGCATAGCTTTAAACTATGCAAGAACTATTTAGGGAAGAAGCAGTCAGCTGGTCTATAACGGAGTGGCCAGCAGTCACCGGATCTCAACCCTATTGAGCTGTTGTAGGAGCAGCTTGACCGTATGGTACATAAAAAATGCCCATCAAGCCAATCCAACTTGTGGAAGGTGCGTCAGGAAGCATGGGGTGAAATGTCTTCAGATTACCTCAACAAATTGACAACTAAAATGCCAAAGGTCTGCAAGGCTGTAATTGCGGCAAATGGGGTTCTTTGACGAAAGCAAAGTTTGAAGGACACAATTATTATTATTTCAATGAATAAATTGACTCTATTTTCTATTCATTTTGGAACTCATTTCATGTATGTTTTCATGGAAAACAAGTACATTTCTAAGTGACCCCAAACTCTTGAACGGTAGTGTGTGTTAAGGCTTTACATCCTCTCCCAACACCATGAGTTGAGAGCCATCTATCCAAAAGAACAGAGGGTTTTCTTTAATGGAAGCTTCTCTAATGTAAAGTGTACCAATCCTATCTATAGGCTAATCATGCTACCTACCGCTAAGGGGCCCCTGTGTTGAGGGTCAGTGTGGCGGATGTGTTGTTGCCTACCCTCACCACCTGGGGTTGTCCCGTCAGGACATCCAGGATCCAGTTGCAGAGGGAGGTGTTCAGTCCCAGGTTCCTTAACTTAGTGATGAGCTTGGAGGACACTATGCTATAGTTCATGAACAAACATCCCCACATAGGTGTTCGCTTTGTCCAGGTGGGAAAGGGCAGTGTGGAGTGCAATAAACATTGCGTCATCTGTGGATCTGTTGGGGCGTTATGCGAATTGGAGTGGGTCCGGGATGATGGTGTTGATGTGAGCCGTGACCAGCCTTTCAAAGCATCTCATGGCTACAGATGTGAGTGCTACGCAGCGATAGTCATTTAGGTGGTTACCTTGGCGTTCTGTGGCACATGGACTATGGAGGTCTGCTTGAAACGTTACAGAATGGGGTCAGGGAGAGGTTGAAAATGACACCCAGTGAAGTTAGTGTTTAGCGCGAACTCCCCTCATCTCGAGCTCGGTCTATCTCGGTCTCGCTGGAGATAAAGCATCTGTGACAACGTGACATACACACAATCCTGTTCTAATATCTGCTCCCACTCACACCTCTGGGACCATCAGGAACAACACTTTAGTTGCTGCAAACAGCACCAGACATTCACAGGCTCATTTTCCTGACAAAGACCCAGTTTGACTTCAAAACGTTGTCTGATTAACCTACCCCCCCCCCCCCCTGAGCATATACCAGTGTGTGGATTTATTTTCTGTCTGTCATTGTTAGTTAAAGTAGACTATTTTATTCATAGGATTTTTTACAACCACAACAGTGTGGTGTGTGACTGAGGGAGGGGAGGAAAGGTGGTGGGTGTAGCTGCTTGTCTGTGTGCTAACTGCTCTGCTGATGATGAGAGATGGGCAGGAGTGCAGTGATCTAATATCTTATGAGCGGGCAGGAACACACTCAGTGCAGAGTGTGCAGAGACATTAGCTCTACGTGCTTAGAATCCTAACCACACACAATTTCTTACCTGGGCCACGCCAATCGCCGGTTGAAGGTGTTTTTTAGGACGCTAAAGGCGCAGTACGGGTACGGGGGTGGTAAGATAGAAACCTGTTGTCCCTGATACACCCCTTTCTAACAGCTAGATCATCATGGTACTTTTTGGTAGTAAGTGAACAGGCATATATTACGATAAGTATAATTTAAACTTCTCATTATTGTAAGTGGTGAAATAAGTACAGCTAGTATTAATTCTAATGGCTTAGCAGATAAAAAAAGACAAATCAGTCTTTACATGGCTAAAAGGGAAGGAATATAATGTATATTGCTGAATAATTACAGATGAAGTTGGATGGAAAAATAACTGAACACAGAACTAGTGGATATATGTAGGCTTACAAATCCAGACTTTCCACTAGATGTTGTAACATTGCTGTGGGGACTTGTTTCCATTCAGTCACAAGAGCATTAGTGAGGTCGGCACTGATGTTGGGCGATTAGGCCTGGCTCGCAGTCGGAGTTCCAATTCATCCCAAAGGTATTTGATGGGGTTGAGGTCAGGGCTCTGTGCAGGCCAGCTAAGTTCTTCCACACCGATCTCGACATACCATTTCTGTATGGACCTCGCTTTGTGCTCGGGGGCATTGTCATGCTAAAACAGGAAAGGTCCTTCCCCAAACTGTTGCCACAAAGTTGGAAGCACAGAAATGTCTACAATGTCATTTCTGTAGCGTTAAGATATCCCTTCACTGGAACTAAGGGGCCTAGCCCGAACCCAGGCCATTATTCCTCATCCACCAAACTTTACAGTTGGCACTATTGAGGCAGGTAGCGTTCTCCTGGCATCCACCAAACCCAGATTTGTCCGTCGGACTGCTAGATGGTGAAGCGTGATTCATCACTCCAGAGAACGCATTTCCACTGCTCCAGAGTCCAATGACAGCGAGCTTTACGCCACTCCAGCCGACACTTGGCATTGCACATGGTGATCTTAGGCTTGTGTGCGGCTGCTCGGCCATGGAATCCCATTTCATTAAGCTCCCGACGAACAATAATTGTGCTGATGTTGCTTCCAGAGGCAGTTTGGAACTCGGTAATGAGTGTTGCAAGCAGGGACAAATTATTTTTATGCGCTACAACACTCAGCGGTCCTGTTCTGTGAGTTTGTATGGCTTACCACTTTGCGGCTGAGCAGTTGTTGCTCCTAGACGTTTCCACTTCACAATAACAGCACTTACCGTTGACCGTGGCAGCTCTAACAGGGCAGTAATTTGACAAACTTACTTGTTGGAAAGGTGGCATCCTATGAAGGTGCCACGTTGAAAGTCACTGAGCTCTTCAGTAAGGCCATTCTCCTGTCAATGTTTGTCTATGGACATTGCATGGCTATGTGCTCGATTTTATCTCAGCGGGTGTGACCGAATCCACTAATTTGAAGGGGTGTCCAAACTTTTGTATATATAGTGTACATGGAGAAGGCTTAATCATGCTAGTCGTCTTGATTACTTTCTTGTATCGTTTGCACTGGCACCAAAAGTAAAACAAATTTTGATAGGGGTCAGAATGTGGTCGGACCATCAAATAATTGGCATCCACATTACTCTTACAGAATTTCCACGTGGGTGCAGATATTGACAACATGTTTTTAACCAAGACAAAGGATTTGATTAGTGACTTTTTCCTATATAACATAGGTAGAGCAGATCCTCGTATTGTATGGGACACTGAGGTCATGCAATTCAACACATCTTTAAAACAAAAACTATTTAGATCAAAATAGTTACAATGAAGTATAATCTATTATAGAAAATAAAGTGAATTGGATGGAAAATTATGAAAAATT